>NW_024039489.1:195000-526549 GCF_016077235.1 Cyprinodon tularosa | reverse complement strand
AATGGAGCACATGACAAAAGCTGAGCTTGAAGAATCAGTGACCACATATGCCCTGACCACCTGTGATGTTTCAATAGATATCATTCAAGAAATATACCCAGCAAGCCGTCTACTGAGAGGTTACAAGGCTCTAGAAAAGTTAAATTTCTTTATTCAAGAGAACCTTGATTTGGTATTTCCAAATTTGACAGTAGCCCTTAGTGTGTTTTTAACCATGCCTCTGACAGTTGCATCTGCAGAGAGATCATTTAGCAAGCTGAAGCTCATCAAAACATACCTTCGTTCAAATATGAGCAACCATTGCTTGTCCCAGTTAGCAGTGATCTCTATTGAAAACAGTGTGGCACAGTCTATTTCATCTGATGCTATACTTGACAAATGGGCAAGTGCAAAGTCACGGAATGTATCAGTTTAAATGTCATAAATGTTAAAACTGATTTCATATTTCCGCTACAGTAAATGTTGAGCACTGAGTGCCACTACTGTTATATATTTGTACTTCATTAAAGTTCTTATTTGCTTACGATTGATATGACTGCTCTTTTTATTAGGTACATGACAAATGGAAGAAAGCTCTATGATACAGGGGGGGCGCCGATTATGTGTTTTCGCATCCACCTCAAAAATATGTAGTTGCGCCCCTGTCGCCATGGAGAGGGAGTTGATGATGCCATCATAAACGTGCTTCATCTAGACAAGGCAGACAACACTGTAAGTAGCATGGTCTTTCACTTCTGCAGAACATTTAACACCATTCAGCCTGACTGACTTAGAGAGAAACTCCAGAAGACTCAGGTGGAGGCAGCAACAATCACCTGGATCAAAGAATACCTGACAAACAGACCAGGTTGTTAGACTGAAGCTTCAGCGGTCTGATCCAACAGTCAACACTACAGGAGCACCACAGGGGACGGTACTCTCTCCATTCCTTTTTCCTCTGTTCACCTCTGACTGTCAGGACCGGACAGAGTCCTGTCATCTGCAGAAATACTGGGATGACTCTACAGTCATGGGAGCATTGTCGTCTATTATTGTCTTCTTGACGACTTAAAATTGAAGCTAAGTTTTGTAAAATTCAAAGTTCTTAAAAAGCAGAAAAAGTCTCAAACAAAGATCCAAAAATTCAGGCAGAGGCAGCTGAGTCCAGGTCCAGAGTCTTTATTGCCAAAAACAGCACATTCACACTGAGCTGGTCACCGGTGAGCATCAGCTAACAACTGGTGAAAACAGCTCCCTTTTATACATTTCTTATCAATGGGAAACCCCCTTCAGAACATATTTTTTATATATTTAAACAACAGTCTTTGGTAAAGGTCACATTATCATTTATCTGCATATCACGATGACATTCGTAGCCACATCACATTCTTGTGAGAGCAGTCTCTCAGGCCATGAGGACATCTGGTGCACTTAAATCAGAAACTTATGACAGTTCAATCACAAACATGTTGAAACTAATCCTTTCCCTACTTCAAGCCATGTCAGTCTGGCCTAGTGTTCCCCCTTTGTGTCCCTAGTCAAAGCATCACCCTTTCTGGGACCAGTACTGCACAGTGTGCCTTGAAAATAACAACTCTATTTATCACAAGTTGTATGGCCAAATTTTGCTGAGCTGGGCAACCTTGACATGTCAAATATTTCATTTTTATGAGTATGCTCTCTTATCACTAAGGGGCCTCAACCCTGCGTTTTCCTGCAGCTAGAGCCAGGTGCAACAGTTACACACACTCATTGCTCTGTTTTTCTCCTCTTGGCCTTGAATGGCTCTTATAACAGTATTTGTGAAAACAACTTTAAACTTATAAAACATTAACTTTATTTTATTCTTATGATTAGTGCAGATTAATACACAACATTCCCCCCTTTGATCCTAAAAGGATCAACTAAGTGATTATGCAGGTGATGACTAATCTAAAACACCTTAAATGTGAACTCACACAAGTGACAAAAGTTTATATATATATATATTGTGCACACCAAACCAAACGTGAGATTAAACACACACCATATAGTTGAAGTGAGTAATATAAAACATGGTGGAGAATGTGTAAATGTTAAACTGATAGAATGCAGAAAACGGAATATACAAAAACAAAGAGGGATCCCCCTCTTGGCTCCCTTAAGAGGACCCGTCCTCGTTGCTTACTTTTTTTTTTTAGCAAGATTTTCTAATTCTGTTTTCTCAGCAGAGGCAAATACCAATGCCCAAGCAGCATCTTGTGTTACGAGGTCACTGCATTTATCCCCTACATAGGTAGTCTTTCACACCCATAAATACACACATACAAACAAAAAGCTTCATCAGGCCCGGACTATGCCAGGCAAACACATCTTCTAGTGGTCAAAGGACCGTCATTACAACCAACATAGGAGTAACCATGTGGCACTCTCCTGCACAGTACTTGTACTGTCACATAAAGTATACAATTCTACCAATATTTTTAACATAGGTATGCATAATCATCAATAATCAGCATTGTCCTTATATCCAGTATGGCGTTGAAGTTGATATTAATAATAATAATAATGGCCTTCATAATTCTGTCCATAATTCTGCCCTCCGTTCGGGCCCCCCTGGGTATACGGAGCCATACGCTGCAGATCAGCGGTCAGCTGCATCACCTGCTCTTGTAGGTTGATAATGGTCTGCTGTGCATCCCGAAGTTGCTGCCTCAGTTCCAGATTGTCTCGGGTCAACTGCCGATTCCCAGCCTTTACTTTGCGTTTGTACATGGTGCGGCGCATCCGTTCAAAGGACCGACGTGGCTCGGGGTGCACCAGACCCTTCATGAATTGGGCATAAACTGCTGTGGTCATAGAGGTGATTTCAGGCTTGAGGTCATTGTTGGTGTCGTACGACTCCAGCGGATGAGCCAAGAACTTTGCAACATGATGAGCTTCGGCAAGATCAAGCTTTATGTCATCTGCTACGATCATGAACATAGCCAGTACGCCTGTAAGGGGTGGTGGCGGATAATTACATTGGCGGGGTGACGGCGGTCGTCGATCCTTGGGATTCTCAGGACTGGCAGGGGTGCTGGTTGGGCCGAAATCGATACTGAGGTTCCCCGGTGATGACGAGATGGACAGTGGCTTCCCAGTAGGTGATGGTGGTTGATCATCAGGCTGCCTGCTGGGTGTCATCATAGGTTTGCTCCAAACCGAAGGTGCACTGCTTGGCCCCTCTGCAGGATCTAGTAGGTGCCTGGGAGGAAGATATGGGCATCCTACCCCTAGTGACGGGCCTAACGACGCCAGTGCAGCTCGTAAATTCATTTGGTTTTCTTCATATTCATCATAACTAGCCTCTGCCATGTTCAATAATCTACCTGTGGGGACATAGTATGGCAAATTTAGGCATCATCTGAAGGCATAATATCTCTTATATCTATGGATTATTCAGCATGCAAGTTGCTATGTCTACGTGAGTAAGTATATAAGTCCTTGTAATATCCTTTGATTTGCACATGCATTAGTGATAAATTTTCTCCATCATTATTATTGATTACCCCTTGGTTAGTAGCTAGTGTTACCATTGCTAGTGCACATGTTTGTGTGTGACGCATTAATTGTGTGTGTGAACTGTTAGTATTAATTTTCATAAGATCCCCCCTTGTTAGCCCACAAAGGGTTAACACAACAAGAAAGTTAATCAAAGTCTGAAGAAGGCGCATACGGGAGATGCCCAGACGGCGATGGGGTGGGCGGGACCGAGTGGATCGGCGGCCCACTTGCTTTGGAGGAGGAAGGGGAAAGGGAGGGGAAGAAAGGGGAAGGTGCAGGTGAGGGATATGAAGGGGACAGGACTCCACCAACATCTGGTAGGTCAGAAGAAAGAAGTTCGTCCAGTGCCTAAGCGACGGATGGATCTGGGTGAGACCCAGAAGAAGTCTCAGCGGCAGAAGGATCATTATCATTGCCACCAGAATCAGAAGGTGGATGGGAAGCATAAGAATGAACACTGTCATCCTCAGAGTCCCCTGACCTTGGCGATTGGCGAGCTGCCAAGCGGGCCGAACGTCTTTGGACGCCTGACGTTGAGGGGAGTGGGGATGCATCAGTGCCCGACACCGGTGCAACATCTAAAGTTTGTGAGCTAGTGGAGGGGTGCTGCGGAGGGAGACTTGTTGCTGCCCTGTCAGCATGCGCAGAGCCCGTCGGTCCTGGATCGAGTCCAGGTGGGTCTGGACGCCGATGCCTGGTGCAGTGGTTTTTGTGAAACCAGAAGGGCTTACCTTCGACTTTCAGGGCAGTGGGAGTGGTAAGCACAACTTTAAAAGGGCCTTCCCTACGAGGCTCGTTCCACTGACGTCTAAAGACTCGTATGAACACACTGTCACCAACTTGAACGTCCCTGACGTCCACTGGAATGTGTGTCTCGTCCCGGCTGTGAGCTGCTGTCACCTGTTGAAATATAAGCCTGTGAATGCGGGTTAAGGACCTGAGGTAGTCCCCCATTTCACGCTCAAGCTGTGCTAGGGAAATCTCCGCCAGCTGGGGTCCTCGAACCTGTGGGAGAGGCATTGGTCGACCTGTAAGCATTTCATGAGGAGTAAGATGGGTTATGCGGTTAGTTTGAGAACGCATTGCCATTAATGCAACAGGCAAGGCGTCCACCCAAGTCAAACGGTTGTTGCTGTCAGCTATTATCTTAGCAATCTTCGATTTCAGGATCCCGTTAGCTCGTTCCACGGATCCCTGTGACTGGGGATGATACACACAACCAAACTTTTGTTTTATGCACAACAGTTTAAACATTTGCTGGATCACCTGTGAAACAAAATGTGGTCCGTTATCAGATGATATTGTGTCAGGCATGCCAAATCTGGGAAAAACTTCTTTACACAAAAACCGTGCTGCTGCTTTGTGGTCATTATGAGCAGTGGGACATGCTTCTACCCATCTGCTAAACCTACAAACAACCACCAACATGTACCTCTTTCCCTGAACCCGAGTTATCATGTCTACGTAATCCATCATCAGATGGCGGAACGGACCGTCTGGCATAGGGATATGTGCTAAGGGTTGAGTAAACATTTTACGCACATTGTACTTAGGGCAATGTGGACATGAGGCCAGTTCTCTGTCTACCATAGGTGTCATATAAGGTGACCACCAAGCTGCCTGTAACTTTTGAACAACTTGGGCTCGTGAACAATGATCAGGTCCATGCATTATTTTAATGGCTGTCGGTAATAAGGACAAAGGTAGTACAAAATGTCCTCGAGAACTACGCCACAATCCATCGTGGGGGTGTGTTAACCGAGCCGCCCCCCTTTGTACCCATAGGCGTTTCTCTGCTTCAGATACGTTATTTTGGGCTTCTATTAAGGAGGCCAAATTAGTAATGGGTTCGCACTCAGCTACGTGGACCATTGGTCCCTGCACTGCTGAACCTGTGGCTTCTTTAGCTGCCTCATCTGCTAAGTTATTTCCCATGGCAATAGGTGTTTTTGCTGTCTGATGAGCTGCACATTTTACAATAGCTAACGCAGATGGAAGTTGCATAGCTTTTATTAACTCTACTACTGCTTGCCCATGTGTCACTGGGGTGCCATCTGTTCTAACAAACCCTCGTTGTTTCCAGATGCTAGCGTTTATATGGCATACCCCGTACCCATAAGCACTGTCAGTATAGATTGTCACTCTTTTACCAGTAGCCAATTTACATGCAGCTGTTAATGCTTTTATCTCTGCCAATTGGGCAGAGCAAGGTTGATCTAGGCTCATTGATTGTACCCTGGTAAAGGTCCCATCGGGGTTAAGTTGGACTATTCCATATCCAGCTCTATTCCCTGTTTCACCTCTGACGCATGATCCGTCTACGAACAGAGTCAGATCAGATGGGATTGGATGATTGTATAAGTCCTCCCTTACCTTCATGAAGGTGTCAGTCTCCTGGAGACAATCATGGGGCTCACCTTCAGTGGGCAATACCATTCTTGTGGCTGGGTTAATGGTGGTACAACGTTGTATTGTTAAATCAGGTCCTGAAAGCAGAACTTCATAACCTGTTCGACGAGCTTGGGTTATCACAAAGCGTGGACTGGTGAGCAGTGCATGTAATTGATGTGATGTGTACAGAATAACAGAGTGGCCCATAGTAATAACTGAGGCCTTTTTGTAGGCGAAGGCTGCTGCTGCCAAACCCTGGTAACAGGGAGGCAGACCTTCTTCGACACCATCTAATTTTGTGCTGTAATAAGAAATTGGCTGTTTACCTGTTGGGGTGTCTTGCATCAATACTGCACATGCATACCCTTGTCGCTCAGCCACATAGAGATGGAATGGTTTGCCATAATCTGGATTGGCCAGAGCAGGAGCAGTTTGGAGATCTTGTTTCAGCAGCTGGAACGCACCCTCTGCCTCATCTGTCCATTGTAATTGAGCCGACTGGTGTCCTTGACCTGCGGCTTTAATCATTGCTCTCAGTGGAGCCGTTTTGATGGCATAATCACACACCCACGGTCTGCTGTAACCTGCCATGCCAAGGAAAGACAACATGTGACCAACAGTCTGAGGTTTGGGCATTTGGGTTATGGCTTCCAGTTGGGACGGTGCAATACACCTCTTGTCCCCACTAAGTTGCCTGCCGAGATACTCCACTGTTTGCTGGCAGAATTGCAATTTTTGTTTACTTACTTTGTGTCCTCCTTCTGCCAAAGCAGTCAACACTGTAATGGAGTCACTCTCACACTGCTCTTTAGAAACAGAACAAATCAGAATATCATCAACATACATCAACATTGTAGATGGTATGTCAAGGTGATTTAAGTCATTTGCCAGTACACGATTGAAAATTGATGGTGAGTGTACGAAACCCTGTGGTAATCGCGAATATGTATATTGTTGGCCTTTGTACGTAAATGCAAACAAATACTGGGAATCTGGATGGACCGGTACACTGAAAAATGCTGAACACAGATCAATCACAGTAAACCATTTGGTACCTGGGGGTATATTACTCAGCAGTGTGTGTGGGTCGGGCACTACTGGTATCTCTTCTGCTACAATAGCATTAATCAATCTTAGATCATGGACTAATCTATAGTCATTACTGTTGGGCTTTCTAATGGGAAAAATTGGGGTGTTACAGGGGCTTATTGTTGGTTTAAGAACTCCTGCTGTTTCTAATCCTGTAATGATAGGCTGTATTCCTTCTACTGCCTCTCGTTTAAGTGGGTACTGTCTTTGGAAGGGCAATTTAGCATTTGGTTTAATGGTGAATTTAATAGGGTCTGCTGATTTCACTAATCCTACATCTGTCTTACTTTTAGACCATACCTGCTCTGGGACTTGTTCTAATAGGGATTCATGTTCTGCCGCCACTGCCATTTGTCTTTTCCCAGGAACTTTAATGTGTTCTGCAATTACTTCATCAGCTTGTGAATATGAGATCTTGAAAAACAGTCCATCTTTTGACATGCTAATGCAGTCCCATGCTGTAGCAATCCATTCGGTGACTTGCTTGGCTTCTTGAACCATGGGTCCTAGATCATGTGACTCATACTCGTCTGCAATCAGTAATGTGACATGTGGTGCTGAGTTGGTTACCTGGAACCATTCTGCTACATCTTTATCAGGAAATGTGACAACAGCTGCAGCTCCTTGTGGTCCAACCACTATGTCAGCATACTGGATGACAGTTGTTTTGTTGTTTATGTCTTCATCCCAGCTTTTCTCGTAGTCTTCATGTGTTTTGCCTTTGTCATAAAACATGGTACAATGGAGAGGAAGAAAAGGTTCTTTAGGTTTCTCGTAGTGATTCATTATCAGGGGTCTCCATGTTTCCCACTCCAGTTGGAGGAAAGAGGTTGGTGATGTGAGTTTCAGCCAAAATACTTGGTCATCTGGCTCATGACTTGTTATCTGGGGGGTTGTTTGCAGGCCCAGTGGCATCATGTAGGCTTCATTCTTGTCTGTTGCTTCAAAAGAAATTCCATTAGGGGTACATTTAATTTTTGCATTGAGCTGGCACAGCACATCTCTACCCAGCAGATTTATGGGCGTATCTTCTGAGTAAAGTAGTGGTGCATACACAGTCTTTTCCCCTATGATCATGGGAACTGGCTTAGTCATGGGTATTATTTGGGTCTTCCCAGAGAAACCTACTGTTCGAATCTTTGATGCTGAGAGAGGCAGGCCAATTCCACTTTTTCCTATACAGGAGTAGGCCGCTCCTGTATCAATCATGAAGCGATGATGGCTGTCATATATTGTGACATCAATGGTGGGTTCTGTTTGTGGACGTTGGGTTAATACAGGTAGAATGGCCTCTCCATCAGGTTTCTCTGGGCACCCCTATAGCCAGTACGTGTCTTGTCCCGTTCCATAGATGGCTGGTCCAGCAGTAGGGGACTGGGGTCCCATCCATGGGTTAGTGGGGCAGTCTCTTTGCATGTGTCCAATTTGTCCACATCCCCAGCATTGCATTCTCACTCGCTGTTGTCCCATGTCTGGACCTGCTTGTGGCATCTGCTGGTATTGGCCTTGAGGGGGCCTTCTTGGGGCTCCTTGTGGGCCTCTCCATCTTCCCCGCATGGGTGGCCCCCCTCGTCCCCTTCCGAACGTTGCTTGTTGGGGACCTCCTCCTTGGTTTAGATGCACATGAATAGGAGGGACTGGTTAGGGTTGGGTCTGCTGTGGCAGGGCTCCTCCCACGAGTGTCGCTGCTGGATACTGCATCTGCTGTGTGGGTGGAGGAATAACAGGAGACACTACTGGTGCTTGTACCACTGCCTCCCCTGTTAGTGCTCCCTCGGTTGGGGGTGTGGCCACCACAGTCAGTGCAGCTTGATGCTTGGGCTTCTCTTTCTCTTTCTTTGCTTTGGACAATTCCCCAATCTGCAGTTGGGTTAACTTGGTGGCCAGCATCTTGCTTTGGTCCTCAAAGGCCCGTTTCTCGGCCCGATGCATGTTTACATAGTGAATAACATGTTCAGAGAACAGAGGCCAGTCCATCTTCATGAGCCCCACAACTCCGTCCAGTTTGGCTTGCACTTCTTTGGGCATGGCCTCCCTGATGTAGGTTCTGAACAGGGGGCCAGATGTTTTCAGTTCATTCCCATCACTTCCAGTCTCTGTTTTCCATTTCTGTTGGAACCTGTGCAGAAACTGGGCGGGGCTTTCATCATCCTTTAGGCATTCTTGTCTCAGCTTAGTTGGATCACTGCAGGTAGGGTATTTGTTCCTTAAGGCTGCCCACACCTTGGGTCTTATTTGGTTGAATGGTATCTTGTCATACTGGTGTGAGGTCATGACCCTTGGAAGCTGGGCTTCGTCAAACACTTCTCTGGCTGCTGAGTGTCCTGCTGTTTTAATTAGCAGCGCCTTGATGTCTCCAGCTGCCAGATTGATGCCTCCAGTGATTTCTTCCAGCTTTTCTATCCATCT
The DNA here is from genome assembly GCF_016077235.1 of Cyprinodon tularosa. NCBI lineage: Eukaryota > Metazoa > Chordata > Actinopteri > Cyprinodontiformes > Cyprinodontidae > Cyprinodon > Cyprinodon tularosa. The sequence continues at coordinate 517,156 of NW_024039489.1, read as the reverse complement.
GTCAGCACCATCTGCCAATGGGGTCAGCCTTCCAGAAAGTGTTATCATGTCCATAAATGACCATGGCACGTATCTGTCTTCATGAGGTCCTTTAGACAGCAGGGGAGCCATATAGGCCCCTTCTTGATCTGGTTCTGTCTTCTGCTGTCGTGCTTTGTACCTGGTCACCATTGAGTGAGGGCCGCTTTTTTCTATTTGCAGGTCCACGTCACATTCAGCTGTGAGTGGCTTCCGTCCTTTGGTCGCTGGCCTGCCTTTCTCCTTAAGCCCCTTATGGAATGGGTTTGTTGACGGCAGCATGTCTGAGCCCTCATCTTCCATTTCATCATGTGACCAGTCAGCTCCATCACTCTCTATCAGGGCTTCCTCCTCACTTCCCCTCTCTTCTCCCTCTCTTATTTTTGTTTCTTCAATCAAGGCCTTAGTCCGTGGACTTGCCCGATCTGGGGCGTCATCTCGGGCCTGTAGTATAAGCTGCTCTGTTTCTATTTTTTTCTGTTTTTCTAATTCTTCGTCCCGTTTTTTCAATGTCTCTTTTAAATTCTTTAGTTGTCTCATTTGTGCTTCTTTTTCCAACTTTTTCTCCCTCTCTATGAGTTTTACATATGTTTCCGTCAGCTCCTCCACCTCCTTGTTTATTTGTTCCATCAGTTCTGCCGGTTCTTCCAAGACTAACTTGGTCACAGGCTCTGAGTGTTTTGCTGATTTTTTCAAAGATGACTTGGTCCTGGGCTCTGATTGGCATGTGGGGCCTCTTTGATATGGTGAATGCCTGCGACGTACTGGGGGTAGGGAATGGCTATGGGGAGCTTTCCTCCTTACTTCTGGGGTTTTATCCCATCCGTCATAGTCACCGCTGTAATCATACTCTCCCTGCCGTGTGCTACTCATTTCTTTTTCTGTTTCTTCCTCTTCTTCTTCTAAAACTAATTTAAGTTGTCCTGTAAGCTTTCCCTTGCTACCTGACTTTATCACAACTGGGTACTGACCTGCTGCGCTAGGGTGATAAGGTGGTGGCTTATGATCAATGTACTCAGGGGCTGTTGGGCTCTTTTGGTGTTCTACTTTGAAATATTGCAGGATGTCTCTCTGTTCAGCATGCCTCTGTTTTTTATGCAACAGCATTCGGTCCCGTTTTTTATCTTTATCTCTCAATCGTTCTTCAACTTCCTCACAGCATGAAGGATCAAAGCTGCCTTCTTTAGGCCAACGATTTTTTCCAGATGTCATCTTATGCCATTTGGTCATGCATTTTTGAATTTTGCGTTTATTGGATGGGTGTGTGCTTATTACCAATTTGGCTGGCGTCAGCCCGTCAGACTGTTGTTTGCTCATATTGGTTCCCATGGCTACTAGCAGTCACTCAACCGTCAGGTCCGTGCTTATTCACCAGTCTTTGTAATCCTCAGTTAATTTTTATCTTAACTGGTTCTGCTCTCTTCAATACAGATCGTGTTTATTTGTCTTTTAGTTTCTTTCTAGTTAATTTACTTCCTAAATTTAGATCTCTTCAATTTTGAGATAAAATCTTTAATAAAACAAATTTGTAATTTTATTTTGCACTTTCACTAATTTTATACCTTATATATTTTACTTTATGTAGACTATAGTTTGTAATAATGTATACTTATAATATCTTTATCTTATAAAGCTTACAATTTTTTCCAATCTTATTTAGGAATTTTGTTATTTTTATTTCATTCTCATAACTCTAGTGTTTTTTGTTTTTTTTTTGTTTTTGTTTTTTCCTTCAGTTATCAATTTTGTTTTCCAATCCTTATTAATTTTCAGGTTATTCTTTTTAACTATATTCTGTACTAATTACTTCTATTAATTTATTATTATATCTTTAAGCTTTAACAATATTATAATCTTTATTTATTAATATCACCCACCCCTTACTTCCCCTCAGTCACTCAACTCTTTCACTCGACACACTAACAAAGACACACAAGACAAATGATTATATATATATTTACAGTGCACTTCCTTTTCCTCACTGTTTCCTACAGTGGCACATACCTTTTCCTCACTGCTTCCTACAGTGGCACATACCTTTTCCTCACTGTTTCCTACAGTGGCACATACGTTTTTCTCCGATTATCGCTTAATCGGTAATATTCTGGCTATCCCTTAGCCTGGCTATCGCTTAGCCTCTCAATACCTTTATTCCAATACCTTAATACTACTTAAGCCGTCTAGTGGAGCACGCTGACTACCTTAGTCACCGATACCCTCACGTAACACGCGCACACTATTGGTTCCGGATTTATGGCTTCCACAGACTATGTCAAAACGCTTTGACCAATCTGTCCCTTTACCAATCATCCGCTCAGAACAACCCGTGTTAAGCTTAACTTATTTACAAGATAATTCAAACACAGAACAGTTTAACACAAACATTAATAACACCTAAAACATACATTCATACATACACATTCATACGTACCTGGACCCTTCCTCAGCTTAGTCTGCCTTTGGCATATTCTTATATAAATTCTTATCAAATTTGGAAATTACTTTATTAAATTTGGAAAACTAGGTTCTTTTAGAAGAGCTTTGTGACGCCTGACACCCACAAGCAGTCGCCGGAGGCTGGTTCCCCACTAATTTAGAATATTATAACAAATTAGCTCACCTTTAACCGGTGAATTTCTGGGCCCGTTTGGGGGTTCCACGCCTTCCAGCTGGTGCCTGCAGATCGTCCGACGTCCCCTTTTTGCTTTTCTCCTGGCTGGTCTCGCCAATCTGTGGTCTATTATTGTCTTCTTGACGACTTAAAATTGAAGCTAAGTTTTGTAAAATTCAAAGTTCTTAAAAAGCAGAAAAAGTCTCAAACAAAGATCCAAAAATTCAGGCAGAGGCAGCTGAGTCCAGGTCCAGAGTCTTTATTGCCAAAAACAGCACATTCACACTGAGCTGGTCACCGGTGAGCATCAGCTAACAACTGGTGAAAACAGCTCCCTTTTATACATTTCTTATCAATGGGAAACCCCCTTCAGAACATATTTTTTATATATTTAAACAACAGTCTTTGGTAAAGGTCACATTATCATTTATCTGCATATCACGATGACATTCGTAGCCACATCACATTCTTGTGAGAGCAGTCTCTCGGGCCATGAGGACATCTGGTGCACTTAAATCAGAAACTTATGACAGTTCAATCACAAACATGTTGAAACTAATCCTTTCCCTACTTCAAGCCATGTCAGTCTGGCCTAGTGTTCCCCCTTTGTGTCCCTGTCAAAGCATCACCCTTTCTGGGACCAGTACTGCACAGTGTGCCTTGAAAATAACAACTCTATTTATCACAAGTTGTATGGCCAAATTTTGCTGAGCTGGGCAACCTTGACATGTCAAATATTTCATTTTTATGAGTATGCTCTCTTATCACTAAGGGGCCCCAACCCCTGCGTTTTCCTGCAGCTAGAGCCAGGTGCAACAATTACACACACTCATTGCTCTGTTTTTCTCCTCTTGGCCTTGAATGGCTCTTATAACAGTATTTGTGAAAACAACTTTAAACTTATAAAACATTAACTTTATTTTATTCTTATGATTAGTGCAGATTAATACACAACAGCATCAAAGATGGACCAGAAGCTGCGTAAAGAGAGCTGGTGAACTGCTTTGTGGCATGGTGTGCAAACAATCATCTGATCCTGGATGTGAATTCAGCAAATTAAAGTAAAAGTTGTTTCTACCACAAAGATATGAGACAGGACATTTCACACTATCTTATGACCTGCATCCTGCCAGATAATCATTACTGGGTTCTCTGTTTAAGACCCGCCCTATTATGTTGTAAACTGTTAATAAAAGGCTTTGCTGTGAAGAGATCTGAGAGAAAAGGTGCTGGTTTGAGCCAGCAGTTCTTCTCCCCTACTGCAGAGGTTGACGTTACAAATCCCTGTCTGTCTTTGATCATTTCCTCCTAATCTTTTAAACTCACATTTCTCTGGATTAATACCCAACATTTTTGGTGCCAAAAACCCGGGAGTCAAGATCCAATTGTCCAGGACCGTGCGGGACCAAGGTCAAGAAACTGTCGACAGCCGTCAGCCCTTCGCCGGACGGGGCCAATAGGTTGGTCCAGCCCTGCCCTGGACATCCTGGTGATGACTCACGCTGAGGACTGATCTACACGACAAAGGGTAGGCCTAAAGCTTTTGATCAAAAGTTGGTCTGGGACCATGTAAAGCTATAACTGGTTGTAGTCGCAAGAATATTTGACAAACAGGGTTTTGTTGTGATAGATCTGGGATCGGTATTCTGTGCGTCTGGGTCTGGGACCCTCTGTGTTCAAGCTATAACTGGTTGTAGTCGCAAACATATTTGACAAACAGGGGTTTGTTGTGATAGATCTGGGATCGGTATGCTGTGCGTCTGGGTCTGGGACCCTCTGTGTTCAAGCTATAACTGGTTGTAGTCGCAAACATATTTGACAAACAGGGTTTTGTTGTGATAGATCTGGGATCGGTATTCTGTGCGTCTGGGTCTGGGACACTCTGTGTTCAAGCTATAACTGGTTGTAGTCGCAAGAATATTTGACAAACAGGGTTTTGTTGTGATAGATCTGGGATCGGTATTCTGTGCATTTGGGTCTGGGACCCTCTGTGTTCAAGCTATAACTGGTTGTAGTCGCAAACATATTTGACAAACAGGGTTTTGTTGTGATAGATCTGGGATCGGTATTCTGTGCGTTTGGGTCTGGGACCCTCTGTGTTAAAGCTATTACTGGTTGTAGTCGCAAGAATATTTGACAAATAGGGTTTTGTTGTGAAAGAGCTGGGATCGGTATTCTGTGCGTTTGGGTCTGGGACCCTCTGTGTTCTTTTAAGATAAGAACACAGCTAAGTGTGGTTTTAAGCTGCAGCAGGGATATTTGACGAAGCCAAGTTTTGTTGACAGATCTGGGATCTGGATATCCGGTGCATGCGAGGGCCTGGAGCTGGAGACTCCAAAGTGTACACGATAAATGTTTTTTGTCTATGTTGGTTAAAATAAAAAATATATTAGGCCTTAGAATAGGTGTGTGTGACTGTGTGAAAATGTGTGAGGAAACAATCTTTCAGGTTCTGTTGTTTCATACTAAAACAGCAGAAATTAATACCGTATAACTCTTGTGGATGCAGAGGCAAGAATTTCTCACCTGAAAAGGTAGAAGCAGAAATTACCACAACCGTGTTTGGGTGCTGTCCTGCTGAATAAACATTCAGTGCGTAGAATACCCTTGGTGTTTGTACTGGACTAATTTCTTTAAAATGGGAAAAGGTCAAAATAAATTAGAGATAATTTAGAATCTACGATTAGAAGTTGTAGAAGTGCAGGATCCAACAAAAAAAAAAATCACTTGAATATATAGTTTGGTAAAAATATGGGTTTGAGGGACACCTCTGTTTCTGTCTCTAAAGTTATATTTGTGGGTTCTTTATGTTGTTTGTCTGTCCAAAAGATAATGAAACACAGTTTAGAGGGAGACAGCTTAAATCTGCACAAGCGTGCAGGGGGGATGTCACTGGAGTGATGGCTGCAGCATTGTTCCGATTGACAGCCTTCCTAATGCGTCTACAGGGTCTCCAAAACTATAATTTCGGAACCAAAATTTAAAATTAATAAACCCACAAGAAAATTATTTTAGTCATGCAAGCTACATACAGGAAAAAGGGGGTGTTGAACACTCCACAGCCTAAAACTAAAAAGCAAATGATGGCTTTTCTAGGTTTGTGTAATAACTGTAGGACATGGATTCCCAATTATGCTGAGGTTACTCAGCCACTGCTTGATCTCATTTATACAAATGATAGGGCAATGATAGATAAAATAGTGTGGACTTTAACTGCAGAGTCAGCTTTTTCACAACTAAAGGACCTGATTGCAAACTCTTCTGTAGTGGCGCTACCAGATTATTCTAAACCATTTATCCAAGCAGTGGATTGCAGGGGACAATTCATGACCTCTCTGCTAATGCAGAAACAAGGGGAAAAAATTAGGCCAGTGGCATTTTATACCAAAAGATTAGATCCAGTTGCAGCTGCCCCACCACACTGCGTAAGATCAGTTTGTGCTGCTGCTCTAGCTGTGCAGAGCTCATCTGAAATAGTCTTGTATCATCCGCTGACCTTGTTAATACTTAATGCAGTGGAACTGTTGGTCACATCAGCAAAAATAACTTTTATGTCTCCAGCCAGACATCTAAATATTATGACCACTTTGCTGTCTCAGCCTCACCTCACGCTTCAGAGATGTAATTCTTTAAAACCCTCAACCTTGCTGCCCACACCGGAAGATGGTGACCCTCACCAATGTGTTGAAAGAACAACCATGAGTTGCAAGCCGCGTTCAGATTTAAAAGATGAACCGCAGGAGGGTTATAAAAATTTGTATGTGAATGGGTCAGCTTCCAAATCAGAAGGAGAAAAATTTTTTGTTGGTTTTGCAATTGTAAATGATCAAGAAACTCTTTACAGTGCTGCTTTAAAATCATCATATTCTGCGCAAGCTGCAGAAATTGTTGCATTAACGAAAACATGTGAAATTTCAAAAGGCATCAAGGATGCAGGGGAGGTTCTAGAACTTCAAAGGGGGCTTCCAGCCCAGCCTAGTAAAAGCAGACCAGGAAGAAAGAGTCCACAGGGGAAGTTCTTCATCTGAGTGTGAATAGGTGTTTGAGCAAATGGGGGAGCCATTAAAATAGTAGATGTGTATGACGCATGGGGGATATTAAATGCATTAAAAGAAAAAACATGAATAGTTTTAACAATTATTAGACAAGCAGTTAGACTTATATGCAATTTAGGAGCTTGTAAAATTTGCATTCAAGATAATGTAGGACTAAAACCATCTAAAATGCTAATTTTTGTAAAACCATCAAATGGTCAAACATCCTAGGAGTGGATTTCAAAGGATTAGGAAAAAGATTGCAAGGTTCTATGTTTTTGTAGTAGTATCACCAACTCACCACATTAATTTGTTAGGTTGGGAATTGATGGGAAAATTAAGCAATTTTTCCCAAACAGGGGGGCATGAAGGCTGAATGTGTGGAACATGTAAATAGCGTTTCAACAAAATCTACTTGTGTCTTTATGCACTATGCTAGAAGCTCATTGTCAGATCCACTGGATGAAAGTCTGTTAGTTGAACAGTAGAACACTTTGAATTTGTACAAAACAGTTTCTGAAACAAGACATTACTATAATGGCTACACAAATTATGTACACAGATGGGGGTTCGTTAGCGGCAGTTACTGTTATGCTTTCTACACAGATGTAAGGAATGTACTGCTTATCATGGATAAATCATTTGTCATTGGTTAAGACCAGTGAAGCACAGTGGAGAGACACATGCCTGCGTTTAGAAGCTGCAGAAGGTGCATCTGATTTCTATCTATGTCCGCACCACACAAACGAGGCTGGCTTTATAGCCATAACATAGAACTATGGAAGCAGCCTTACAAAATTCTGTTCAATACAGAGGCTTGGGTCCAAGATTTAGCATGAGATAAAAGAACTCAGCATTCTTTGCTATCACAATTTGATGAAAATGATTTCAAAGATATTCCAAATGCATTGTGGTATACAAGAAGAATTGATGCAAGACTGTTGAAAACTATAGATTTAGTTGAAATAGTTCCTAATACAGGCCAAGGATAAAACAATATCTGCTAGAATGTGAAGCAAAGGAAAGTATAAACTAGCTATACAAATTTTAGCGTGTGCAGAAATAAGTTTGTTGTTTGGGCCATGTTATTTCGGAGGAGGGGAAAAGCTACAAGGGTGTCTTTTTGGAGGTGTGCAATGACTGCAGGGCTTAGATTCCACATTATGAACAAAAAAAAAGAAACTCAGCTTTTCTTAAGTTTTTTTGTTTTTTTTTATGACACACTAATAGCTATGTCAGAGAGCAGACAGCAATTTGCAGAGCTGAATGTAGGACTTTTCTCCGCAACTGTCTTGTCTTTGTAGACTTATCAAAAGCCGGGCATCCAAACAGTTGGCGGTTGAGCAGGTCTAATTTTAGGGTTAAAGGGGACCCGTGTGGACAACAGTTCCCCCATATTCTTATTCTTTAGTTGGATATATTTATATATATATATATAACTGTAACTTGAGCATGTAGCAAAAGCAATTTCCCTCTGGAATTATTCTGATTCTGATTAAAACCAGCAGCTATTTTGATCCATGAAATTATCATGTCTCAAACAGGGGGGAGTTATGATGAATATAGTATAGTAACACACACAGGTGTGTAACTACTACTGCTTTTAAAAAGTTATGATGAATATAGTATAATAACACACACAGGTGTGTAACTACTACTGCTTTTAAAAAGTTATGATGAATATAGTATAGTAACACACACAGGTGTGTAACTACTATTGCTTTTAAAAAGTTATGATGAATATAGTATAGTAACACACACAGGTGTGTAACTACTACTGCTTTTAAAATTTTGGCATGTCTCACATGTTGTAAATACAATTCAGAAGGAAATCAGATAACTAATTGAGGACAGGTGCCAAGAGGTACAGCTCCAGTTGAAATAATTAGCATGGACTACATTGAACTGACCCCAAGTGGACAATACAAGTACTGCCTAGTCCTAGTGAACAATTTTTCTAAATGGGTAGAAATTGTTCCCACAAAACGTGCCAATGCACTGACAGTAGCAAAAGCTTTGTGTAAACATCATACCTGAGCATGGTATAAAAAAAATCTTACAAAGTGATAATGGAACACATTTTGTGAATGAAGTGGTATCACTGACGTCCAAACATTTAAACATAAACTTTGAAACATCACTGTTCCTACCATCCACAGGGTGCAGGATTAGTGGAGAGAATTGCAAAATAGATTGAGAAAATTCATGGCAGAAACAGGAGAACCATGACCAGAGTGTTTGCAATTGGTAAAATTACTCATGAGGATTATTCCAACATCTGATGGTTTGGCCTCTTTTGAAATAGTGAATGGGCGACCTTTTGTTCTACCTTTATGGGAAGGACAGCCATGGGCAGAAAAAGAACATTGACTCATTCACTAAGTGAATTCTGAAACTGTTCAAATACGGAACTGTTCAAAGAACATGTAATCTGCCCAGAGCTCTTTTTGTTTCCCCACAGGAAGGCCTGAAGCCTGGAGACCGAATGCTGATTAAAATCATCAAAAGGAAAAATTGTGCAGCTCTGAGGTGGGAAGGACCCTACATTGTTCAACTAGCAACTCCAACCGCTGTGAAGATCCAGGAGAGAAACACTTGGATCCACCAGTCATTGTAAGCTGATTAAAGATTTTCCCCAATGGAAAGTCCAGTCACCTTCACAGGGACCCCATGACTAAGGTATAGATCTGTGGTGAAATCCAGCTTCAAAGGGGTTTGGTTTTTTAGGACCAACGCTGGTGAAGAAACCAACCTAACCCAGTCTTTTAGAGTCCGGTTAGTGGGTGTTTCCTTGGACGGACTGGCGAAGATGTGAAAAACCAAAGTGGTTTTGCTGCCCGGTGATGACCGTTGGACTGGTGTTACTAGGGACTCAAACTGACTGTCTGAAACAAAGGAGGAACAGAATGGTCTTTGATGGATCCACAGCAAGTCATCCTACAGTGCCAAAATGTGGTGGCAGCATTCCAAGCGCCTTGCTGAAGATTTGAACAAAACAGACTGATATGTTTGTACTCATGTTCCTACTTCTATGAATACAATATGAATTGAAAGATGCTGATGTTTATTATGCCCAACAGGGGGGAAATGTTAGAGTGATAATTATAAAATTAATGTGTGGGCATATGAAACATTCTGGTTCTGGTTCTATCCTGTGATTCAATCAGAAGGGTCATAAAATTTTATGACCTGCATCCAGTAGGTCATGAGGCAGAGTCACACGGTTGTGTGACTTCCATCCAGCCAGATGGTCATTTCACACTTTCTTATGACCTGCATCCTGCCAGATAATCATTACTGGGTTCTCTGTTTAAGACCCGCCCTATTATGTTGTAAACTGTTGATAAAAGGCTTTGCTGTGAAGGGATCTGAGAGAAAAGGTGCTGGTTTGAGTCAGCAGTTCTTCTCCCCTACTGCAGAGGTTGACGTTACAAATCCCTGTCTGTGTTTGATAATTTCCTCTTAATCTTTTAAACTCACATTTCTCTGGATTAAAACCCAACAGAGAGTTTAGTGTCAGAGATCGTGGATGAGTCTCCTCCGTATTACATTTTCTTTTTAGAGGAGGAAAGCGGGGACGAAGATGTTTTGGAAGAGGACGCCAGGGCGGCAGGTTTGGTGTAGAAGGCTTCCAGCCCTTGCGAGGCAAGGGCTCAAACATGCCAGTTCTGTTAGCTCTAACATGCCAGTTCTGTTAGCTCTACGCCTGCCGAAGACACAGACGTCCATCCCTGTGAACACTGGGACAGAACTCAATGAGAAAGGAAATGATTCTGATTTCTTACTCAATCGTTGCATATATTAGCTGCGACATGTGAATCAAGATGCTATGACTGAAAGCATTTGATTGACAGGTGACTGTTGATATATGACTGCCCAAATTTAAATGTTCAGGCTGACGTATAACTAACTGGCCTGCAGAAGATAACTGAGAAAAACCCACAGGATTAAAAAAAAAAATAGAAATTGTCTAATTTTGGCACAATATCGTCTGATAAAGAGCACATTTATATACGTTTATGTTTAAACCACAACGATTTCACATTTAAATATGATTTGCCTACGACTTTATCCTGCAATATAATGTTTATGAGCTTTTTACTACGTTAAAATGCTTTTTCTTCATCAAATTCAGGCCCATAGAGGAATTTTTCTGGATTCATGTATCTCCTCTGCTATCTTAGCAGCAGGCCCTCCCTGACCTGTTGATGAATATCTCCCTATAGATCAATGATTAATGAAATAATGATATTTTATGTATTTATTTCACAGCTGATTTCCCTCATACAACATTAAACAATTTATTTTAACACGATCTTAGGACATATTACAGCTAAAAAAAAAAAATGTTTTTCTATGAATGAATATAAGGCAGAGAAAAAACAGACAATGAGGACAAGAGAGGCTAGAAGACGAGGAAACAGCGTCTGTGAGCCAGATATAACACAAACAGGAAGCTGATGTCAACGGCGGAGGAAACCACAAGCTGCACTTGCTAACAACCTTCCTGTGCCGCTTTCTCCCCCCCGCCTCTTCCTCCCACAGAAATTTGATTTCAATATTCTTCAAAATCAACATTTTTCTGTTAACCTGCTGTGATGAATTTCACACTGATTATATAATATATAAGAATTATGTGAGAATTTAATTAAAAGATGGGAAAAAATCTAACATCACAATCTTAAAACGTGTCTACCAAAGCTGTTCATAATTAAATATCCTGATATTTGATCATTAAATGTGCAATAAATTATGCTTAAAGGAAGAGAAGCGATAACAAATATATAGAAATGCTGTCATGCATCCAGTTTTTTAGCCTTTAAGGTGAAGAAGAATGTATTCCATCTGCATCTTTACAGATTGAGTGAAAAAGTTTTGATTGAACCATATCTGCCTACTTCATAATGATAAATCTGATTAATTTAATTCTATTGACATTGCAAGCAAAGATTAAATCATCAAGTGCTTTGGATCTCAGATTATAGTTTAAGTTCAGGGTACGTTAAATCCTCCAGGATTTATACGAATCTCCATCATAACATCAGAGCAGTTCTCTTTACCTGAACCTTTAACCACTTTATGATTCTCCTTTTGTCTGCCAGTATTATTGTTTTAAACATTTCATATTTAGTTTTTTTTCCTGCGTATCAGATACATCTCCTTCCACTACATCTATAAGGAAGGTATAAATTATGCTCTGCTGATTTATATGTTATCCCTAAAACAAACAGAGGACCAAAACACATCATGAAATAAATAAATATGAATGCCCTGAAAAAAATATAGATATATTAAATTATCCATCTAATATAAAATGTAAACATTAAATATAACATAAAATTTTAAATTGCACAAAAAAAAATATTAAATGTCCCATTAAATAACAAAAATCTATTTACAATATATTAAATAACCAAATTGAATAAAAAAAATCTATTTATATAGAATGATTATAATTAACTTTTTATGTATTGATAAAGCAAAGTGAAGTAATTCCAGTTCTTTTAGGGGCCATCTGTTTGTTTCATTGTTTTTTGGGGGGTGTTTGGGGACGCTCTAAATAATACCTCAATATATCTACCCCCCAAAAAATGGTCATTTGTTTCTCCCAACCTTTTATGTATATTATTTTTTTAAAATTTTATTTTAATGTTTATTTCTCTATTTTTTTTATTTCATCTATAAAAGTATAAATTTTGTGTTTATCCATAATATTTCAGATTATATAATATAACACAATTTTCGTTTATCATATTTACCTTTCCATTAAAAAAAAAAATCTTTTTTAGATGTTCAGCGTTTAAAATGAGGGATTTTAGTGAAGCTGAAGACAATTAAATGAAGTAAAGCTTTGTAAGACAAAGACATGATATTTCTACTTAAAATGTAATCTTTCTGTGGAGCAGCTCTGCTGTTTGGAGGTGAAGAGAAAATAAAGAGGAGATATTTTCTGAAAATAGAGTGCAACTTTCTAACATACTGCTCAAAGTGTTGTTTTATAAGGATTATGTTAAAAATGATTTATAAAAATCTGCCTTCTGCTATATTTGTGTCATTGCAGTAAAGGTTTATGTTTTGGTGTTTAAAACTAGAATTTGCTTATAACTTTATTAAATCATATCACTTCATTATTTCAAACAACAAGAAAAGCTTTATTTTATTTCCAAAGGGAAATTGAACAAAATAAAATCAGTGATTATGATCAAACAGTTACTCAGTGATTGATTAACCTTTTTACTAAATACGTTTTACTCTTCCTTAGGGTATTTTTTGGGTGACCACCTTTTCACTCTTCAGTAAAAATGTTTTGAAGTATTGCTTCTCTTAATTTAGTAAAACGTTTGGTTCCTCTTTTCATCTCTGGAGAGGAGATTTTTGGTTTTTATTTCTTCGAAGAGCTGAAGGAAGCAACTATCTTAAAACTTCCCAATGATCCCTTCATCAGAACCATGAACAGGACGAAGGCAGCAGAGGTGCGGATGGATGAGAACAGCAGAGGGACCCTTTAGAACAGAAGCATGGCCGCCTCTGTTACGTGAGGAAAATAGGTCGATCATGAAGCTGCATAATAATAGTGGTTGCAGGGAGGGAGCGCTTCATTCTGCACCAGCAGGACTGTAATGCCTCTGCAGCAGGTTACCTTGCAGAAGTTGCCACTGCTGCACAGTTTGCTGTGCAACTGCTTCATCGTCTGAGATGTGGACGGCTGAGGAGACCATGAAGGTAACAGTGGGTTAATGCAGCAGACAGAGGCTGGGCTCAGCTGTCTGCTAATCAGAGGGTTGAAGGTCCAAATCCAGCTTCCACCAAAACATGCTGAAGTGTCTTTGTGCAGGATGCTTAACCTTACAAAGCCTGTGAATCTGATTGTTGGAGTTTGAGGTTCAGAGGGGTTAATGTAACCTTTTTTATTTGCGCACCCCATAATATTTATCTTTTTTTTTGTACTTTCCGGTATTTCTTTGCTTCCCCAATTGAACATTTCCTTCCACTATCCCCAGTTTCTGGGTTCTTGTCATATTAAAATGTTTTATTGAAAACATTTACATCTACATGATAGACTTGGTGTTTGTAGAGCAGATGTTCTTCCTCAGGACCTTACTCTGATAAATGGAGTAATGATCTTCATCGAGCAGCAGATGGCTGCTCTAATTCTATGTTTTTGCTTCTGTATCTCTGCTAGATGTTTAGTGAATCAATTCAATTCAGTTTATTTCTAGAGCACCAATTCACAACACGTCACCTCGAGGCACTTTACAGTTCACCATCATATAGTCACATTGATTAAAAGTTTAAAAGTTTTCAATCTAAGGAAAACCAGTTAATTGAATCGACTCATTGATTCAAATGCAATCCCTCACACCAAGCATGCTTGTAGCGACAGTGGAGAGGAAAAACTCCCTTTTAACAGGAAGAAACCTCCAGCAGAACCAGGCTCAGTGTGAGCGGCCATCTGCTGAGGCCGACTGGGGTTCAAGGAGACAGAAGCAGACATAGAAAAAGAAGCAGAAAAGGCAACTGTCAACCAGGCGGCCCCGTCCAGGAAACACACAGCCAGACAGACCAGCTCCGAGACAACTCCCATGTTAACAGTTAGGTTATAGTGCAGGCTTCTTCTGAGGTGACAATGAAACCACTCTTTTGGACAAATGTCTTTCTCTCTGATTGCTCTCACTCTTGCAGGAATTTAAAAGAATGCTACTTGAGTGATGATCACTGATCTCTTTCTAGTTCCTAATCAATTAACGTTAATTAACACATAACTGATGTGGTGTCAGTTTATTGAGGAATTGAATATCTTAAATTTATTGTGACTATAAAGTAATTTTCACCTCATTCTTATTTGCGGCAGGAGGAGCTCTATATCTAACCTTCGGAAGATGATGGGATCAGTGTGACATGATCATCCAGTTGGAGATATAACAGTAAATGTTGCTACATGTTTCTCTCTGCTCTGCATAAAAACAGTTTAAGTGGAGGTATGTCGTTTTAGAAATGTCCAACAGAATTTGAATATCGTGTCATGAAAGATCGACAGGTACATTACTTCATATCAATATTTTTTTTTTCTGAACTGTATCAACCTTTTAAATATATATATATATATATATGTATAAATATATATAATATTCCTAATTTAATTAGATTAGATTAGATTAGGCCTAATAGATTCCTGTAATCTGTTGTTTTATCTCCTGCGATTTAACAACATGATTGAATTCAATGACTATGATTTCTCGTTACTGCATCCTTCATCAGATCCACAGTGAAATGTCAACCAGCGCTTTAGTTATGCAAATAAAGAATAACGTATATATGATAATAAAGATCGATTAAAGTCAAAATAGTCAAAATAAATATGAGAAACATTTAAATTTCAGGCACATAAAGAAACAGTGAAAGGATCTGTGTTCAATTCAGCAAAATAAAAAGCTGCATGTGAGGAAAGACATAAACAGAAGAACAGAATGGAAAATAATCATACTGCACCAAACCACTGCAGTGTCAAAACACACTATAAACCACATCCAGCTGCTTTTTGGTTTCACTTTGGCTTTAAACTCTGAACTTTTCTGAAATCTAAAATAACTCAAACATTTATTTATTTCTATTGTTTTCAGTGATTGGCCTGTTGCACCCACATTCCCCCCACCCAGCAGTTATTTACATTAAAAACTGAAAGTGGAAAGAGGTTTAATAGAAAAATCATCTGAGGTTTGCCAAGGGAGGGCAGCCTGTGGGAGCAAAGGGGAGGCATGATTAGAAGAGAGAAAGATAAGATATATATATATAATCATTTAAAAAATTTTTTTTTTTTTTATTTGAAGCCTGCAGCCGATCAGCTTTGAGTCAGTATGCAGCTCGCATACTGACTCACTTATTGTTGCAGTTCTTTGTTACTGCAACAGTTTTCCAAGTGGTATCTTGTGCAGCACGTTATGAGCATTATTAAACGTTCCTTATTTAGAACATTTGAACAAAGTTTTCATCATTCATTGAATATTTAAGTATTTTAATAACTAGCAGGCATCCTTGGGTTCACAGCCCTGTTGCAGTGCTTTTCTAACTCAGACCTCAGGACCCACTGTCCTGCTTGTTTCAGATATTCCCCTGCCTCCACACACCTGACTGAAATAAATTGGGGATTAGCAGGCCCCTGCAGCCTGTGGTGGCGGCTGAGGAGGGAGTGCAAACATTTGATGCAGACGTGCTAGAGAGGAGACACATCTTAAACATGTAGACTTAGACAACTTTGTGTGTAAAAAACACATTTTTTTTTTTTTGTACGGCTTTCAGACAGTAAATGAGCAGCACCTTAGCAGTGGAATGAACATTTCCATTCCATAAAGTGCAGCAGTGATCAAATGTAAACAGTGTGTGAGAAAAAACATGGTGTAAAAGCGCAAAGACAAATATATATGGTGCAAATATGAAGAGTTTTGGATTGATTTTATCAGTGTGATGCAGAGTCTGTGACTTGATATAGGTTTTTTTTTAAACAGTTCAGCAGTCTGATGGCGGTGGGGGGAAAATGTGTTGCAGAATCTGCTGGTCCTGCATTGAATGCTGCAATGCAGGGGTTTTCAACGTTTTCCAGGCCAAAGACCCCCAAACTGATGGAGCGAGGACTCCCTAATTATATATATATATATATATATATAGTATGAAGTTGTGTTATATTAAACTGATCCTATAGTCACTTTTACAGATGGAGTAATGTAATGAAAGTAATTTCATCCTGGGATTATTAAACTATTTCTGATTCCTGATTGATGGGACAGGTGTTGTGAATGAAATGGTGCCCAGATTGAAAGAGCTCCTGTGTGTCGCTGAATGTGTGCATTTATGACTGAAAGACATCTTCTGCCTCCATTTATCTGTTTACTACAGTCTGTTGAATTCATGTTAATGTGGATTTAAAGATATTTCAATTAGTGGAAAAAAGTGCAGGGGGGAATATAAAAAATAGTCTAATCAACCATAACTTTTACAACCCCCATGCAGTACCTCCTTGAACTCCCTACGGGTCACGGACCCCCTGTTGAAGACCTCCACTGTAAAGTCTCTTCCCAGAGGGCAGCAGGAAGAACAGTCCATGGTGGGGGGGGGGGGGGGGGGGGGGGTCATTGATGATCTTACGGCCTCGGGATACGCAGCTCTGGGATGAAATGTCTTTAATGGAGGGAAGAGGAGCCCCCATGATCCTCTCTGCTGTTCTCACCACCTTCCTCACTTTCATCCAGTCTGCAGACTCCACCAGTCTGGACACCAGTCCACCAGCTGCTCCACCTCCTCTCTGTAGTCCAGGTCGTTGTCGTCACTAATGAGGCCCACCACCGTGGTGTCATCTAAAAACTTCACAATGTGATTGGTGGTGAACCTGGGGGGAGCCTGTGCTTGGGGTTATGACATCAAAAGTGTTCTGTTCGACCCTGACTGACTGAGAATATATGTTTATGAATATGAATATGTTTAACATTACTCATTACATTTTTTGGACAGAGCTGACACTTCCAGACCTAGTATACATCATAGCCGAGAAGGACAGTTCTGTGCAGGAGGTGGGAAACAAAAGGATCCTAACTAAATGATCATCTCTGTTGGATAATGTCTCCCACCCCATGCATAAAGCTGGTGCTGAACTGGAGAGCTCCTTCAGTGACAGACTGCTGCATCCTAAATGCACCAGGGAGTGTTACCACAGATCCTTCCTCCCAGCAGCTGGAAGACTCTAGAACCACCACTCTTCTCAACAACCTCAATAAGTTGATCCATTCATGATGATTTTGCACAGTTTCTATCAGTTAAATAACATGCTGCTGTCATTTTGTTTGCACACCTCTGATGTTGCTGCTATTTTTCAAATTACTGTAAAAATGTCCACAGCTGTTTATTGATTATTAATTCTTTCCAGATGCACACTATTTATATTGTAAAAACAATGTACAGTACATCATTTTAATTATTTTTTTTACTCTGCCGCTTATTCTGTCATTTTTTATACACTATAATCTCCACATTTGTGTGACCACTTTCGCTATAATCTTTTTGCTGCTGTAAGAATGCATTGCTACGTAAACAACATGGTAACGTCTGTGTGACAATATTTATTTAAATGTATTGAAACTAAAGAGCTTAGGTTGTTTTTCCTGTATCGCTTTTAAATTGAAATAAAGTCTATTGTTAGCACTATTCATGGGTCCCTAAGGTACAAAGGAAAGCAGATTTTCCAGCGGATGATCAGTCCTAGAAAGCATTAAGAAACTATTAACTCCAGGGCTGACAAAATTAACATTTTGGAACGGCTGAACCAGAATCCAGCTCTAAAGATAATGTGTGGAGTTAAATTAATGGAAAACAGATCCCCTCACAATCTGAGAGATTTGGAAGCTTGAATGTCCAACATCAATGCCTTGATAACGAAGGTTTATAGACTCTGACCAAATGCAACAGAGTGCTGAAATAAATCATTAGCCGCAGGGTGTCTATACTTATTTAACTTACTTATTTATTCATATACTTTATCAGAAATAAATCTGCTTATTTTTCAGTCCTAATATACAGAAGACATCTCAGATAAATCATTGAAAAAAATTCCAAAAAGGTTTCATAATGTTAAAAACGTACCTTTTTAATAGGTTTCACATTTGCAAATACTTCAATGTTAATTTTATCCATTTGGAAACATTTACAACGTTAACATCTTATTTTAATAAAAACATCGCAATCAGTCTGCTCCACTGGGCAGACTGATTCAGTTTGATTCAGTTCAGTTTATTTATACAGCGCCTTATCACAACAAGTCTGATCTGAGTTTACAGGAAACAAACAATTAGAAATCTGTCCGTGTCAGTGCTGCTCAGTCTGCAGGCTTTAGGATGGACTAATCACTCTAATATGTTTGTGTGTAAAATCCAGAGCGTCACATTTGAAAGCAGATGTTCTGCATGAAGGAGAAGACACATCTGGAGATGGAGGACTAGAAGTTATAGGAGTTTCTGTTACATGAAGGGCTGCTGCCACCGACTGTCAGACGCTCCAAAGCTGTTAAAGCATAAAACAAAGAGGAACCATATTAAAACACATTATCACTGGGCAAACTTTACAGTAACATTACCAACTGCATGACGACAGCTTTGACTCTAGTCTGTAAGGTCTGCTTCCTGCTGCAGATACTGAAAACAAAAGAACTGCATGTGAGTCTGCTAAACTGTTCAAGCTTTAATCTAAAGGTTTCCCCAGGTTGATCCAGGGGAAAAACGACTTCGTCATCACTGTAGGCTTTGGCATAATTTGTTTAATTCATTCAGCATCTTAAAGCTTGGAGCAGCAAAGCAAATGTTGGCAGGCTTCCCTAATACACGGTGGATCATTATTTACATTTTAAAACTCCTTCATATCTATTGTGCATTAAGTAAGTGAGAAAGCAACAGAAAAGACCAGTTTCCTGCCAAACAGTGAGCCTAAACTGTTTAACTATATATTTTATATTTTATGTAGCACTGATTATATTCAACATTTTTGATTAAATTACTATCATGTGAGTATAATTTGCATACTTTTTCAGTATGCATGATTAGCTGAATGCATAATAAACACTTATGAAACACTTCTGAAGTGTTTATGGTTTTACAATTTATAAGAGGAGCCTTATCCATATCTAATATCTTGGTCTGAATGAAAACTTATATTAAACTGAAAACAAAGATGAAAATAGTAGGAACATGGCTGGATCAGGGCATAATCTGAAACACCTGAAATCCAGAGATTATTTTATACCAGCTGGGCACCAGATGAGCATGTTATAAAAGAAAAAGAAAAAAAAACATTTAATTTAGAGATTGTATTTAATTCTCTGGTTTTCAACATTCAATCAAAAATAACAACCAGTTTTTCTCCTAATGGACAAGTCCTGATAACCAACTCTGTAAAACATGATGCATGCGGGGAAAACTCTCAGTTTGCACCTTTTAAGATATTATCTGATTACCTGGGTATGAAAATCTCTTCTCTTCGTCCTCATTCTTAACTGCACTTTTCCCTCTATGGTAGGAGACTGTTCAGAGACAGAATGGGAAACATTGATTATTGATCATCTTGTCACCATGCAGGCTGTCCTTCAAGGCAAGCTGTTAACTGGCCCCCAAAGTCATCTTCAGCATCATACAGCAGCCTACTGATGCCTTTGAACATCTTCTGACTGACCGGCTGCACATAAAAAGAAAAACAATCTGCAGTGAGGAGACAGATGTCATGATCCATTTCAACCTTCTTTGCTGGTTTTAGAGAAAATTGGATTGTTTTTTACTTTCCTAGTTTGGTTCACATCTTACTTTGAAAGGATTTTGTGCCATTTAATTGTTAAAAGTCTTTGTAAACCAGCATTAAATATGGGGTTCCTCTAGGCTGCATTCTTGGACCCCTGTCATCCACTTGGTCCAAGATTGAGGCCATTACAACACCCCTTATGATAAAAATGCTATGACATACAGTTTATATGTCCACGTCACTTAATGATAATAATCACTCAGTCAATAGGGTCATAATTGTCCCTTTGTAAGAGATATCACATGTTGTGACACTAGTGCAATTCCTTAAAGTGATTTAGGTGAAAATTATTCAGCCTCATTATATCATCACCCTCAGCATCTTGAAATAAAGCCAGATGTTTTCTCCTTTTGTTAATAATGTCTAAATCCAGTAAAAGTTTCATGGCTAGGAGCAGTATGACCTTAACTATAGCTTTCCTTAACACCAGGAGCTTCATGTGTTTTCTATCTGAATGTTGATGCATCTGGAAATTCATTTGTTGGCATAATAAGGTGCAGAGAAGCAACCTGTGTTCTTCTAGAAAAGGTTGCTTCTCAGTCAGAGTTACCCTAACAGGAACATTTCCAAGAACTCAAGAACATGTTTCTGCTCGAACCATCCGGTTGATTGCTCTCTACCTCAGTTAGTTGTTATATTAATGCTGATTTTTGCACAGTTTCTACCTTAGCCAGTTAAATAACCTGCTGCCATTTTGCTCATCTCTGATGTTTCTGCTATTTTCAAATATCCATTACTGTAAAAATGTCCATAGCTAAATATTGGTTATTTATTCTCCAGGTGAACAGTTATATATTGCTGAAATACTTTACAGTATAGGATTTTATTGTTTATATTTGAAGTCTTCACTATTATGTTATTCTCATACATTTTTCTAAGGTCCACATTTGTGTGACCATTTGCAATAATCTTTCTGCTGCTGTAAACACCAGAATTTCCCCATTGTGGGACACTAAAGGGATTTTCAATTCTATTTTATTCTATTCTAACAAAAATCAGGTCTATTTTGGTTCTGATCCATATTCATGTTGATGGTGAAAACCTGATTTTCTCTTGGTTGTGGTCACCTTTAAATAATCATCATTCTGATCTTAGTGAAGCAGTGAGCAGATGGATCAGGTTCTTAGTGTGCTCTAACATATAGATGGAAATATCTCTATCCAATCAATGGTTCCAGCGTTGGTTTGAGCTGAACTGTCATGGCTTCCTCACACCTAACTGATTCCAAGAGGCTGACTCACAGCAGAGCACACAAAGCACAGAGGATGGATGATAACGGATCCCAACAGCTTTCATTAAACTGTATACCTGCCTCTGTCTATGAGAGCTTTGCTCTGCGTGTCTCAATGTTTTGGTAAAAAAACAAACTTTGAATCATACAGAAACATAGATGACAGAAATAAAGATGGCGACTCACCGCTGTGGCTCTGTGTTGGTCCCACCCAGCGATGTTGCCTCCTGTCTGATACTGAAAACACCAACATTGATTTAACACAGTTCCAGACATCCTGAATTATCTCTAAACTGGATTAGTTGTTCTTTGCAGTATTACTGTGTGTGTGCAGGTGTGCATGTCTTTGTACTCACGTCTCTTCTGCAGGGCCGTGACGGTGGGCCGGGTAAAGCGCATCAGCAGCAGGACGATGAGCACAATGCTGAGCAGAGCAGTCACCACCTTGTAGGCGTACAGCTGCCCCTCGAAATCAGGGAGCTTCTCAACTGGAGACAAACAGAAATTATTCTGATTTTAACCGCAGAAGAACTGAATTTATAACCAGTTTAATTAAAACAATGTTTGATTGGTGGTTTTACTGTAAATAAGATTTCAAAGCAACTAGATGTTATGGGTTTCAATATTGCACCTATACTAGGACTAAATTTAGGTATAAGTCGAATTAGTGACACCATTCAATTTAATTCAGTTTATTCCTGCCAATTCACAACACATGTCATCTCAAGGCACTTTACAGTTCAACAGATCATCCAGTCAGATTGATTCAAAGTTTTCTATCTAAGGACAACCAGTTAATTGCATCGACTCATTGACTCGAAGGCAATCCCTCACACTAAGCATGCTTGTAGCGACAGTGGAGAGGAAAAAACTCCCTTTTAACAGGCAAAACTAGACTCAGTGTGACCGGCCATCTGCTGAGGCCGACTGGGGTTCAAGGAGACAGAAGCAGACATAGAAAAAGAAGCAGAGATACGAAAGGCAACGGTCAACCAGCTCCACAGGCAGCAGGCATCAAGGGAACAACATTAAATGTTCAATCTCAGTATGTTGACATTTAATGCAGGTTTTTGCGCAGACAAGAGATAAGACTTGTGAAAACATACAACCTTAATATTAATTCTAAGTTATCATTTGTTCCAGTTTTGCAAAATGGAGCCAAACATCAACAAGACCGTATTTATGTTTTTAATTGTACAACCTAACTTTAGGTAATTTAGTGAGTTTATCACTTATATTCTCTGTAGTCATACAGTGCATCATTGCCCTAACAAGGATCATGTTAAGTTTAAATCCAAACAGCTAAATGAAATAAAAAGTCCTTTTATGGTATCTGTACCAGAGGAATGAGTTTCAACCAACATGTGCATTAAAAACAAACCATGTTGGCTTTAGTTAGGCTGTGGCTGTTAAAGCAAACTTCACAGAGGGTCTGGGAGAAACCTACTGGGAGAAACTGTATCTAGCTTTTTTGGTTTTATTCAGACAGTTTAGGTCAGTTCAGGTTTTGTTTCCAATGAACTGTTGCTTCTACAATGGAACTGAAGTTATGATTGGACAAACTGGAGATGTAGAACAAATCATCTGCTGCATGCAGCCTTGAGGCTTACTTTCTTTAACAGAGCTGCTGAATAGAACTGTATTAGCTGCAAACTGTGAATACTATGCAAAAGGAACCAACCTTCACATCTGATCTCAACTCCCTTGCAGTTGGAAGTTGGGCTCTCTTGAGCAAGCACAAGCAAGGATCCTTCCTCAGTGAGGTTGTAGTATTTCTTCTGCCTCTCATAGCTACTGTCCCACTTAGGCAAACCTTTACAGCCTCTTTTGTTCTGACACACATTTCCGAGAATCGTGTTAAATACGGATGCATTGCGGTGGCAGACAGGCAGGGAAGAGCTGTTGATGTTAAGGACCAGATGACCTCTGCAGATATATGTCCAACTGACTGTTATGATGCCCAGGGGGGGAGCCGGTCTGCTGGAGGGGGAGGCAGGAGCAGCTGGAGGCACATTGTTGCAGGGACAGGCAGTGGCAGTGTTATTGGGCGGTCTGGTTGTATTTGTGGTGTTATCATTATCTATGAAAAACACAGAACAAGACAAAGGTTTAAAATACTGAATGGACATAAGAAAAGCTTCTGACTCTACCATCGTAAATACTCTGATGTTACAAACAGAAGTGAGTTTAGATGGATGCAGACTGGATGCCTGCTATAGAGACGAGGGAAAACATTTTAGGATGAGAAGTAAGATGCTGTTAAATAGGTTCAGGGTTTATTTATTCACTGTTAACCAATCCACTGGAAAAACGATCTAGAAATAAGTTTAAAAAAACCTCTTGAATTAAGCGTATTTACTCTTAATTTGAGTAGGTAAATGAGATAATTTGCCAATGGAATGAGCATTTTACTCTTAAAATAAGATATTTAGATAAAATGCACTTGAAAAGAGACAATGCAATTGTTTTTTCTTGTTTTAAACTTAAATTGTCTCGTTCCATTGGCAAAATGTCTCCTTTGCCTCCCCAATCCAAGAACAAATGCACTTATTTGAGGCTGTGTTTTTAACTCCGGCTCCAGGTGAGAGGGTGAGCTTCAAGGTCTATCTCCGGCGGTTACGCCTCATCATAGACACTAAACCACAAACATACCAACACCTTTGAGGGGCAGTATGGGACTAGAGCAGGTCAGACTGTGTGAGGTCAGAGAACCACCAGACGCCATGACCGACTCCCACGTCAGTCAGATCCACCTCAAGCGTCAGTGATCGACTGATTGGAGGAAAACGGAAGATGTTAATGAGCTAATTATTACGGAAGGAAGATAACCTACTCTGACTTTCTGCTTGATAGTCAAAGTAGGTTATCTTTGGTGGTTAGAGCTCTGAGTCTGAGTGTCTGTCTTTCTGAATGATAACTAACCACCAGTTCAAGGTCACAACCAGAAACTTTCTCTCATGACCAAAGGTTTCGACTGAGGCAAACAGAGTAGACCAAGCAGCAGGGTAGATTAGACCCGTTTAACATGTACGACTATCTGCTCTGTGATAAAACAACCGAGAACTCAATGTTAACATGGAAAACATCCAAGCTCCCACAGAACGCCACCTTTACCCGTACCTATAAGAAACAGAGCAAACAGACACTGAGCAAACATTTCCTGTCTCCTTTTTTATTTCGATTCTGATTCATTCATTTTTCAGTAAAACCCATGTTCAAAATCGACTCCTCCCTGCTCTGGAAAAACAGAGAAACTCCAACTACACTTTAGTTCATGATGATTGTCATCCATCAATGCTTTCTATAATTAACAGCCTTAGTAGCAAAGGAATGTTCTTTTTTTCATGTCCTGTTTGCCAGCATAGCAATAATAATGGATGTCCCAGCGCTGGATAAGGTTCTGATTAGTAAATAGGTATGAAACTTGATTAGAAGCATGCTTAGTGTGAGGGATTGTATTTGAGTCAATGAGTCAATGCAATCAACTGGTTTTCATTAGATAGAAAACTTTGTATCAATTTGACTGTATGATCTGGTTGAACTGTAAAGTGCCTTGAGATGACATGTGTTGTGAATTTGGCGCTATAGAAATAAACTGAATTGAATTGAATTGAGAAGTTTAAAAAAACGTATTAAATAGAAACTGAGACAGAAAGGGAGGAAGGATAAGGAATAAAAGAAGAAAGAGAAGGATGGAGGGAAGGAAGGATTATAAAGAGAACAAAGGAGAGAGAAAAAAAGCAAAAAAGAAAATACAAAATAACTTTTAGAGGTTATTATCCATGACTGCAAGAAACAAGAAGGGAAAGAAGAAGAGAAAAAACAGCAACCATGATAAAATGATGGATGTTAACACATGTAAACAAGCATTGAAAGGAAGATTATGAAGATTAGGCGCTGTAATACAGGACTGCTCATTGATGGGCCCCTGACCTATGGGGCCCTCCAACAAACCTCAGTGGCCCCTAGTTTAGAGCGTTTTAATGAATGCATCATCATTAAAATGATTTATTCCCATCCATAGATCTGGTAGAACCTGCAGCTCGTTCATTGAACTGAATCCGGTCCTGCTGTTAGACTCACAGGTAGAAAAACGAGGCAGAGAAAGAAAAACGGCTGAAATTCCTCCTCTTGGTTTCATTTTGTAATGATGGCAGCTCGTCTCCAGCCCAGAATCCACGGCTTTATAACCAGCTTTACTCTGCATAAAGTCATGGTTAGGATTCCTGAAGCCTGCTGGTCTAATAACATCCTGAATCTGCTGAAATGCCCTAAATGCTTTGCAGTTCAGTCTTCTTTTATTTTGTGTTCTGTTTGCTGTGAAACGATGTGTTCCTGAACTCTACAGGCGAACACACTGAAGCTATTCAAAAGAACATTCCTGAAAACCTGCTGAGCCTAGTAACAGTCCAGCAGGCTCCTCTTTTAAAACACCTGGCTCTGATGCAGTAAAATATTGACACCATGAGGAATCTTTTTTGAAGATTTCTTGCCGGTACATTTAATTTTATATTTATCCTTTACTAATTCCAAAAAAGTTAATTTTGAAAACATGCTAATGTAAACAGACAAATAGGTCTACCCCTTTGGAATGGGGTTTGTTTGGCTTCTTTGTTAGCCTGCAATGCCCCATACCTGTCTATGTCTCTGAAAGGGGGGTCGTTAAAGGGAATTGTTGGCCTGGATGAACAGGGAAATGATAACGTAAGAAGCCAAATGACCCCCATTTTAAAGGGGTGAACCCATTTGTCCGTTTCAGTTTGCACGCTGTCTAAGCAAAAACAAGGTTGCGTTTTTTCTGACATTTTGAATTGAAAAAGCTTCCAGGATAGGAAACGAAACGTCTTCAAACTTGGAAACAAAGTCCAGTGGATTGTTTTTTTTACTTTTTTGGAATGACTGTGACCTGGATGACTGAGAATGTAACCCAGCATCCTGTAGTAATCAACTGAAAACAAGTAAAGATTCAGAGAAAGATGCAGCAGCCTGGATACATCAGTCCACGCGGCGCTCACCCTTAGAAACTCATGGTTAGTCTATCAGCATCTGGACCTTTTTTTAGATATTGACTCTTTCTACTTCACAAAGCTTATTTTCTTTTGTCATTTTCACATCGAATGGACCTGATATGATGATGGAAAGAAGATCCCTCTCCAGCTTTCTGGCAGAAACATAAAGGTTTTGGGTCCAAACTGTTAAACTTTGCTTCCACCTCTACAGGAAACCCAGCTGCTGGTGTTTAACATTATCTTTTCAAAC
This sequence comes from Cyprinodon tularosa, assembly GCF_016077235.1. Lineage (NCBI taxonomy): Eukaryota > Metazoa > Chordata > Actinopteri > Cyprinodontiformes > Cyprinodontidae > Cyprinodon > Cyprinodon tularosa. Next base: position 490,674 of record NW_024039489.1, on the reverse strand, counting down.
TGTGGTCCAAAGTTTTTTTATTTAGTGTCTGAAATATTTTCCATCAAAGCTTCCAGAATAATCCTGCTTCCAACATCATATGAGCAAAAAATAAAGGAAAGCAACCAGAACCAAGCAGAACCTCCTGCAGATTCTTATTTAAATGTTTTCTTAACAGCCTCCCTGTTTTGGAGAAATGTCCAGTTTCACGCAGGATGCTGAGTTTTAAAGCTGGAGCAAATATGGTTGTTACACCTACTTGTTCAATTTTCCCTGTTTTATTCAGAGAGGTTTTGCTTTTTGCTGGTTTAAAGTGTCCCAAAAACATTTTTTTTCCTTCAAATTGTTCCCAAAAAGTAAAAAAAAAAACCAACCCACTTTTTAACTTACGTTGGAAGGACTATGCCATGGATGGCTGAGAATCTTCAGCAGCATCCTTCAAATTGTCCACCTAGTTCTAATACTTTACATGAGATCAGTTTTTCAGAGCTTAACAGATGTTTTCCTCCTTCTTTCTGCCTTCTCTATCTGATACCATCACAGTTTTGCAGGTTGCAGCAGAAGCACTTTGAGGTGCAAACGTGTCAGTAGCGTGACGGGTTGGTTTAATCCAGCATTAAATGGATGCTTAAGCTGTCCAATGCCAGAATGAGCGGGCTGATATCTACAATGTTTGACCTAAAAGGCCTGCTAGTTTTTGGTTAAATAACTTAAATCTTCTTGAAGTTTTCCTAAGGAGTTATAATATTTTACTTAAATTAAAATGTACCTTAACCATCATCAGGAATTCTTTCTTCAACATGAAACCCGTGTAAGTTTAGAGGAAGTTTGCCTAAATCTGTTTACATATTGAGCCAGCAGCCACTGAACCAGCTGACCAATGAGGAGATCTCCGTAGGTTACCATATTCCAGCCAAGCTTAGAGCAGAGGCCTTTTCTCCTAACTGCCTGCTTCTTTCTGTTTTAATGCTGTTTTCATACAAACACTGAAAAACTTACCTGCTGAGACAAGTGAACAAGCTGCGATGATCAGAACAAAGCTCAGCTCCATCATAGGGGGGGGAAACTGATGAAGAGGATAAATGGAGGATAGAAAAGACGCTTGAGCTCAGGTCGACACGCCAACAACAGCAGAAGTGATGAGAAAGGAAATGATGCAGAGCTGCAAAAACTCCTCAGCCCCACCACCACCTTCTCCATGCCGTGAAGAAGTTCATCCACAGATGGCGGCTGCAGCTTTTGCAAAAGAGCAGATTTCCTCTCATCAAAGCAAACTGGGTGAAAAAGGGGGTGGAGATAGAGAGAAAGAGCGATGAACGTGTAGGAAGCAGGAAGAGATAGGAGAAGGTAGTGAAGAAAAACACAACTTTAGCTGCTTTCAGTATCCTGGGTTCCTGTGAGGGAAACCAGATGTAGTGTAGAACTATCACACATAGATCTACACCACAGCGATATGATGATAGAATCACTGAATGATGTAAAGGACTCTTCTTTTTTTCATCCTCCTATTTATTCAAACTCACATCCTTTCTTAATACTGATATAATGTTACTGATGACCTAAAACCTTCAATTCAGTTCAATTCAGTTTATTTCTATAGCGCCAATTCACAACACATGTCATCTCAAGGAGTTCACCAGATCATCCAGTCAGATTAATTCAAAGTTTTCTATCTAAGGAAAACCAGTTGATTGCATCGACTCATTGACTCTTCAGTAATCCCTCATACTAAGCATGCTTGTAGCGACAGTGGAGAGGAAAAACTCCCTTTTAACAGGAAGAAACCTCCAGCAGAACCAGGCTCAGTGTGAGCGGCCATCTGCTGAGGCCCACTGGGGTTCAAGGAGACAGAAGCAGACATACAAAAGGCAGCTGTCAACCACGCGGCCCCGTCCAGGAAACGCACAGCCAGGCAGACGAGCTCCGAGACAACTCCCATGTATGAGGATGGAGAGAGCACATCCAGTTAGTCACAGTCAGAGAAACAGGACTACACTGAAAAACAGGCTGACCTCCAACCTCTACAAATAAAGGTGTACAGCTGATATTTCTCTCCAGGATGGAGTCACAGCCAAACAGGAACAGACCAGATGAAGCTACTATGAGAAAAAGCAGAGAGAGAGAATGAAGCAGAATGATGAAAAAGGGGTCCCTATGTCCTCCAGCAGTCTAAGCATATAGCAGCATAACTATAGAGATAGCTCAGGATAACCTGAGCCACTCTAACTATAAGCTTTATCAAAAAGGAAAGTTTTAAGCCTAGCCTTAAAAGTAAACCTGCAGATTGAGAGCGAAGTGCTCTGTTAGGAACATAAGGAACAATCAGATCTCTGATATCAGATGGAGCTTGGCCATTTAAGGCTTTATATGTGAGAAGATCTCTGAGTAGCGGTCTCCAACATTAAACCAAGATTGGACTTCCTGTGCTCCAAACATATTGCACATCCATCTCATTCAGTGGTGTTAGGTTCAAATTAAAGTAATGAGTAAATTAGTGTAGAATAATGTTATGGCTGTTGTGTTATTTTGTTTCTTATTTTGTCAATATGCTCGTGTTTGGATACGCATTGCGTGCCCGGTTGCGTGCCGTGTTACGTTTACAGTTTGGAGGTTGCGAGTCACTTGCACCGTTACTTTGGGGATCGTGGGTGAAAGTTTTGGGAACCCCTGAACTAGAGGAGCATAGAAACAAGCAGCTTAACCAAAGTCAGATTAAAAAGAAAACAGCAGCAGCCTGGATTGGATCCCATGTTCCTGACTGATTGCTTCTAGGACTGCTCAGTGGTGCAGTCGGTAGCACTGCTGCCTCGCAGCAAGAAGGTTCCAGGTTCCATTCCCAGTCCAGGATCTTTCTGCATGGAGTTTGCATGTTCTCCTTAAGCATGCTTAGGTTCTCTCCAGGTACTCCGGCTTCCTCCCACTGTCCAAAAACATAAATAACTGGTTTCTTGACATTGACTTTAGGTGTGAGTGTGTGTGTGAATCGTTGTGTGTCTCTGTGTTGCCCTGCAATGGACTGGTGACCTGTCCAGGGGGAACCCCCCCTCTCATCCGTAGACAGCTGGAGATAGGGAACAGCACCCCTCACCACCCCGCTTAAGATAAGCATGATGGAAAATGGATGGATGGATGTTTGCTTCCATTTAGATCTGGGATTCACAAAGCTTGGTTCGTGAGCTGCCACTAGGGGGGGCAAGGGATGCAGAATGCAATGACAGTCTGATAATTACAGTTAGATTAATTTTCTCAGACAAAAAAGAAGTGTAAATAAACATTTACTTTGAAACTACTTCAATTCAAACTGTAACTTTAGTAAATAATTTTGTTGACAGGAACTTGTATTTAATAAGAACAGCTTAGGATGAAGTGTGATGGAAAATTAATGGATGGATGGATGGATGGAGGGATGGATGGATGGTTCCCAACCTTTTTTTTTAGCTTTGCACCCCCCTTCCGGTTCCCGACTGGGTTTATTCACCCCCAAATAATTATTAGACCGTCAATACATCTTTACATCTGGCGCACCCCAGGGGTATCCCTTGTTCATAACATCCGGAATCTGATTTCTATTTAGCTTCTGAGTCCATATTGCTTCAAAGACAATAAATGGAGCAATTGAATGAATTGACATACTTATAAACATACATTCACATATTCAAACATCTTCATTCATACCGTTATTACCTGTCCTACATGACCCAAGCCATCCCATCCACAGAGAACCCATGGCTGTTCACCGGCCTTCTTTACATCCTATTTCTTTTTAAGAAAACCAGTTTGAGAATGAAAAAGCTTCATCCATTGATTTAGGCTTGATCCAGACTTTTAAGCCATTTAGTGAAATCAGAGGTGGAACCAAGTTATTGTTTCTCCAAGTCTCCAGCCTTTATATTCAAGTCTGAGTCGAGTCTCAAGTCAAATAAGTCAGAAAGTTCAAATTTCAAGTCTTTGCAATTATTTTTTGTTTGTTTTTATTTTTGATAGCAAAATGAATTACATGTCAGAGTAAATAATTAAACATGTTTTTTTTATTATCTGCATGTTTTTCTCTTTGCAGTAAAAGCTGGATTAGACCTTCCTGATGTAAACACAGCATGACGCATCGACTAGACTTTTGGTGTCAAACTGTCGACTTGGAAAATCAAAACTCACTCATGCCTGAATATTAAGTCATAAATTGTGTGAATCAAGTCCACCTCATGTGACTTGGGTCCCCATGTTTGACTGAAATGCTCTTTGTTTGCATGTTTGTTTGAGCACATACAATTTAGAAATGGAAGATCTATATCCAGCCATTCAGCAAAGATGCTGCTAAATGGCTGTACATCTTATCTTTGGCATTCGACCAATTAGATGAGCCATTGAATGATAGATTACCTACTGGAAATTAAGTTAGAAAAAAAAAGTTATCAAGTCAAGAAAAAAAGATAAAAATCTAATTGAAAAGTTATAAAGTTAATAAGCCTAGTTAACAATTATATTTATGTTTATAAACTAAAAAATGTCAGTGCCAGTATCAGCATTAATGCCTCTAAGGTTATGTTGGACCAAAAAAATGTGTTTCTTTCAATATGAGCGTTTTTCACAAATTTCTTATAGAATCACTTTTGTTGTTTTTCTTAATATATCAGGGGAAGTTGGCGTTTCTATCACATTGACAATTTTTACCATCAAAACATCCATATTTTTAGAATATAACAAAGGTAATTAAGTCTCGGATTCCAATAAAACTATTGGTTTGAAATTTAGATTTTCAAAGGATTTCACTGAGTGCTCTATAAAGGGTTAAGACTTTGTCAAAGTGGAAAATAAAAGTTGATCTTCTCTCCTGAAGCACTTTCGAAAATACCGATCTCTAATTTTTATCCAACCTCTAAAAGCTTCTCCTTTTTCCTTTAATGAAGCGTCTCAATTAAAGAAAATGACGACTCGACAGGAGTAAATTAGTTCAAATGAATGTTTAATTATTCACAACAAAAAGAGATAAGATTTTAAACAATCTACATATTTTTCTCTTGTAATCAGAAGATGAAATAGGTCCATCTTGATGTCATTACCCTCAGAATAATAGAAATTTCCAGCCAATCTAATAAATTTTTTTGTGCTTCTTCTAAAACACTAGAATCACTATCACCATCAGCCCACTTGGTCCTGCAGATGACCTTCGCTCAGCAGGAGGATATGAAAGCAAACCGCTGTCCACTAGGTGAAGAGGCCCAGAGGAAACCACGGCGCTCTGCCTGGGGAGGAAACCATGGCGCTCTGCCTGGGGAGGAAACGGTCAGACTGGACGCAATCCGCATGAGTGCAGGTCAACCGTACTTCACCTGCCTCCATCACTGATTGCTTGATGGGGGATCTTTTCAGCTCGCCATTGATGTCGGACCGCAGCAGGTTGTAACTGAGTTTGATCCGTTTCGGTGAAACATCACGACTTAAAAACCTTATATTAAAGGACAGGCAGCTGCTTTGATCAGAGTTAACCCTTCATGACCACTGGGACTGGGAGGGCGGTCTTTCTCAGCACGGTCTCTCTGTGCTTTTGATGCTCTTAGCTGACCTTTAACCCCCCCACCATGGTTCATGTAGTTCAAACAGAAAAGTGCTGATGATCCTTAGGCCCGCCCTGTTGGATGGATGAACGTTCAGCTGGTGAAGGCCAAAGTAACGTCCTCTTGAAAGCAGCAGAACTGCTTCCTGTTCACTGATGCTGGGCTGATCAGAAACCAAACCAATCAACTGATAACCCATCACCTTTGACCCTGGATCCCTCCAGGATCCCACAGCCCAGTCTGACCACACCTTCCTGCTCATCACGACGCAAACCAATCAGTGACGTCAGTCAGCACTGCTGCTCTGGAAACCCACAGATCTGCAATTTACAAACGCTTCTGAAACCTTTATTTAATGACTAACCTGTTTAAAAATAAACCTATTTGCAAACAAACTGTGTATTTTAATGAAAGGCTGAAAATGTAGATGTGATTCAGTCTGAAATGGTAGCAAACTATTTCAGGAGGAGTCTGACTTCAATCCTGTTTGATGCATAAACCATCTGCTTAGAGGAAGCAGATCATTGGTGGTGATCAGCAGGCATCCAGCAGGTTTAGAGCAGCTGAAAGCTACTGAGAGAGAAAAACATCAATTAAACCTGGATGATAAAGGAAAGTAGTTCTTATTATCATTCGCTGGTAAAAGCCGACCAGGAAAATCACTGACCTTTGACCCCGACCTGCAGCATGTTAAACCGACCTGTTAGGGTTCTGTTTAGAGGACATGGACATCCTGAGTGCTTCACACTGTCCATTCACTAGGAGAGCCCCCCAACCCCAACCCCCCCACCCCCCCCCACTGCTGGGGCAGGGAGCCGCCATCTTTACCAAACAAACATATTCAGCTTTAATTGTTAATCTTTTTCCTTCCAGTCCTATTATTTGGATAGACGGTGTTACACAGGAACACATGCTGTATTTATTACTGATGTTTTATGGGATGTTTTCAGATCCGGACATCTACCGTCAGTTCAAGCTTTTTTTCATTTTAGGAAACTGTTCTTCATTTGCTTGATCTTCAATAAGAACAAAAAAAAAAGCTCAAACCAGAAGTTTAGGAGCAAACGACTTAAACTCCTCATTAACCTCTGGTTGGGACCAACTTGCGGCGCCCGACTCCTGCAGGTCGCTACTCTGGTTGACCTCCAGGCTGGATCTAAGGGAACCTGATCATCCAAACAGCCCAGGAGCTTAGAACCCCCACAGCTCCCATCATCAGCACCACCATCAGCTGAATCACTGGAACAGATTCAGAGCTAAATTCCCTCCCAACACTGGAAAGAAATGTCTCCAGTTTTCTTAGTTCAGTGGTTCCTGATGGACCCGAACAGATAAGAGCACCAAGTTTTAGAGACACGTCCCCGTTTCTGAATAAATGGTGAAGCTCAGCGCTACGTAGAACCACATCCTAGCATCTCCTTCAGCTGCAGTTGGGAGCTGGTAGGAGCTTCCAAGGCAGGATGTCCCGGTATTTATCTAAAACAGTTCATTTTCTCACACAGAGTGGATTTTAGATGTTGCCTATAAATCAGTAGAGTTGGTGTGATGCACAGATTATAGGTTCTGATCATTTCCAGATTAACAGGAACCATGTCTGACCACAGGAACCCAACCAGCTCCGACCAGTGAAGCTTCCATCTAGGCCTCCATAATGTGGTCAGCTTAGGTTGCTTTAAACGAGGCTTAACTTAAACACAACAACGACAGAGAATGATTCCCTCAGTGGAGAAAAAGAAGAAAACAAAGATGGATTGTAGCTCAGAGCTGATGGAAAATAAGTTAACTAAGTTTTCTTTGGTTTCCACCAACAGAACGAAGCTCCATCTGAACACCAGCTATTGCATGAAGGCCTTCGCCTGCTGCTGGGGAGCCAATCAGACGGCAGGACGACTCCGAGCTGCATTGAAATGGAGAAAATAAGGAAAACAGAGACGCTTTGCTTCAGGTTCCTCCTCCGTCTGCTTTAGTTTCCTCGGTGACAGAAGTGAAACATCCAGGTGGAGCGGACAGTCGTGAGGATCACATTGTTCTTAGTGTTACGACAGAACATCACTTCAACAGGGGGGGATGAGGGGGGAGACGGTGAGGGAGAGGAGCGCCTCAACACCTCAAAGCAATGAAACGACCTGAGACTAGTGTGGGGGGGGCATGCTTCAGACTGATTTAATGAAATAGTGCAACAAAGTCAAGTAAAGCAAGAGACCTCTGGAGTGGATTGTGGAGGAAGCAGCGTAGAGGAAAAGAAAAAACCTCAGGGAGGGCGGGGGGGATGGGGTGGCAGTGGGGGCGGGGTTTCAGGAGTACGGCTGGGGAACGCCGTAGCCCGCCCTGTAGATGGGCTTCCCTGGTGGAGACTGAGGAGAGGAAAACGCCGGCCCGGCTGGGTAGCTGTAGCCGCCGTAGCTGTAGGAGGCTGGGTAGGGGGCGGGGCCACTGGGGGGGTGGCTGGGGGTGTACTGACCAAACGCTGAGCCAGGGTGTGGAGCTGGGAACGGGTGCTGGGTCGGGTAGGGGCAGGCGACGGAGGAGGGAGGCCCGAACGCAGGTCTGGGCCCAGAGTAGCCTGCAGCCGGGTACGGACTGAACTGTGATGGAGGAGTGTTTGGGATCGGCCCTGCTGCCGCCGCCGCCGCCGCCACAGGGGGACGGTTAGGAGGGGAGGCGGGGTACGGGCTGTATGGAAGCCCAGGGGCTCCCACCGCAGACGAGGAGGCGGACTGAGAGGAGTTCGGGTAGCTGGAGGACTGAGGGTTGGAGTTTGGCTGCTGTGGATTCGTGGCGGTGGCCGTCGTGGTGGGCAGGTTCCAGGAGGAGGGCGTGGCGGCGGGGTTAGGGGCGACGCCTGCTGATGAACTCATGGCAGTGGGATTGCTCTTGTCCCTCCGTCGCAGGATCTCTTGGAGTTTCTCCATCTGCACCCGTCTCTTGTGAGCGAGGGAGCGCAGGAGGAGGAAGCGCTCAAAGAAGGACTCCAAAGACAGAGATCCTTCCAGGAACTCGTCCGCCAGAACCTGCAAACACACAGAGATCAGCGTGAGAGGATGATGGACAGAACCCACCCAACATCAGACCTGTGGAGGCCTGGAGATCCACATCTGCAGGAGGTTTCTTCCTGTTGAAAGGGAGTTTTTCCTCTCCACTGTCGCTACAAGCATGCTTAGCGTGAGGGATTGCTGAAGAGTCAATGAGTCGATGCAATCAGCTGGTTTTCCTTAGATAGAAAACTTTGAATCAATCTGACTGGATGATCCAGTGAACTGTAAAGTGCCTTGAGATGACATGATGCGAATTGGCACTATAGAAATAAACTGAATAGAATAGAATCTGGTGTCTAACTGGGATTCTATCAGGCCCAGTCTTTCAGAACCATCCTGCGACATCTGGATCCTCATCTGTCCAACACACCTCATCTAGAACTGGAGCTCCTCTTCCCTTCATTGCTCCCCTTCCTCAGAAGGAGGAGGAGGACTAATGGCCAGATACAGTGGGTACGGAAAGTTTTCACACCCCTTTAAATTTTTCACTCCTTGTTTCATTGCAGTCATTTGCTAAAATCAAAACAGTTCCTTTTATATCTGATTAATGAGCACTCAGCACCCCATCTTGACAGAAATACAAAAATTTATAATTTTTTACAGATTTATAAAAATTAAAAAAAAAACTGAAATATCAAATGGTCATAAGTATTCAGACCCTTTGCTGTGACACTCAATTTAGCCCAATTTGAAGGACGGCTCCGATGTATCCTCGCTATCCTTGGTTTACCCAGGATTCATTGGGAGACCAAGTAAGCCGGCTGCTCCGTAATCAGAGGAAAAGGTACTTGGTGCCTAACAGTGGTAAATATTGGAAGTTCAGTTTAATAAAAAATAAGTTTGAATAGTTCCATGAACTATAGTTTTAATGGTTATTGAGTCAGATATGTGGGGGTAATGTTTGGTTTATCTAATCTGTTACTGAGTAAATGAGGTTGGCTGTAATTTACTGACAGATTCTAATATATCTGCAGTGTTGGGACTATAAATCTGATAGGATTTTAATTTTTTTATTACCGTTTTACACAATTTGCTTAACTTATTATTTTTGTTGTTGAATATAATAGATTTTGCATATATACTTTTATATATACATTAGGATTGACTTATATATTTCTACCCCTTTTATAGAATATAAAATCCCTTTATTGTCCCGCAATGGGCAAATTTACAGCAGCAGAAAGATTATTGAAAATGGTTTCACAAATGTGGACCTTAGAAAAATGTATAGGAATAACATAATAGTGAAGAGTTAAAATATAAACAATACAATTCTGTAAGTGTTTTAACGATTCAAAACTGTTCAACTGGATAATAAATAACAGATATGCAGCTATGGACATTTTTACAGTGATGGATATTTGAAAATAGCAGCAACATCAGAAATGTGCAGAATGACAGCAGCAGGTTATTTAACTGACTAAGGTTTCTATCATTACATTTGCTTTAATTTGTTCATGCTCCCGGTGAACACATGAGTGTAATCTTTGTTCACTTTGCAATAAAAAAAATAAATAAATAAAAATAAACCGTTTTGAAAGTTCGCTATTCATTGTTTTCCTGCTTTGTGTGTCATCTGTTGCGGTTGCTAAGCGACAGAGTGTACGGCGGTACAATCTGCAGAAGGGTAGACCTGTTTGAAGTCACAGCCGAAACTCTTCCAGTCTCCGTATTTTCACTGACTTCGAAGGATCCAGTCTAGGTAGACCGCGTCCTTGGAAGATGCAGGCCATGAATCCAGGGTTGACCCCCCCACCCCCTATCATTAACAGACAGGGTATGTTGCTCTGACATACTGCCAGAATATTTACCTTGGTTTCAATGAGATGGACGCTAAGGCAGATATAGCTCTCTGTTCTTAGGGCTAGCTGAGGTGGTTAAATAGGCCTTTAGGTGAGAACTGAAGGAGTTTATCAGAGTTTATATTTACTAACAGAAACACAGAAAGTTCATTCTGCTTCCTGTTTGCCATTAGTGGAAATAAACTGGAACTCCACTCAGATTCTGCGTTGAGCTTTTTCCACTTAAGGCAGCTAGCAAAAGTAAAACCCATTCTTTCCAGACAGCATTTCGAAACAGTGATCCATGCATTTGTGACCACACGGCTGGTTAGTGTAACTCACTTTATACAGGGGTCAGTGATTTGTATATTTCCCAACTTCAGAGGGTTCAAAATGCTGCTGCACGTCTTTTAACAGGTACACGAAAATTCCACCACATTTCCCCTGTTTTAGCTTCCTTACACTGGCTGCCAGTACATTTTAGGATTGATTTTAAAATTCTTTTATTTGTTTTTAAAACTCTTAATGGCCTTGCTCCTTCTTATCTGTCTGAGCTGTTACATTCTTATACACCCTCCCGTTCCCTCAGGTCAGCTGATCAGTTGCTTCTGAGGGTCCCAAAGACAAAATGCAGCTCAGAGGAGACCGTGCTTTTTCTGTGGCAGCTCCTAAGCTGTAGACCGATCTGCCTCTGAGCAGAAGACAGGCCTCTTCTCTTGCTGTTTTTAAGTCCCTTCTTAAGACTTATCTTTTTCCTTGGCTTTTGGCACAATTTGAGAGGTTTTACTTTGTTTTATTTTTTTGTATACTAATATGTATTTTACACTCGTTTTTTCTCTATTTTATAATTTTATTGTATTTTATGATTGTGTACAGCACTTTGTATGAAGGACCAACTCTGCCATATTTAAAAATAAATACAGAAATAAATAAATGCTTAATAAATGTAATTACTTATATTTTTAAGTTTTTATTTATGTGCATGTTATTATATTTTTGTCTGTTTTATTCTTCCTTTGTATTTTTTTACCTTAGTTATTTCTTCGCCGCTGTTTATTTCTCTCTGCCTTTTTTACATTTCTGTATGCATTTCTATCTCATTATGCAAATGAGGAGGGGGTGTGTCCTAGAGAGTCAACTTCTGCTCATTGGTTGGCTTGGCTGTCCATCTTCTTAACTCACAGAGCTCAGAGTACTAAGTTAAATGTTCTCTTTTCTGTTGCTGTTATTCAATAAAAGTACGTTTTAAGATCATTTGAGGCGAGAACCTTATACTTTTAAGCATCACCATATGGCCCATTCACAGATTTAATGCGTAATTTAAAAGAAAATGTGACGAACTTGAGAGGACCGTGGCAACCAGCGGAGCTCCGAAGCTGACGGCAGCCAGGTCCGACCACAGCCCATCTGCAGCGGCCCTCTCTCGGCATAACTGTGTGTGAAGCGTGTTGGTTAGCATTTTACTACATCGGTCGAATCTACAGGAGGAGAGTCTGATGTCGAGTCTGAAGTCATTAGAACTTGAGTAGGGACTTTGCCAAACTTTGCCAAATACAACAAAAAATCGCCATCATAGCCTGGCTATAGACCTGGCTGCCGTCAGCTTCGGAGCTCCGCTGGTTGCCACGGTCCTCTCAAGTTTGTCACATTTTCTTTTAAATTACGCATTAAATCTGTGAATGGGCCATATGGTGATGCTTAAAAGTATAAGGTTCTCGCCTCAAATGATCTTAAAACGTACTTTTATTGAACAACAGCAACAGAAAAGAGAACATTTAACTTAGTACTCTGAGCTCTGTGAGTTAAGAAGATGGACAGCCAAGCCAACCAATGAGCAGAAGTTGACTCTCTAGGACACACCCCCTCCTCATTTGCATAATGAGATAGAAATGCATAGAGAAATGTAAAAAGGGCAGAGAGAAATGTAAAAAGGGCAGAGAGAAATGTAAAAAGGCAGAGAGAAATAAACAGCGGCGAAGAAATAACTAAGGTAAAAAAATACAAAGGAAGAATAAAACAGACAAAAATATAATAACATGCACATAAATAAATACTTAAAAATATAAGTTATTAAAAAATAAAGTTGAAGATTATAAAGGACAGAAAAATAAATAAGGTAAATATTACAAAGGCAAATAAATAAAGAAGCTAATTAAGAGTTATATACATTTATGTCTCACTTTTTTGTTGGCAATTAATTGTATGCTTATACATTTATTGAGCATTTATTTATTTCTGTATTTATTTTTAAATATGGCAGAGTTGGTCCTTCTTACACTTTGGTCCTGTCCGGTGCATAAAGTGCTTCATAAATAAAGTTGGTATGGTATGGTATACTGTCTGAAAGAATACTGACACCTGCTGGACATTTAAAGACACTACAGGTAGCTGATTGGACTACCATAAACTGAATTGATTTGATGACCTAGAACAGGGGTGGGCAAGTCCCGTTCCTGAGGGTCGGTCTCCTGCAACCTTTAGATGTGCCTTTGGTTAAACACGCCTGAATCAAATAATTAGATGATTGAGAGGACTCTGAAGGAACTGACTGAATACATAGATAATTCAGCCATTTCATTCAGGTGTGTTGAAACCAAGGATGGCTGTAAAAGTTGCAGGATACTGGCCCCCAGGAACTGGAATTGCCCACCTCTGACCTAGAACAATGATATCATTGAAGTTATTTCAGGTTACATTGTATTATTTCATATCCATGTTTAAATTGAAAATATCTGATATTTTTTGATGCAATCAAATAATGAAAATATATTAAAAGGAAAATGTAGGGGAAAATGTGAATGACGATGCTTGTGGACTAGGACTTTAAATCGTACTTTTAAAACAGTAAATAAACTAAGAATCAATTTAAAATTAACTTTAATTCGGATAAGGTGAGTGATAACTGAGAGGAAGAGCATAACAGAACGAGATAATGAAAATTAAAACAAAATGGCTGAAACGTTCCTATTCCTTTTAAGACTACTCCAAATTTCTGGATCATTTTAATAAAAAACAACAAAACATGAGGCTTTTTTTTAGCAGATGCATCATGTTGACAGATACGTTTTTATACACTTTTAAGTGAGTCAGTCAGTTAGAAACAACTCCCTGACCGGTCACATGACTTTCTGGAAACGACAGTGTTTAGCTCTATGGGCTCCATGCATGCACCCACGCATCGAGGTTAATGGACCCTTCACTGATATATATACACTACAAAAACTTTTAATCTAAGTTAGCAAATTTTCCTTAAAATAAGTTAGTTTTTCTTGAATTGAGAGACATTTTGCCAACAAGAACCTTTGCATTTAAAATAAGAAACAACTGCATTGTCTTATTTCAACTGCATGTTAGATGATTTTAAGGCTAAAAATACTCCTTCTATTGGCAGATAATCCTATTGAACTAATCAACATAAGGGGAAATACACCTATTTTAAAATGTATTTTTACTCATTTTAAAACTATTTTTGCAGTGTACAGCTTAAAAAAAATCTTCATTTCGATTTTATCCACCAGAACTATTTGCTAATCCTCACAATAACAAACTGAAGAACTATTATTTGAAGTCAGATGGAGGTTTATCAGGAAATTATCCCAGCCTTTGATGGAGCACCATCTGCACACCACTCATGGGATTATGTCCATAAACTGGACACACCCTGATCGTTCCGCCCTGGCATGTTTAGGACCTCAGAAATAAATCTAACCAGAGTTTGGTTCAGGCGGTGTCTGGGCCACCAAAGGACCTTCACACACTGCTCCCTAGGCCAGAGCTTTGCTTCCTGTGCCATGAGCTACAGGCTGTAGCCCAGCTGAAAACCAAACCGTATTAAGCTTGGATCATGTAACCGTACCGAGCTCGGTTCTTACAACCGTTTACACACCGCGCTAGCAAGGTTCCTCGCCTCCTAGTGCCGATCTATGGTACTACTGTTCTCTATAAGGAAACGAGCAAACCAACAGGGCGGCGCTCTCAACATTCAGGAAGTTTGTGGAGAATCAGGCAAAGAATACAGCCTTTGGTGAATTTACTGGACAAATGACAAACGATAGTCTAATCAGGGCTTACAGACGCAGGAGAAAAATAACTGACACTGAGTTTCATCACACTGCTAAGCAGAATCATCCTTTAAAATTATGTGTCACGTTAGAGAAGCTAGGATTTTTATGAATGTCTGAAATTTCCTGATTACACTTATCTGAGCCAGAACCAGGCCGAGATCTACTGAAGAACTATTAGCATGTTAGCGTAGTTCGGTTGTGTCTGGCGCAGCCTGGGTCACTTTTGCGTGCCGTTTACACTCAACAGTTACCTCAGTTACCGTGCTCGGACCGATCTCAGCACGGTTTCAAAAGGGAAGTGGAAATGGGGCTATAGCCTGGGGTCTGGAGTATTTTGGGACAACCATCATCTCCTTCACCAAGCAGACCGACACCACTATGCTGTACAGCAGAGGTCACGGATGCTGGCTAATCCAGAACCAACCTGATTTAAAACCTAAATTACTGCATGTTTTCCAACGACAGTGTCTAAATTCACTTGCGCCGCTTCTCCTGTTAATACGGTAAAGCCCACCGGAGCGTCTAGCACCAGGCTACACGTTATCCAAATGATCCAATGAGCTGCTGTCAGTCTGGGTTGCTGCTGCTGCTACTTTTAGACACAGCAGGCAAACCTGTGGCAAGCCGGGCGATGGGGAAGAAGGAGAAGACGATGAGAAAAAGAGAGCAGAGAAAGTGTGGACTGCTGGAAGAACTGTGGTGAACTGGTGAAAGAAAAGTGAAATGGTGCTCAAAGATGACCCTGCACATTTAGAGGATGTTTGGCTCAACCTGCTGCTGTGAAGCAGGATTCTCCACCATTAAAAGAATCAGAAATAAATCTGGATCCAGGCTCAGAATGAGCTCCTTGATATGTGCTTGAGAATGGCTTAGTCTCCATTTAAACCCAGGTTTAAAGCCTTGCAGGGCAGCCTAAAGCCCACTGCCAACATTAAGACAGAAAAAAGAAAGAAAAAGAATAACAAACAGTCAGTTCAGGTGTTTTATATATAAAGTGAGTCAGGAAATTGTTGGAACAATGGAAAGGTGTTGTATAAAATCTGTGAATCAAGAAATTTTTTATATACCAAACTGAACGTTTGTTGTTCTCTACTTCAAAAACACTTTAGATTTTAAAATGGAAAAGTTTTCTATTTTTTATTTTTATTTTTTATAATTATTATTATTTTTTTTTTTTTAATTACTGTATAACATGGATGCATAAACACTTCATTTTATTTCAGTGTTAAATTCTGTTAAAAGTAACAGATTATAATTAAAAATGTCTCCGGACCTTTACCAATTAATGATTTTCTTTATTCGGACCCCGCTGATTTTTAATTGGTTACCCCTGATCTACAGTGTTTCAGCCATGGGATGAGGAGCTGATGCTTAGAGCTACCATCATGTTAGTAAAAGTTGTATCTGCATTTAGCTAGACATGTGTCAGACAGGTGGTGAACACTGACCTCGGACTCAGACTCGGTTTTTTCACTTTCTGTCTGTAGTCTGGAGAAGAAGGCCTCTGGAGAGACCTGACCCACCATCCCGTCTGTGTGGACAGATAGAAAAACAAGATACATTAAGGACAAACAGTGGCACACAAAGAGCATCGGCGCCTCAGCAGGGAACAGGACTAACTGGTTGTTATCTGGATGGTTTGTTCAGAATAATGAGACATGCAGCATATCAGACAGAGACCAGAGGAAGAGCAGAAAGCTGAGGGCAGGCTGCTCAAAGTGAAGGACCCCCCACCTCTCTGGGAGCAGTGCTGTCTGTAGGTTTCCCTGACGGCCTCTAGCTGAGAGTATCTGGCCACCAGCGCCTCCTTCAGAGACTCCAAACGAGGTTTCATGTCCAGGTTTTGCTCCGCCAGGCTGCGGTTGGAGGCAAGCGCCATCTCTCGCTCCAGCTGGATATTCTGAATCTGAGGAAGGACACAAAGGTTACAGATGAGAAATTTTCTCCATAAATTTTAGGTTGCATGCAGAAAAAATATAAATATTTAGCATTTAAGATTCTGTCTGTCAATGTGCTCTATACATAACTCCTAGTTTTAGTTTCACCTGCTTTTATTCTGTAAAAAAAAAGCTTTAAAGAACCTTCTACTATCTGATTAACAGCTTAACCGATAAAATTATCACCAGATTAATCAATTAGATAACTAATCGTTAGTTGCAGCACTAGACTCGTCTCTTTGGGACGTCAGGTTTTCCCTCCACTGTCATCTGTGCTTATAAATAGGTATACAAAGAGATTCCATACACTTAGTCAGGCAGAAAACACCCTGCAGCGTCAATACTTCCTCCTTTGTTCTATAGTCTTCATCATATCTCAACCTGTTCAGTCTAACAAGAAAAGCAAACACTTCAATGTGCTTCAAGGAATTTCCTGAATCTTGATCTGAGTCAGAAAGTAAAACAATCTGATAGCTCAATAAGTATTGTGACGTCATTTTAGGGGCCAAATCTCAATCAAATCAAAGTATTTTATTATTTTTCGATTCATTTGTGAAGTGGAAGCTTTACTAAAAAGGCAGAGTGACTAACTACCATCAGGATTTATCCAAACACAATCAGTTTGTGTATAATCTGTTCTTAGAGTAAACAGGCTGCTCTATAAAAGCCTCAGAGGTTCTTTACAGACATGATCCCAAACTTTAAATTCCTCCCCGACATCTGTTCAACCCATCTGAGCATGGAAAGAGGACGGCACACCTGCAAACCTACAGAGGCCCAGATATTAAACCAACAGATACTAAAACCACAAAGGAGCTGCAGTAAAGGTCCTCAGGAGTGAGGAGTTTTATGAGTTCAGGGTTTTAGCATAAAGTGGCGAGAATAAAAGCTCAATTCTGAATAGATAGGACCAAAACTGAGCTGTCTTGCCTCATACTGGTAAATCACCCAAAGTGAAACATGGGAGCAGGAGCATCATGATGTGGGGCTACTATTCTTTATAACAGTCAGAGAACCAAGAGCTGGCTGGAGGAAAATATAGGAGAGAAACCTAAACCGGAGGCAGCAGAGGACTGGAACTAAGGTTCACCTTCCAGCAGGACAGCGACCCTGATCAGAACCCCTTCATTTAAAGCCATCTGCATGGATTAGGATGCAGATGGCGTTGCCTTTGGCAACCCAATAAATCCACTGTTTACAGACTCTCTCATCATATTTCAGCATCTGTAATCCAATCTCAGTGCAGTTTTAAGAAACATAAGAATAATCTGTCAGTGTGGTGAAAGAGGCTTCTACAAAGAGCTGATTTATTCCACATAGGGCTGCATTAAACACCATTAAAACATGACAGAATATTTATAACAATTATAGAACCTGGACAATGAGCAGCCTGTGCAGCTACTGCACAAAGATTCACTATTTCCATTTAATTAACAAGGTGGATCTTTTCTCCTCCAGCTGACATCATTGGCTTTGGAAAAGGAAAAGTTGGCGTGTTTTCCTAATGAACCAACCTTCTCTCTACCTCAAACATGGAGTCTGTTTCAGTATCAGGGATTCATCACAGCTAAGCTATGGTTCTTAATGCAAACTGAAAACGCTACAATCCAGAAGTTGTCTTTTCATTCTGAAAGTAATTTTCCACAATCATAAATGTGTTCTGCCATGTTTTAACCTTTAGAAAAGCCCAAACAGAGGTAAGTGTGACTAAAACACAACATTCATTCTGCATTGGACCCCTCCCTAAAGAAGCAGCACCCAGGAAGCATCCAGGGAGTGAGGGACTGCAGCAGCTTCATGGATTTAAACCAGGGGACCTGCAGCCTTCTCTGAAAGCTCCAAGCTTTAGGCCCCCACCCTGTCTGTCTATGAAAACATGTTTCCATCCGCAGGGCCAGTTTATGACTCCAAACATAAAGCAGTGAGAACGACAGTGTCAGTCATTCACCCAGGTCTGACCGGACAGCCGGAGTCACCATTTCCACCCGTCACAGCAAATAAACGAGCTGTTATTCCAACAACACAGTGAGGAGTTGTTTCTTCCTCGCTCACATGGCTGAGCTGCTCCTCGTCTTTAGGAAAACCTCCGGAGCAGCAAGTTGCAGTCAGAACCACATCTCTCAAGAACCTTCTATGAAATTTTAGAGGAAACTTGGACTCAAGACTGAACATAGTTTACAGCAAAGTTTATAGAAATGGGGAACTGGGGAGGCAACTAATGATCACACCAATAATCATAAATCTGTTAGCAAATTATTAGTTAGAAAGCAGAAGGTTTTTGAAAAGAGCTTTATTTATTTTTTCTTAGCCTGATGTGAGCAAAATGAGACTAAAATGCTCCCACATGATGATTTTTGATTTTTTTTCAATCTCTAATGCAAAATCTGTATATATATGATGTACAGTTTTGGATTAATTCCGGCTCTAAGCAGCTTGTTCTTTTAGTAAATGTTTTAGACTCTGTATAATCTATTCCTAATACAGGTCACAATAGATCTATTACTAAAATAGTTGATGCAGGTCTCAGTAATCTTTTTCAAAAAAATATATATATATTATTATTATTATTTCGGCCCCAAACAGTATATTTAATATACAGCATATAGAACAGGACAGAATGTCTGCAGGTCTGACACAGCAGTGAGGGCTGCTTTACCAAAAATGTACCACTGCTTAAAATGGCCCTCTAGAAGTACTAAAACATTTGGAAATTTTAAGGAAATGTAAAAGAATATCAGCATCTGGATGAAACTTAATTTAGCTAGTTTGGTTTCTAATGACCCAAGTACATGCATTCCATGCCGAGCCCTGCTTTAATGTTCCCTCTTGCCAACACTTTAGTAAAATCCCAAACTTTACCAAAGAAAATGAGAAAACATCAAATAGAAGTCAGGGCTACCAAATAAAATCCAGAATTTCCCTCATCTTTTAACATTATGACTCAGTTTTTAGAAAAAGTAAAAGGTTGAATATTAATACTAAAACTCAATTAACTCCCAAAAAGTTCAATTTAAACAAAGTGCGGATTCTGTGAACAATTTAACCTCTAATTCTGATTTTATTGAGGACAAAGAAAAGCATTTACCTGAAAATGTTATCATTACAGTCTGTTTTTTCCAATTAAGTGTATTATTACATGGTTACATTTTGCCTTCAAAACCGTTAAGCGTGTTTTTTAAAGTTATTTTTGATTATTTCTATTTTTCATGGTTAATTACCTAAGTATATCTAAGAGTCAACCATTAAACAGTTTTACAAATTTACCATAAGTACCATAAGTATTTCTGAACATACATCCCTATCTGGAGATGTTTCAAAACAATGTAAACTAAAGAATCAAAGCTCTTTATTTATATTTTTACCTCATCAGACTCCAGAGCCATAGACTCCACCCTCTCTGGGTTGTCCAGGAGCTCCTGTAGCTCTGATTGGCCCAAATCCTGGAGCTTCTCCATGTGATTGGCTACGATAACTGTCCGTCAAACAATAATACAGGAAGTAAAACGGGATTAAACCACATCTTGGAAACAGAAAGTGAACACTTGGAGGCCGCACATTAGAAATTAATAATAATTAATGTATCCAAGTATAGCTTGGATTCATTACATTTTTATTGATAAAGACAAAACACGTCATAACACCTCAGTTAATTATTAAATGAAATTGTATTGAAGATGGAACAATAAAACAATCATTTAATTATAGAGTAAAAATAAAGAGTGAACAACCAAATAGCAATTTGTTCTATTAATAACTGGCCAACAGGCGGCAGAGAACAGTATGTACAATACACAGGCAAGTGGCTGAAGGCCAAAGTAATATAATAAAGATTTTCTCCAGAGCAGAAAATGTGTAAATAAAGAGTTCCTTACATATGAGCAGAATAAAGTCGGTGTGACTCTGACTGCTGCTGACATCTAACACCACAGATCTGTTTCCACTGACAAGTGACGCGACACGTCTCCTGGATCTCCGAGCTGCCTTGAAGGCTTCCCGCTAAAGGAAAAACTGACGACGCCGGTGGCTTGTCTGTCTGCGATCGGTATGCTAATTAGCTAGCTACCGCCGATATCCAGCCTCGGCTCAATGCTCCGCGTTTAGCGGGCTGTTGTCAGGGGAGGCTGTGGAAAGGAGAGCCGCGTCAACTTCGAGGGAAGCCCGGTGATCTCCCGACCGAACACGACACCCCGAGCCGAGCCACTCGGTCCGAGGTGGCTGTCTGAACCCTCGCCGGACCGCTAATGTTTAGTTAAACTAAGAAAAACAACGTAGACCGAAAAAGATGCCCGGCAGTTGAATAAATCTGGAGAAAAACAGGAAAGTTCCACTTTGCTCTGATAGGAACTGCTGCCATTTTTGGAATGGGCCATAGCTGGCAGGGGTGTGTTTAAGGAGGAACAATTTTTATCAGGCACGCGTTGTTTAACTAAAATAGTTAACAATTGTGTTAAAATTTAGAATAACGAATATTTGCCGTTACCTCTGAATATAATAATGAAAGCTTGTCGCTGAACTTTAGGGAACCGATAGAAAAACCCCTTTCTTAAAATGGTATGCTCCATACTCAGCTGACACACGAACGGTCGCTGACCAAAGATTCTAACGCATGCGCAGCTCATATTAGACGCTTTAAAAAAAATAAAAAAAAACAATAGAGCATCAGTCACTTTATTCATAGGGGTTTGTTTAAGAGCTATAAAAGCTGCATAAAAGATAAACTACAACTATAAACAACATATAACGGCCTAGTGTAAATTTGCATGCATGTTTATCATTTATTTGTTTGGCAAATCTTTTTTTTGTCCTCTGACTGTTATTAAAGAAGAATTTGTGATCTAAATAAACAGCAGCTACAGGTGGTAAAAATGTCCCAATAATAAACTTAAGTAGCGCTACTCGAATTACTACTACTTTTTTTCCTCCCTTTTCATTTTACACTAGTAAAAGATCATCATCTTACCAAAAATTGCTCCAGTTAGAATAAAAAATAACCCATTTGTACGAAGTTACTTAAGTACTGGATAGATAACTTAATATTCAGGGTGTATTTTATCAGACATTCAAAATATAAAGTTCTGAGCACACTAGGATGTTTCTCAAATCTAAAATAAATTGATTTTACCACTTTAACATCTTACTCTTTGTTTCTTTAATGCTTTCCAGATAAATAAATCCTTACAATGTGGTTACTTTAAGTGTGAAGTACATCCAAAGGTAATATCAAAATTTACATAATCTTTTAATACCGGGGTCTTCAATGTTTTCCAGACCAAGGACCCCCAAACTGATGGCGAGATGGAGCGGTGACCCCCAAATTATATATATTGTATGACATTGTGTTATATTAAACTGGTCCTATAGTCACTCTATTACAGATGGAGTAATGTAATGAAAGTAATCCCTCCCTGGGATTATTAAAGTAGTTCAGATTCTGATTCCTGCTTGATGGGACAGGTGTTGTGAATGAAACGGTGCCCAGCTTGAAAGAGCACCTGTGTGTCGCTAATGTGTGCATTGATGACTGAAAGACATCTTCTGCCTCCATTTATCTGTTTACTACAGTGTGTTAAATTCATGTCAATGTGGATTTAAAGACATTTCAATTAGTGGAAAAATTGCGGGGGGAATATAAAAAAAGTCTAATAAACAAAAACTTTTGTGACCTCCATGCAGTACTTCTGTGGACCTCCTGTTGACGACCTCCGTTTTAATGGTTAAGCAGGTCGATTTTTCTTTAAAAAACGTACATATAAACCAGAAGTCAGCCTGTAACTTAAATCAAGTGTCTGAAAATGTGTCTGTAGCTAAAATCTTACTCCAGTAAAGGTCGAGATAATTAATTAGAATATTACTCCAGTGAAAGTAAAAAGCAGCTTGCAGTGATACTACTACTGAATACTAAAACTGTAAGTATAAAGTTAAATTGTTGCTACCCATCAGTTTTTTAACCTACATGTACGTCTGGTTGAAAAATTTAATCCAAAAGGAAAAATTAATACTGTTTCTATTTCAGTGTCTTTCATTCTATAGCATTTATTTCATTTGTCTTTAGATCTGTTTGTTCAGATATCTTTGCTACTGATCCTGTAGTTCTATGGAGAGTATTTGATCAAATCTTACTGGGAGTTGCTGCATGATGTGAACTAAACACACATGATGGTTGAGTTACATCAGGAGGTGTTTCCTTTGATTGTTATCCTTAGTTAAAAATATTAGTTGATAGTATATCAGTCTTTTAAGGCAGCTTTACTTAAGCCTCTCCTGGTAAGGATTAATTGAATTAAGGCAGATGTTCTGCAATAGATTTACATTTAATCTTCCTCTCTTACCAAAGATTCCAGAAGAAAAAATTGCTAATCAGGTGAGTGAGCATTTCCAGCAAAACATGGATGAGAAGTTGTCATTTAAATCCCATATTTCAAACAGATTTCCCTCTTTTAACCTAGGAAATCTGCCAACATTAGAAATATTGTGTCTAGAAGTGACACTGAAAAACTAATCCAAGCATTTGATGCTTCAAAGATGGTCTATTGTTGGTCTTCACTACATAGACGTTGACAAAATGTAGTTAAAATGTGTTATCTGTGCTAAAACGCTGCAGCTAGAGTTTGGATGAAAATTAACAAGCATCATGAGCTTTGCTGTGAGTTCATAGAAGTAGAAAGGCAGGCAGGTATATAGATTATGCCCATAACTTTGGTAATGATGAAATTTTCAACTTCTCAGTCGTATCCCCCCCACCCCCCCACCACCCCCAAAAAAGTAAAAAACAATCCACTGGACTTTGTTTCCAAGTTTGAAGATGGTTCTCTTCCCATCCAGGAAGCTTTTTCAAGTCAGAATGTCAGAAATAGTGTTTAGTTTGAGGTTTTATACAGCAACCCAACAAAGCCTTGTATTTGTTTTGAAAACATGCAAATTGAAACGGACGAAAGGGTCCATCCTTTGAAACGGGGGTCGTTTTTCTCCTTTTGTTAGCCTGGGATGCCTTATTCCTGTCGAGTATAGCATCGCAGGCTTAAAAAAGACCCCCATTCCAAAGGTGTGGACCCGTTCGTCTGGATGTTCTGTTTTTGTTTAAAAAAAAACAAGCAAGGATTTGTTGGGCTACTGTATAAAACTTGGAACTCAACGCTATTTCTGACATTTTGATTTGAAAAGCTTCCTGGATGGGAAGAGAAACGTCTTCAAACTTGGAAACAAAGTCCAGTGAATTGTTTTTTGACTTTTTTCGAATGACTATGACCTGGATGACTGAGAATCCTCACCAGTATATTTCCCAGTCATATATTTCAGCTGGGACGCCCCAAAAGTCAGAATAATGATTAAAAATGTCAGTGCAACATGATAACGCAAACCTATGTATTCATGATGGATGCTACTCTTATCAACAGTACATTTGTAGCAGTTCTCTATTATGTATATCTCTATTTTTTATCTTTGTGTTTAAACAAAACTCTTTAGGGATTAGGCTTTTTTAATACTTCCAAACCTTAAAGGTATAGTGGAGTATTTTTGCGAATTTTTGAAAATACCCGCCCTCTACACTTGCACATGCACAACCCTGTACTCGATTGGGAACACCTTTTTAAAGATGTGTTAGAGCGTGCACGAGGAGAATTTGACTCATGCACGCTCTTTTTAAAAGTTGCTGTTTGCATCGCTCATACATGCTTACTTTCCAAAATTTGCAATTTTTCCACTATGTCAGACTCACCATTGGTAAGTGAAAACGGGGAGGAGCACGTAGGACCGCCTTATGTAAACAATTCACCAGAATGATTGACAGTTAGGAGGACCACTGATTTAGATGATCCACCCGGAAAAAAGAAAATTCTCTACTATACCTTTAAGCTGTAACCTAAGTACTGTAGAATTTAGATTTCTGTAATCAAAACTACTTCTGAGTTCCTTTTCCTCACCTCTTTCCTCTCAGGATCAGCCCTGGGGAAGCCAAGGAGGGCCGAGTGTCCAGCCTGGTCTGGGGAGAACGTTCAGATGGTTTTTCTTCTCAGCTGTCTGTGTCTTTATTCCTTTGACCCTTCACTGCTCTATAACAATGACCTCTGTTTTAATTCACATCTGGTGTTCTTGTTTCAGTTGTGCCACCGTCTCCAGCAGAACACATAGATGCCACCTGTGGTTCCCTGTTTCTCTCATAAACAGGCTTTTTTTAAGAGCTTTTACAGCTGCTGTCTGTGCTCTCATTCATTTTCTGGACTCCAATACTGTCTCAGAGCTCAAATCATCTTTCACCTTTCTCTCATAGAAAGAACACCTGGATCTATGCGTTTATGCCCTTCTGTCTCTGCTCCACCAGCCTGTCTAAGCTGGTTCTGGTGTTTTTCATTCTGCTGTTGTTCCATATGCTCAGTATGAGGAACTGCTGTAAGGTCACCAACACAATGCAGGCAACTGTCTAGTGTCACCAGCACATCTAGAGTAAAGCAAACTCTGGTGCTTTAAGATAGAAACAGATTCTTACCAATGTAAAATTATCTGGGAAATGAAACACTGAGGCAGAATTAACACTTCCCTAAATCCTTTTTTTCAAACCCAAACCCATGGAACCAAAACTAATGTAATATATTCTATGTTAGAGTAAACTACCTCTAGTGACAATTTAGTTTTTACTGTATATTTTCTTGACCTCCACATGTAACACAATGCAAGGCAGATTGTAGTTGGATCAAGAGAAGAAGCTTGTGTACAAAAAGAATATAAATTTTAGCTTAACTTTATTAATTGAACCCCAGTCGGCCTCGGCAGATGGCCGCTCACACTGAGCCTGGTTCTGCTGGAGGTTTCTTCCTGTTTAAAGGGAGTTTTTCCTCTCCACTGTCGCTACAAGCATGCTTAGTGTGAGGGATTGCTGAAGAGTCAATGAGTCGATGCAATCAACTGGTTTTCCTTAGATAGAAAACCTTGAATCAATTTGACTGTATGATCTGGTTGAACTGTAAAGTGCCTTGAGATGACTTGTGTTGTGAATTTGGCGCTATATAAATAAACTGAATTGAAAATTGAATTAATGTTTGGTGTATTTTTTGGTTAAATATTTCTGTTCTTAAGTCAGTGAGGTTTGGTAATCAGAAAATAAACTTAATAAAACTGTTATTAAAATTATTGGTGCAGCAAAAAATACTCCTAAAAATGCATCTTGTGAAAAGGTTACTAAACTAAATGCAACCTGTTCCGACCACCCTCTGTCTTTCAACCAGAGGTGTAAAGTAAGAACAAATACTTTGTTACCTTAATTAAGTAGAAATGTTGTCTATACTTTACTAGAGTAATTATTCTTTAGACCACTTTTTACTTTTACTCCTTACATTTGTTTTGCAATTATCTCTTTCTACTTTTTGACCCATTTAAGCTCAGTTTCTTTATGGCCCGTTGGTATTAAAAAAAAAATCCAGACCATCATAGGGAGCAGAGCATTCAGCTGCTGTGCCCCCCGTCTCTGGAACTCTCCACCATCCTTACTTAGACACACGGACTCACCTCTCCATTTTAAAATCACAACTAAAGAATTAAAGAATTAAATGTAGAATTAATATTAAAGAGAATTGTCTATTTTCTTTAATATTAATTTCCCCGGGCCAGCCTTTGTATTTTTTTATTGGTTTTTATTCTGTGTTTTGACTTTGTTTCTGCCATTGTGTTTTGATCATTTTGATTGAGTGTCTAGAAAGGCGCCTCTGAAATAAAATGTATTATTATTAATATTAATGTCTTTGTGGTTGGACTCGGTGCTGCCCCAACTTGTTCACAACATACCAAAATAGATAGTTTTTCAAGATGATGCAAATTTAAATGTTACACTGTTGCCATTAGTTATAAAGCTAAGAAAATGAAGTCTAAGGAAGTTATCATCCAGAATTGGAGAAATATTTTCCTTTAATAGGGTAGTGCAGTAAAGCTTAGCCTGGACATTTTTTCCTGCATTAGTTATATTTTTATTCTTTAAGTAGTTTTTTGTCATGGTTCACACAGCAATTAGTCACACCTGTTAGCACCAATCAATATTCACTTCACCTTCCAGCCTTTCTACAACACCTCCCTCAGTTATCTCTTCCCGGCTGGTTCGTGTTCAGTCACTACTAACCCAACACCTTGTCAGTCAGGCTCTGTGCTTCCGTTGGTCCACTGCAGGATCTTTGCCTTCTGCCCAGTGAACTCTTTCGTCTGCTCCTGGGAATTTACAGCAGCTCAGCGACTAAAACCATACTGTCTGTGGTCCTGTGGATTTATTACGGTCTCTGCTTCACCAAGAACTCACTCTGTTGTCCAGCGGATTACTGCAGGGTGTCTCTTAAAGGAATAGTACACCCAAAACATGATTAGCCTTCATTTTCTACTCACCCCCATGCTGAACAACACTCTGGAGTACTTTTTTGATATCTCAAATGCATCTGGAGATCTGGGAGGCTTCTTGCTGTCTGCTGACATTCAAATAATGGAGGCCTATGGCGCCCGAGGCAGAAAGGTCCATAAAAGTCCACAAAAACGTGTCAATATTCCTCCATACTGCTCGTCCAATGTATTCCAAGTGTCCTGAGTGGGTAGCGTCCATAATTTACTCAAAACGAAGTCATTTAGAATGTTTTTAGAGCATAAACAGTAGTGTATAGGACTTCCTAAAAGCGCGTTCACGAGTCTACGGAAACCGCGGCAGACCACACCGGATGAAAGTGCGCATTCAGCTCAGCAAAGAACTCATGCTCTTCCTCAACACTGAAGTCCTCAGACATTTTTCTTTCGTTGTTTCTTTCTTTGCACAGGTAAACGGCACATTTCTTCTTTTACGCTTGCATTATCGGCAGAGCAGACGCTGAATGCGCACTTTCATCTGGTTTGGTCTGCCGTGGTTTCCGTAGCGTCGTGAACGCGCTTTCAGGAAATCCTATACACTACTGTTTATGCTCTAAAAACATTCTAAATGACTTTGTTTCGAGTAAATTCTGGATGCTACCCACTCAGGACACTTGGAATACATTGGACGAGCAGTATGGAGGAATATTGACACGTTTTTGTGGACTTTTATGGACCTTTCTGCCTCGGGCACCATAGACCTCCATTATTTGAATGTCAGCAGACAGCAAGAAGCCTCCCAGATCTCCAGATGCATTTGAGATATCAAAAAAGTACTCCAGAGTGTTGTTCAGCATGGGGGTGAGTAGAAAATGAAGGCTAATCATGTTTTGGGTGTACTATTCCTTTAAGGAACTCTCACTGTTCCCTGTGGATTATTGCAGCTGATGCTCACATCTGCACCTCCAGTTCTAGTTCGGTACAGCCTCTGGTTACCAGCATCCACAACTCGTTACTTTCAACAAACCTTCAAGACTAGCTCCGTGTGTGTGTGTGTGTGTGTGTGTGTGTGTGTGTGTGTGTGTGTGTGTGTGTGTGTGTGTGTGGTGTGCATTCAGGGTTCATCAAACATCAGAAAAATCCTGACAGTTTTAAAAATGCTTCTTTTACACCTTTACAGGAGTAAAGAGCTTAAGTTGATTCTCTAAACAGTAAGATTTCTTCTTCTGGAGTAATAAACATTAATACTTTTGACACCTCTACTCTCGACACATTTGTTTCTCCTTGAGGCTGTTCAAAGAAAAAGAAAAAGGCCAAATGTTCTTAATTGAAGCCATAACTGTCATGTGCTGTTGGCGAGTTGATCCGATCACAGACATGAAGACAGTATGGCCAAAGGCAAAGTTAATCTGTCACTATTTAAAACAGGAGAAAATAATTATTCACAAAATACTGCAACTAAACGTAATCCCCAATAAAACACAGAGCTTAATAATAACCTCCAGTTTAAGAAACAGGAATTAGAATTTAATTGAACTTTAGTCATACAGGTTTTTAAGCAAACATGTTCATGTGAGCAAATATATTTTATTCCAAAGTAACAAAGAATGTAAAGAAAAATATAATTTTTAGATTTAACATCAGGAGATTTTCTATAAAATAAAATAAATGCTGTCAGTAAATCTGTTCAAACAGCATCCTGCAGGGTTAGTACTCACTTCCTTTACTGCAGCGATGTCAAAGTCAAACAGACCGAGGGCCAAAAAACGAATTTGCTACAAGCCGAGGGCCGGACTGGTTAAATGTTTATTAAAATATGTTGCAATGAACATAGCCTATTGAACCAAGACCTAACACTTAAAAAATATATATAATAATAACAATATTATTGATAAAGTTTTATTATATTATTAAAAAATATGATTGTGTTTTTCTTTTATTTTCTCTTTTGCTTTGCATGTTTGGATTGTTTTGGCTGGGCTGAAGTCGGTTGTCTAAGGAGGCGGTGTGCACTAACTGCGCTGTGCAAATGTTGCGCTCGTGTGTCAGCAGAGGCTGATTGAAGCCATAATTAAAGAAGCCTGGATGGAGGGAGGGAAGGAGCTAATCCTGCAGGTGATAGAGACGGACACGCTGCAGAGCGAGGGACAGGTGGGGTCCGCACGCCAGGCACAGAATACTGGGAGGTGAACAAACGGCACAGTCAGGGCAGAGGTCAGCGCCAGTAAGCAGCGCTCCGACTCGATCAGAGTAACGGTAGGAGTCTTGGTATGGGGATGCTGGTGTTCACCTGCATCTTTCTTTTAACTGGATCGGTCTAAAAAGCGGTCACAATGTTTTCCCGTGGGAATGTAGTGTTGGTGCATGCAACACAACAGCACCAACACTACATTCCCCACAATGCAACGGTAGCCCGCAAAGTCACAGCAGCAAGCACAAGCGGCCGTGACCTGTGGGCCAGGTTCTAATGGTAATTAAATATCATCCAGAGGGCAATGGATAAACTATTCGCGGGCCGGATCAGGCCTGTGGGCCTTGACTTTGACATGTGCTTTACTGCATCTGGTTGTAGGTTATGTTAGAAATGTGTGTTATTCTGCTTTAAGTGTTCTGAAGGCACAGACAGACAAGAGGAAGTGCAGAACTACAGCAGCACAGTCATAGATCAGCAGCTGCAGCAGCATGCTCCAGGTGTAGGCCTGTGAGAGAGAGAAAAAACACCTTATACCAAAACTGCTTTAGCTAAGGAGCAACAATAAAAAGACTGTTTTAGAATATATTGTACATGGTAAATAAAAACCTCTTATAGAGTATAAAGAAAAGAGTAAAATGAAAGGTTAGAAATTTTTCTGATACTGACCGTTAGATTATTCAGAGCACATGACCCATAGAGGTCATTGTACCCACACGACTCTGTTGAATCAAAATTTGATGCAATGTGGAGGTAGTAGCTATAAATGCAGAGGGCCACCAGCGACCCCAGCAGGCCGAGGATGTTACTGCAAGCAAAGCCACGAAGCTGTGGAGAAAACAGCATCAAGCAGTGAGTCTGCTGTCACTATTCAAAGTTAGAAAATATCATAGGCTAAATCAGTACATGCCCATGTATATATATATATATATATATATATATATATATATACGCTACAAACACTGATTGTAACATTTACATAAATGTAAATGTACAGAAATGTAAAACTGATCTATGTAAATTTTTCTTAAAAACAAAGGTATATTTGCCCCTAATTTAAAATACGATAATTAGGTATTAAGCACCTAGAATATGACAGCAGAGGTTTTTTTCTTATTTTAAATGCAAATCATTTTATTCAGTAGAAGGTGATCTCACCTGTCTGCTCTAACCAAGAGAGAACACCAGAGATGGTGATGTGGATTCACCAGTTCATCTCCATGCCCTGTGTGAGTCCATCCTATACAGTCTAATTCACTGGGCAGGTCTTACTCGCCTGCTTCAGTGGGCGGAGCAAACACAGGGCATGGAAATGACCTGGCGAATCCACATCACCATCTCTGGAAAACACTTCTTTAAAGAACAACTGATTTTCTTATATTTAAAGATTCAATCATTTGAATTTATGCAGTAAAAGGATTTGATAGTTTATTTTTCCTTGAAAGAGACAAAAAACTATTGTTAGCAAACAGAGCATGAGCGGTGGAGCGAGCGGAAGAAATATGGTGGAGCGCAGAGCGGTTTTCATTTCAAAGGCAAGTGCGAGGATTTCTCTCCAAGTTTATTTAAATTCATGTTTGACTTAAAAAACCTAGGCCAATGCCTAAGCTGTAGTCTGTGCCTATAATTTGTTATAGTCTATGTTTCAACTTTACAGCGGAATCGACGAGACAAGAGATTGCATATTTTGTGATTAAAAAGTAGGATAAAATATAATAAAAACATACATTAACTATTTTAACAATACAGAGTGGGTTTACACAAAGTTATCTTTGTGGTAAGAGCCTGTTTTTGAAAATGGATCGCATTCATGAATTACACGCTATTATCTCATTTGCAATGGGATTCGAAGTGACCTTTTTTAATGTAGACTAGCAAAATAAATTAATAATGAAATAGTAAACGCGGGGCAACATGACTGGCGCGAGGTGTTACGTTCACAGCTGGGAAACAGTGTGATAATCTAACAGCCAGTTAAATAAGTGTGGAATCATATTTTTCCTTGGCCTTTTTGCGAGATAAAATGTTTAAAAGTTTGCCTTTTCTCTACCTGAATAGGGTGATTATTTAGAAGCCTGAGAAGAAGAAAGTTTCCTCCCTAGTTTAGAAAAGACTGTCCTCACTCTGTTCAAGGTTCTCACATCCTGTTTCTGGTATGGATGGGAAACGGTTGTCTGAAGTATTTATCTGACTAAATTTATGTCCTTGATGAACTGAAGAAACAATGTTCATGCTTGTGGAGTCTCTTTATGAACATCTGAGCATGGAGCAATTTGGCTGGAGTGGCAGGAAAATTAAGGTGAAAGCGGAGCGAATTTTAAGCTAAGCGTCCTGGAGCAACTTTGAGCAGTGGAGCGAATGGGCGAACATCCTCCTGAGCGGGGAGCAGGAACTGAGCGGCGCTCAGCTCCATTCACATGCTCTGCTACCAAATATATTTGAATACAGACAGAAAAAGCTACATTACCAGTAGTTTGTTGGGGTACTTCTTGCTGGCCATTGTAAAGGATCCACCGGCTATAATCTGCAATCCAGACAAAAAATGCTTTTTACCTTCAATGCTACAGATCCAATTGGATCCAAATGACAAACTGAACAGAGCATGTTATGCATTCTATATTGATTAATTCTGTATATACTTCAGTGATGGTACCAAAGTGTTGCTGTATTGTATCTGTAGTTCTATATCAGTTGGTTTTGCAATTGTTTTAGCATCTTTTTCTGCAGGTGATGAAGCAGAACGATGAGTTTTGTCAATATCTCTCTTCTGTCTCCTTTTTCTTTCACCTTTTCTCCATTTTTTCCCCTACTTTTTCAATGTAGTGTCCACAAAACATAAATTCTTCCATATATAAATCATAATAAAACTATTTACATATATAAATCAAGCAGAGCAAAAGCGAAAAGCAGTAATACTCAATTTGAGAGAGTGGAGCAAACCGTAAATTCTGTTGGGATCTTTCTGGCATTAAAGCTACAGTGTGTAATTTTCAGCGACATCTAGCGGTCAGACTGCAGCAACATGAACGTCTCCCCCCCACCGCTTCTCCCCCCCAACAGTACGGCGAGCGTTATGGGACAAAATGTCTTCCACGACGTCCGCATCACCTACCTTCTCAAGTGATGAGGTTTGTTTACATAGATAATTTTACAGATAGTATTTCATTAGTCTGTGTAGGGTATAGATTTCATGTAGACTTAAGATAATAAATATACCCGTTATTTTTTCTACATCGTTGTGACGTTTTGGTGAGCTGCTTTGCACGGTGATATAAACAGAGGAAGTAATTGTAGTCACTAGTTTAACTGCGAGATTGTGTTCGCTGGAAGAATATATATTCCCCGTTTACAGAGTCCAAGTCATGTTTGTGGCACGGGGGTTACAAGGCGAGGAAGAGGGAGAGGAAGAGGGCAGAGAGGCCGGGGTGGGCGTGCAGCTGGGGCCAGGCGAGGGAGAGGTGCCAGCGGGGTGAGAGCAGAGGAGGAAAGGCTTGAAGATCTCCAAAGGAGCCGGAGAGAAGTAACCGAGGTATATATCCAGAAAATTATTTTACAGAAAATTACTGAATCATTACCTGTGAAACGTCAGGGACGTTGCTGAATAAGTATACTGGAGAGTAACAGCATCATCACGCAGCATGTTATTTTTTTAGACAGGTCTGAGCATCCTGTACTCCAAAAACTGCAGTGATATTAGACAATTGTGTGTGTAGGATTAATTACCTGTCCAAGAGAAAACTGGCAACTTGAGCGTCACTTTGAAAACCTTTTTCCTCCATCAGTGACTTCCATCGTGTAAATGCCGTGCCAATGTTGATCCGTGTTTTTTGTCGTTTCTTGTCACGCTTGCGTTTATTCTCGTCGTGTTTCCGCTTCTTGGATGACGGGGGTTCGGTGTCCGCCGCTTTTCGTTGTGATGCAGAGTAGGCATGATCCTCCATTCGTCTGATATTTGGCCACACAGTGCCAAACAGTTTGCAAAGTCACTCACGCCTGCCGCCTTGTTCACCTTTCTTGTTACTGAAGCGCAGTATACCTGCTTCTTCTTCTTCTTTGGTTTCAGGCAGACTAAACGCTTCTCAGGCATAATACTGCCATCTACTGTTCAGTACCGTCTCAGTTCATCTCTCTCAACTTGCCGTAGTTATTTTCGAGCGTAATGGGAGATCTCGCAATCGCTAGTTTGTTGGCTCTGCGCTTGCCGTAGCGCAAAGATGTCTGCCTCCATGGCTGCGAGACCCGCTCCTATGTAATTATAAATAACGAATTCTAAGGCAACGCAAATGTTATGGTTAAATGGCTGAGCTCATAGGTGATGATAAATAACATAGTTATGTATAATATATTAAATTTCTGACTTTATATGCCTGTAATTATTACACACTGTAGCTTTAAGACAACAGTTCTTATTTCCATGTTGCCAGACAGGAAACTATGAAAAATAAATAAAATCCAGCTTCAACTAGAAAACCTCTCAGAGAGCGCAGACCTCTGCAGAGCAGGAAATGTTGCCCCTAATTGTGACTCACACCTATAGCTAAAACTTGCACATGATCTGGATCATTACCAAATTTAAATGATTTTTTCCTTGACATGATGGACCTCTGGTCAAAGATTTCCATAGAATGTGTTAATAAGCTTTTTATTGATCCTGCTAACAAACAAACAACTGTCCCTTTTCATTCTGATGCTGAGGCTGTCAATAGTCACTGCTGCCACCCTGTCGTTTAATGGAGAACTACTTTTTCCACAAAATATCCCTGTCTCACAATGTTAGAGAAACTTTTTTTTTAATCCGCTATCCAGTTGTTAGGGTTATTTTTATTGGTGTGGTGTGAGTCTGTTAAAACGTAATAATATTTGCCTGTTATGCATCTAAACTAATGTTTTCCCAAGTATTCCAACAACAGTTAAAAACAATCCACTGAGCTTTGTTTCCAAGTTTGAAGCATTTAGCTTCCCATTTAGGAATGCTGGCTCAAAGTGACCTGAAAGTAATAGTTTTTTTGCATTGTCAAAAACCTGGTTTTCAAAAACCTACAATGCAGCAGTTGAGTTGATTCCTCCCCGCTATCATCACAACCCCCACCCCCAAAGAGGGGACTAAAACAGCTCGCCTGTTCAGCCAGGCCAACAATTCCCTCTAATGACCCCCCTTTCAGAGGGGTAAACAGGTATTGGGTAATACAGGCTAACAAAGACTCTAAACCACCCCCATTCCTAAGGGGTGGACCCGTTCTTCCAGTTCAATTTGCATGTTTTCTTAGCCCAACCCGGGGTGTTTTTGGTCCTCTCTATAAAGCCTCAAGCTCAACGCTATTTCTGATTTTCTGATTTTTTCCTTTCTTTTTTGGAATAACTGTGACCTGGACGACTGAGAATCTTCACCAGAAAGTTTTCCAAATAGTTTATCTAATTAGGACAGTTCCTCTGTCAGGTTAAAAGATCATCTTCATTTTGTACCTGGCAAAGATTTGGGAATGGAATGAGAGCGGCATCCTTGATTTAAAAAAAAAGTAATATTTTGATGAGGCTGGAGCCATGGATGTCTCCTCATCTGCTAACATGTATGATCTAATGATGTGATGATGTCATGATGTAGCAGACTGGAGTTGCATAAAATGCTTCTATAACTGTGAATCACCCCTTCACAAGAAGTGTGCCGTTTGTTAAGCAGCTGCCTTCTATAACTCTAAGCAACTGTTTTCATGTCTTATGTGTCATGGTTTTGGTTCTGTTTAAGATTTATTTTTTGAGTTTTCACTGGTTTTATTAGTTTACTAGTTATTTTTGATTGTAATTGAGTTTTTAGGTATTTCTTGTTTGCCCTCTTGTGTCAGTCTCCTTTTCCCTAGCTCCCTTCTAGACTCCTCTGTTCACACCTGCTCCCACTCTGTTGATTAGCCTGGTCTTTGTGTCTCTCTCCCATATATGCACCTCCTTCTCAGTCACTGTTGCTGGTTTGTCGTCATTTATTTGCCCTTCTCATTCCTGATTTTTTACTATTTTGTGGATTAAGTGGATTCATGTTTATGGATTTGTGCTTCTGTTGCCACCTTTTAAATAAATCAGCAAGAAAACACCTTCAACTTCAATCTCTGCATTTGGGTCCTCCTTCAAACCTCATCTCAAGCTGACATTATGGTTATTTAATACTTATTCACTATAAAATTAATCTCTTTTAATAACATTTCTGGAGAGAGAAAGCTTCGAGGTGTAAATATAGAGCTTTCTTTTACACATATTATAATCCAAATCATCACCACATGTTATGGATTATTCCTTGGCATGAGGAACACCTCTAAATAAAGATTCCAATGAAATTTCAGGTTATCCTGTACACACAGACAAACTCTTCTAAAACATAACCTCCTTGGTGGAGCTAATAAATCAATACAGATGAATTAGCTAAACTGCTCTACAGGTAAAAGCCATTTTAGAATATTAAATTAGAATATTTTGAAAAACTTGATTTATTTCAGTAATTGCATTCGAAAGGTGTAACTTGTACATTATATTTATTCATTGCACACAGACTGATGCATTCAAATGTTTATTTAATTTAATTTTGATGATTTGAAGTGGCAACAAATTAAAATCCAAAATTCCGTGTGTCACAACATTAGAATATTGAGTAAGGGTTAAATTTTGAAGACACCTGGTGCCACAAACTAATCAGCTGATTAACTCAAAACACCTGCAAAGGGCTTTAAATGGTCTCTCAGTCCAGTTCTGAAGCCTACACAAACATGGGGAAGACTTCAGATTTGACAGCTGTCCAAAAGGCGACCATCGACACATTGCACAAGGAGGGAAAGACACAAAAGGTTATTGCTGAAGAGGCTGGCTGTTCTCAGAGCTCTGTGTCCAAACACATTAATAGAGAGGCAAAGGGAAGGAAGAACTGTGGTCAGAAAAAGTGTACAAGCGATAGGGATCACCGCACCCTAGTCAAGATTGTGAAAAAAACCATTCAAAAATGTGGGCGAGATTCACAAGGAGTGGACAGCTGCTGGAGTCAGTGCTTCAAGATCCACCACCAAGAGACGCTTGAAAGACATGGGTTTCAACTGCCGCATACCTCGTGTCAAGCCACTGTTGACCAAGAAACGGCTCGAAAAGCGTCTCACCTGGGCTAAGGAAAAAAAGAGCTGGACTGCTGCTGAGTGGTCCAAAGCCATGTTTTCTGACCAAAGCAAATTTTGCATTTCCTTTGGAAATCGAGGTCCCAGAGTCTGGAGGAAGACAGGAGAGGCACAGGATCCACGTTGCCTGAAGTCTAGTGTAAAGTTTCCACCATCAGTGATGGTTTGGGGTGCCATGTCATCTGCTGGTGTCGGTCCACTCTGTTTCCCGAGATCCAGGGTCAACGCAGCCGTCTACCAGCAAGTTTTAGAGCACTTCATGCTTCCTGCTGCTGACCTGCTCTATGGCGATGGAGATTTCAGGTTCCAACAGGACTTGGCGCCTGAACACAGCGCAAAATCTACCCGTGCCTGGTTTACGGACCATGGTATTTCTGTTCTAAATTGGCCAGCCAACTCCCCTGACCTTAGTCCCATAGAAAATCTGTGGGGTATTGTGAAAAGGAAAATGCAGAATGCCAGACCCAAAAATGCAGAAGAGTTACTATCAGAACAACCTGGGCTCTCATAACACCTGAGCAGTGCCAGAAACTCATCGACTCCATGCCACGCCGCATTAATGCAGTAATTGAGGCAAAAGGAGCTCCAACCAAGTATTGAGTATTGTACATGCTCATATTTTTCATTTTCATACTTTTCAGTTGGCCAACATTTCTAAAAAAATCCCTTTTTTGTATTAGCCTTAAGTAATATTCTAATTTTGTGACACAAAGAATTTTGGATTTTCATTTGTTGCCACTTCAAATCATCAAAATTAAATGAAATAAACATTTTAATGCATCAGTCTGTGTGCAATGAATAAATATAATGTAGAAGTTACACCTTTTGAATGCAATTACTGAAATAAATCAAGCTTTTCAAAATATTCTAATTTACTGGCTTTTACCTGTATACTGGGCGAAGAGTCATAATTCTATTTTAGATATTGAAGCAGATTTTTTCCCATGATGTACTTACAGTTATTCCCATCACAAGAGGCAAAAGGAAGAAGAACTTGGACATAAGTTTATTAGTCTGGATGAGTGAAGCACACAGCAGCAGCTGGAAAATCCCCATTAGGATGGTCACCACCTGGAGACACACACACCTGACTGAAAACACTCACAGTGCAAAGGACAACTGAACAGCTCTCTGTTAAACTGCAGGAGTTCAATCCTTAATGGCAGGAGTCCATCAGCATCACACAGCTTAATTCAACAAGCACTATCAGACTGAGAACACATTCTTATTGGGTGGTTTTTTTTATCTGCAAACCTCTGATTTTTAAAGTCTCAAAAAAGGGGGAAAGTTTCTAAAAAGACTTATCTCGGTTAAAAATAATTAAAGAAACAGAGACCTTTAGAATGAAGGATGAATAAAAAAACAAAGAAACAAACACCATGTATGGTAAATGAAAAGATGAACTGATAGTGTTGAGATCTCACCGCAGCTGTTTCAATATCCACCCATTTAGGAAGACGAGCCCATCGGCATTCAGCAGGTGATCCTTCTCTCTCAGGCACCATGTTACTGGTTAAAAAAGATTTAATAGGTCAAGACACCATTAAGGATAACTTTGAACTATTGTGCACATCAACAATAACAGTGCTTACGCTTCAAAGATGAGAAAAATAACCCAGAAATAAAATGAAAATGTTTTTTAAAACCTTTGTGTTTTTGCAGTAGATTTGCTGGCTGTTCATCCATAATCTTAATCTGCACCACAGTCTACAGGCGGTTTGTTCTACTGAGAATCAGGAGGATTCAAATGTGAGCCAATAAAATAGCCTTTACACCATCATACAACCACCAGAATAAGAGGAATCCACTTTAATATGTTTATTCAACCTCATAGTTATGAAAGTGAACCACATTGACCCAACGCAGACCACTATCTCCTTCTAAATCATACACACTGAAAAGAAAAGATCTAAAAATGACTAAAAATGTCCTAAATTAAGGTAAATAAGATGATCTGCCAATAAGTAGTCGTACCGTACTTAGATATCCAGATATTTAGATATGCACTTTGAATAAGAGATTACAGTTTTTTTTCTTATTTTATATGTAAAATGTCTTATTCCAAGGACAAAGTGTCTCACCTCCACAAATCAATAAAAATTCACTTTTTTTAAGAAAAATGAAAATGTTTTGCAGTACAACACAATTATTGGTCATGTGAGCATCCAGATCATGTATCTGGGTTTGCAGAATCTTAGTCATTTATA
Organism: Cyprinodon tularosa; assembly: GCF_016077235.1. Classification (NCBI taxonomy): domain Eukaryota; kingdom Metazoa; phylum Chordata; class Actinopteri; order Cyprinodontiformes; family Cyprinodontidae; genus Cyprinodon; species Cyprinodon tularosa. The sequence continues at coordinate 452,472 of NW_024039489.1, read as the reverse complement.
AATCAGAACCCTCACACTTCACAAATGATGAGGTTTACCACGAGGATATTACAATGACTTTGATATAATAATAGAAAGTGTTATATTGGATAGTAGCCAGGACCACAGGTAAGTGGTGAGGATGACAGGTCTGTCACAGCAACAGCAAGGGGAAATGACCACACCATCTCACTACCAACTGGTGCTCCAAGAACAACACCAGTAAGAGCAGGAGGTCATAGTGGATCGCAGGAGGTCTAGGCCAGAGGCCCTGCTCCAGATCAACAGATCCCACCAACACACACTGTTGGTCCATGTTTCACCAGGAAGAAGTTCAGCTGGATTAATCCTGAACAAATACTTATAGTATCCTGTAGCAGCTCAACAGTGACTGTTTATAGGCTGTTCATTATCCTATAGCATCCTGCTCATTTTCAGAACTTCCTAGAGACTTCTATATACCCAGAGAGAGAGCCTGTTTCCCAGCTCTGGTACTTGGTGCGCAAACGGCAAGAGAGTGCTAGGGAGAAAAAATACACTAACAGGCTCCTGAAAAATTATCAAAATTAGAGTGATCATGAAAATGACATATGTCAAACCCAGATGGATAAAGCTTACTACGAGCAACAGCAAAATGGATAAAAATGTCCAACCAACCAAGGGCCAGACTGAGGGACACCACAGAGACAATAACCACTTAGCACAGGAACCAGCAAAAAGTATGACTGCATTAATTCAATTCAATTTATTTATATATCTGATCACAACACAAGTCATCTCAAGGCACTTTACAGTTCAACAGATCATCCAGTCAGATTGACTCTGACTGAAGTTTTCTATCTAATGAAAACCAGTTGATTGCATCGACTCATTGACTCTGCAGCAATCCCTCACACTAAGCATGCTTGGAGAGACAGTGGAGAGGAAAAACTCCCTTTTAACAGGAAGTAACCTCCAGCAGAACCAGGCTCAGTGTGAGCGGCCATCTGCTGAGGCCGACTGGGGTTCAAGGAGACAGAAGCAGACATAGAAAAAGAAGCATAGATACAAAAGGGAACTGACAACCAGCTCCACAAGCGGCCCCGTCCAGGAAACACACAGCCAGGCAGACGAGCTCCGAGCCAGCTCCCATGTCAGAGGATGAAAGCCAGCTCATCCAGTTAGTCAGAGTCAGAGAAACAGGACTACACTAAAAAACAGGCCTAGTTCCAACATCTATAAAAAAAAGTGTTGATGGCAGCAGCACAGCTGATATTTCTCCCCAGGATGGAGCCGCAGCTAAACAGGAACTGATGAGGCAAAGCTACATTAGAGGACAATGTCCCCGGAAATCATCCAGCACAGAATAACTGGTGGCAAAAAATGACATAAAGAAGTTATTTGTAGGAGGTTTAGCATCATATGTTATCTATACAACCAGCACGGATGTTGAGGCTCCACAGTGAAAAAGGGGGAGACACCACCAAGAGCAACAAATGACTCTTGGTGAATGTGAACACCTGGAAGAAGAACCTGATAAAGTGTCCTGATTCTATTTCACAGTAGAATTCAAGCATAAAAACTGCTTTATTAACACGTAAACATAGTGTTTGAATGATGGCAAGAAGTGGCTTCAGTTAAAAGCTGCAGATCCGTTATTTACGCTCCAGCTGATCAGCTGCCGCACGCAGACTGTTTGAACTCATTCTAATCTGTCTGTTTGAATGTTGGATCCAAGGTTTTGAGCCTGACACTTGGAAAAAAAAAAGTTAACAGGTCAAGAAAAAAAGGTAAAAAGCTAATTAAAAAGTTAATAAGCCTATTTAACAATTATATTTAGGTTTATAAACTAAAAAATGTCAATGTCAGGACTCCTGTCTGTATGTTTGTGTTCTGTGTTTGTCTCCCTTCATCCACCAGGAGGCGCCTGGTTCTGGTCCGCCTCCTCACACACCTGCTGATGGTTTCCTCATTAAGGGGGTGCTCTTAAGCAGCTGATTGCCACTACCTCGATGCTAGAGAGTTTGCCAGTTTTGGGTACTCAAGCCAAGCTGAGTTTAGCTGAGTCAAACTGAGTTCTTGTCCACTTGAGTTTTAACATTGTTTGTCTTTTGCCTCTCAGCAGGAAGTCATCCTGCAAACTGGATTTTTTGGACCTTCACTCCCTGGAAGGATCAACTGAGCTTCAAACTGAGCTGGGGTTCAAACAGGAGGTTTGGACCCACTTTCCCCAAGAGATCATTTGAGCTTCACACTAAGAAAGGGATTCATCTCCACTATGACCCATTCAAGTACTGCAGGAAATCTGAGTGGCAGTCAGCTTCTCCGTTCACCTACAAACAAGTGCATTCTGGGTAAACCCTGTTTCGCCCTCCACCGAATCAGACAAACACTGAAACTACAGCATACAGACTGGAGTCAAAGATTCAACAACTTCTCTGGAAACATGAGTCAGCAACCAAATCCTCTTCTCCAAGTTCACAAATCAAATTTCCCACTGAGCCTGAACTCGCTGTGTCTTCCTCTCGCTTTTCAGTTCCGGTTGAGCAGTGTTCTGAGCAACACTTCTCTCTGCATGATCTCTTCAATAAAACCTGTTAAACCTTTTCTCCTGGTCTCCCTGTTTGGTCTTCTGCATTTGGGTCTGAACTTTAGTAAACTCATGACACTCAGTGCCAGTATCAGCATTAATGCCTCTAAGGTTATGATGGACCAAAAAAAATTTCTTTCACTCCGAGTATTTTTATGAATTTCTTATAGAATCACTTTTGTTATTTTTCTTAACATATTTGGGCAAGTTGGCGTTTCTTGTTATTACACTGTCCTAAATGTTTGCCATCAAAATATCCATATCTTTTGAATGTAACAAAGGTAATAAGGTCTTGTCCTGGATTCCAATGACACTATTGGCTTGAAATTTGGATTTTCAAAGGATTTAACTGAGTGCTCTAGAAAGGGTTAATGAATAAATGATGTAAATAATTATAAATAAATAAATAAATAATTAAACCTGCTAGCATAAAAATCATGCTTCACAACAAAGGAAACAACTACAAACTAAATGTTTGCAGATGGTGGTACACAGAGCTGTTTTATCAGTTATAATTATACATCTGAGAACAAAGAGGAATGAACTGCCGTCTCTCTGAGCTATGGAAGCCCAAAGAGAGGATTAGTTTCAGAAAAATAGCCGAGATTTTCCAAAAATTTGCAAAAACAAATTGAATTAATCTCTCAGCCCTTTTAAAAAAGAACTGAAAGTGTTTATCACATGTTAGTGAACGAGAACGGTTTGCAACATCCCTCTCTGGAAATGAAGGAATGCTGATGTTGGGTAACAGGCAGATGTGTGTGTATGTATGTGTATGTGAGGGATTTTTTACACAAGTAAAAAATTGCCAAGTTCATGACAAGAATAGACCTGGACTAACCAGGAACATTATGTTCTAGTAGCTCAGACAGAGCAAACATCCGCTCCTGTTCCTTCTAAGCTTCCCATGTTTGCGGCAAATGGCTGCTCAGTTACTATAGAACTGTCTATGCCAACTTATTTTTGTTCTGATCTTATTTTCAGCAACAGAAAGTGAATCTGAAGTTTTATCTTTCCAAGGAACCAGAATTCAAACTTGTTTTTATAGCCATGTTCTATGATGCTCTTCAACCATCTACTGTTTTTTTTCTTTTATCCTCTTTATGAGATCTATGCAACACTTTAAAGGAAAACGTTAACAAATCCGCTGGATGATTTAGACCATGTTCCTCTCTGCTTGTTTCCTGTCTCTTCCTTTGCTGGTATGTAAAAGTGAAACCTGATGCTGACAAGCCTCCGAGAACCATGAGGAATTTTAGGGCCCCAGAGAATGAGCTGGGAACCATTAAATCAGATGATGCAACGGAAATGTTCGAATTGTTTCTTTACAATTAAAGCAATTTGCTATGATTTGCCTTTTCCACACTTTAATATGTGATAAACTAATTATAAAATCTGTTGATATGTAGCACATTAAAAAGGCATTAATATATTGATGTTTGCCCTTATACATCCAGCATCTCTTAGCTGTTGTTAACCATCTAAAAGGTTTTATTAAATAATTATCTAGTCTTTCCTTTGACTCGGACCACCCTCCTCTCAGCCTGATCGTTTAGTGGTGGGGATGGTATGTTTATGGAGGTGTTCTGTTTTAGTTTTGTATTGCCTTAATGTTCTCAATGCCATGCCAGTAAGTGGAAGTCATAACTGGTTGGTTTGAGATGTTCCCACCGTCTCTCCATGTCCAGATGATGGACTGAAGTCTGAAAACTTGTTTTCCCTGCTTTAAACTTCACAGCTGCCTCTCTGACCTGTCTGCTCTGTTCCTCAGTCTTCCTGAATCTGTTTGCTCTTTAATGTTCTCTACAAAATCTCTGAGACTAGAAACAGAACACCTTGGCTGTTTTGATCACAATCTTTCCTTTATCTTTATATCCATTGGAGTTAAATATTTTCTGATGGATTTTTAAGACTGGCTTCCTGTAGTTTCTACCAAAATGTCGTAAAAAAAAAATGCATATCTGTTTATATACTCACTAAGGATCACTGTAAGTGGCATCAGATGTGAACGCTGAGGCCACACACCAGTATCATCATAGAAATTTACATGGTTTTGTTGGGAGCTGGAGAAGTTCCACCTTTCTCCAGCAGAGTCCGCCATGGATCCTTCTGAGTGAGCCTCCTGCACAGCTGCAGCCCATCAGATCATCAGAGGATCCACTATATAAGCTGTCTTCAGACCTTGCCTCAACGCCGCAGTGTTGATCCAGTTGGTCAGCACCTAAGCCTAGACTCTCAGTGAATCTTTGTGACTTTGAATCCAGCCTGGATTCTAACCATTGTCTCTGTCTTCCAGGAAACCAGTTTCTCCTCTGTGGAGCTCAGGAAGAGCTAACCTGCCGAGCCGACCCTCAGAGCCAAACCTGAAGAACCTCAGTGAACTTCCATGCAGCTCAGGACTAAGAGCTGGAAGACCCAAAGCCAAGGTCTGCTCAAAACTAGAAGTGAGACGCTGAAGCAGCAAACGGACTCTACTGATCAACTCCTCTCCAGATCCAACAGTGACCCTCCCAAAGCTAACCACAAGAACCCTCAAGGTACAATCAGTAACTATCAAGAAAGCAAGCTCCAACGTGCAACACTAACTGAACTGTCTCTCACGCAGACTCCGGTGAACCAGTATACAGGCCCGAACCAGAACCAGTATAATCAGTGTGCTTGTGACCAAATAAACTTGTTGAACTTTTATTCCTGTGTCCGTCAGTGGTGTTCTGCATAATTGGGTCACTCTTAGAGTACCCATCATGACAGGTTTATTAAAAGAATAAAAGGTTGAAGCAGCTATTTCCATAAGTTGACTTCTAATTGAAATGATAGCCCACTTAATATGAAAAAAAAACAAAACAAAGTCAGTATGAGGTTCCTAATCAGGGAGAAATTAGACAGTACTGTCATGATCTCAGGCCCGGTAGCTGCATCTTATCCACCTGCTCCCTCTGCTATAGATACTGTTCAGCCCAGCTATCGGGCCAGATCATTATTCTTTAGAACTCTTTGTTTATTTGTGTATTCTTAGTTCAGTTTGTGTTATGTTTTCCTGTCAGTTATTCATGTTTGTTTCATGAGTTTTAGTTAATTTCCTGGTTCATGTTCCCGTCCCCGGATGCCAGTGTTTTGTTGTTTGTCTCCTGATCGTGTCCCTGCTTTTCCCCACTGAGCCCTCAGGGTTTTGGCTCGGGGAAGGTCAGTTTTAATTCCCATAAGCCTGGCTCCAAGGTGGAGACCAGTTTAAAGTTCTTCAGTAATTCCGGTAACATGTCTTGTTCCTCAACCACTGAGCCTGCCTGTCTCCATCTGAGCGTGTCTGAACTTGCTGCTGGAATCATAGAACTCAGATCCTGCCTCAACACTCTTAGAATTCCTGGAACCCTGGATCTGTCTGTTCCCGTTCCTGGCTACGGACTCCTGGATCTCCGAGCTGTCTGGTATTGAACTGTTTCTTTCAACTGTTTCTTTCACCTGAAGCTCTCTCTGCTTTTTCTCATAGTAGCTTCATCTGGTCTGTTCCTGTTTGGCTGTGACTCCATCCTGGAGAGAAATATCAGCTCTACTGCTGCCATCAACAACTTTGTTTATAGTTGTTGAAGATCTGCCTGTTTTTCAGTGTATTCCTGTTTCTCTGACTGTGACTAACTGGATGTGCTCTCTTCATCCTCTGGCTCTGAGCTTGTCTGCCTGGCTGTGTGTTTCCTGGACAGGGCCGCCTTTTACAGTTGCCTTTTGTATCTCTGCTTCTATTTGTGTCTCTGCTTCTGTCTCCTTGAACCCCAGTCGGCCTCAGCAGATGGCCGCTCACACTGAGCCTGGTTCTGCTGGAGGTTTCTTTCTGTTAAAGGGAGTACTGAGTTTTTCCTCTCCACTGTCAATACAAGCATGCTTGGTGTGAGGGATTGCCTTCTAGTCAATGAGTCGATGCAATCAACTGGTTTTTCTTAGAAAACTTTGAATCAATCTGACTGGATGATCTGGTGAACTGTAAAGTGCCTTGAGATGACATGTGTTGTGGATTGGCGCTATAGAAATAAACTGAATTGAATACATAGGTAATACCACAACCCTAAAACACTTTTTTATTTGAAAGAAGAAACTGAAAGGATACTCCGTTGTCTAAATCCCTTTACTTTTGCTTCCGCTCTTGATTGTGGCAATGCGTATGCACAGACTGATAGTATGCTGCAGGTTGCCATTAAACAATGCTATGGTAGGGTTTCTGACAGTGGTGTTTGGGGTGGTGGAGCGGGCAGGCAATTCTTCCTGGTGTGGCTGCTGTTCACCAATGCCCACAGCGATGGATCCATCTGCTGTCAGGAGGCTGACCTGGACCACATACTGCTTGGCGAGTTGTGCTTTACTAATGTTCAGACATTCTGAAGGCTGTGCAGAGAAGTGGACGCTCTGGAAAAGTGTCAATTTTTTCCATGCCAAAAAATTATAAACAATGCTGTTTTTTTTTTTACATCTATATTTTTCAAGTTTTTTTATATAATAAATGATAATACTAAGACACAATCTTGTGAATTTTGTTAGTTTTTGGTTAACCGTTTCAGATCCACTTTACACCAGTAACTGAAAGTGATCACAGACAGGAAATCCTCATTAACCCCTTAGTAAAACACAGTAGGGGGTCATGTTACTGTGTGCCCTCCATCCTTTCTTACTGTTCCTACGCTATTTTGCAAAAATAGACTCACCAGAAAAATGAACCATGATGTAGAGACATTCCTGGAATCCCAGCTTTAAATAAGGGAATGACTGATTCAATATGAACCATTGTCAGTTTCTGATTATCCAAAATGTTTAAATCCCATACTTAATATTCCAACTTCTTCACTTAAGGGTTTAGAGGGGGAAATTTATTTTTGCAAGCAGTGTTCAATAACCCAAAAATCAATCAGGTCTTAACATGTGCACTACAGAAGCATTCTGAAAATGAGTACAATTTTTTTAATAAGTGCACTTAATTTGTACAGGAAAATAAAATGATCTGCCAATGTAATTAGCACTTTTACCATTAAAATAATATAATTAGACATTATCTTATCACTATTATAATTTTTTTTATAGTTCTTTTTTTAAGGCTGCCAGCTGATGTGCATCCTCAGGGGAGCAGTGTGAGGTTAAGGGTCTGGCTCAAGGACCCTGAGTGGCAACCTGTGAGGCTCAAACTCAGAACCTCAGGATTCTGAGCTCTATGCACTAATCCCTGGGTCACCACCTCCTCCTGTTCCCCAAGGGGGTGGGTTAAATGCAAAGGTACATTTTAGAGGGGAGTGGCGGCCCAGTGCTTAGGACATAGGGCTTGGAATCCTGAGGTTGTGAGTTTTAAACCCACTCCCACTGCGGATCTCTGAGCAAAGACCCTTAAACCCACATTGCTCCCCAGGGGCCACACTATGGCAGCCCACTGCTCCCCAAGGGGATGGGTTAAATGCAGAGGTACATTTCTCCAATGTGAGATCAATAAAGTAAAAACATTATTATACACTTGAAATAAGTGACTGCAGATGTTTCTTTATTATTTTAAATGTAAATTGTCATCGGCGTCGCCAGACCCCATTTACTGTGGCACATGCCCCAGTATAAATGAGCTGTGCCCCAGTATAAATCTCATGAATATTTGCAACAGTATTACATTTTTTTTAATGCATCAACTTAGATAATTCCAACAGGAGGAGACGTATATTTCTACTCAAATGCGCAGCAAGTGTGTTGTTAACTCCAAATTGAGGATGTATTAGCGCCCCCACGTCAGCGCATGTCACTGCATGAACTGCCGGTAAATTAACGCGCTGCTCTCAACTGAGTTGGATGGGACACTGTGCGGCCGCAACGCATTTTTAGTTCTGGTAACGTTTCTTACCTGTCAATTTTATTATTTTCCCAGTGAAACCACATGATTTATAGGCTACTAACTGAAAATTACTGCACTGGTTTGTAGATGGATATCAGGAAACTCCTCACACGAAGCAGAGACAGGGAAGCAGTAAAACAAGATGGGAGAGAGGGAGGTAAGGTCCCGTGATGAATTAGTGATTTAAGCTAACTAGTTACATTAGGAACGTTATAAGCAATATGATTGATATTTACATAATTATAGATTTACGTTTTTAATGTTTGCTGTAGAGAATGAGAATGAAGGTGCTGGAGTAGGAAAGGGAGGAGGAGGCGAGACTGACAGGCAAGAGACAGGAGAGACAGGACCATGAAGGTGATGAGGGAGCAACAACCAGCTTCCACAAACAAGAAGGGGACATTAGTGATTTAGGGGGAAACATGATGGTCCTAAACAAGTGAAGTTGTCCCACTATCCCCAGGACAAATTTGGAGTAAAAAAACGTTCATTTAATTCAAAATGGTTTGAGCTTTTCCTGGTTGAAAAGGAAAGCCTTGTCATCAAGGATATGCAGTGTGTTTTCAACTTGCTTGATAACATCATGTTCGCCACACTAACGCAGTTCATCCAGATCTCCCTCACAATCCCAGTCTACAGCTGGAGTTGTGAAAGGTCATTCAGTGTGTTGAGAAGGATCCACACTTGGCTGAGGTGCACAATGGAACAAGACAGGCTCCATCATCCTGCTATTTTATCAGTTGAAAAGGAAGAACTTTCTAAGCTGAGTCACAGTCAAGTGATTGACCGCTTTGCAAAAATGAAAAATAGGAGGTACACTTAAATGCTCAAAAAATAAAAGAAAAACTTAGTTCAGGTTGAGGTAAACTTTCCCCTGAACTAAAACCCTGAAACCTAGGAATTAATGATTACTTAAGAATGTGTATAAGGAAACTTTTTATTTGTCAAAGTTGGTGATGTCTTATTTTTTATAGCTGCAATGTTGAAAATGTTCATGTTTGTTAAAACAAATATGCTCTTACACTTAGTAATATCTCAACTAGTAATTTTGGTAGGAATGTATCAGGGTGGGGCAGTGTGCTTGTCTGTATTAGTGTATGGAAGGAGGGGCATACGCAGTAGGGGGCCAGTGCCCCAGTAAAGCTTTGTGCCTAGCAACGCCCCTGTAAATTGTCTTATTCCATTGGCAGTGTCTCAACTCAAGAAAAAAATCACTTATTTTAGAAAGAATTGACTTAGACTTTCATATTTTGCATATATTTAGGTAGACAATCTGTTTTTGTTCTCAGGTTTAAATGTGTAGATTTCCAACTGAACATCTTTGCAGGACAAACACTTGACTGCAGAAAAGAAAGCTTCTCCAAATGAACATTTAGGAGGGTTCGCTTCAACAGCCAGAGCAAATGCAACTGCAAAAACTAAACAGACCGTCTGACAGATGAGCAGTCAGTAAACAACCGTACAGGCTGTAGCTGTGAGGAAAGCCTGCAGCTGCAGCTCTCCATGTTCGCACTTTTCATCTCAACATCGTGCGTAAAACCAACCACTTTACCATCACGCATACATACCTATACGGCGGGTTTATAACCTGCGGACTGGTGACGCACCGAACCAAAACGACCCGGAACCCTGGATCCAAACCGAACCGTTCACCGTGGAAAAACAATAATGTGAGGAAAGCAGGAAGCTGGCAGAGAAGGAGGGGGAGCTTTACTGGCCTCTTCACAGACAGCCAGACAGCCCCTCTTCCGATAAACAGCCTCAAACGCTCAAACTGAAAGCACAAATATCTCTCCATAAAATAAATCTCCATAGCGATAAACAGCCACATCCAGGGCTGCCTGAAAGGCAGGGGCGCATAGGAGGGTCCGGTCACACTGACTGCTGTTTCTCCAACGAAAGGTAGGATATTCAACATTCTGGGTTTTCTGAAGCAGAGCTGCAAAGATCCATGTCAAGAAAAACTCCGGAATCTGCTCTTTGGTTTGATTATCTGAGCTTTAAGCAGCGGAGCAGAGTTCTGTAGTGCCCATGAGCAAACAGGCCAGACTTACTCTGCCTTTATATTCTCTGGTTTACGATTCCAGTTCTGCAGGACAAATATAGACCAAGTTTATCAAACATTATGTTTTTAGTTATAGTTAAAGTGCTGTGTGACGTTGGGGGGTAAAAGGCTAATTTCCTTCACTAAAGCTGGATTTTTACACTCAGATTTGCATTTTAAAGTGGATTCTAGAGCTTTAAAAGGCTTCTTCAATCGGTCCATTCCTCTTAGCAGAACTGGTTCAGGGTTGTAAGGCATCCTGACACTTTGTTCTATTTTACTGTAACCGGCTGCTTCCTCAGAAACACTAAAGTTCTGATCTTCAGAGCGTTTGCACATGTTGAAACAAGTGCAAACTTCTTTGCACAGAAGGAGCAGATCTTAAATGAACGCCCAAAAAGATTTTTGCTTTCAATTCATCTGACAAGATTGTTTTTTTCCTTTTTTTTCGCACATGTATTCATTATAGAGATCATGTTCTAATGATAAAGCACATTTCTGAAATCCAATCTGGGGACATTTCCAGCTCGTAGACAGAGATAGATACATATATAATCAAAATGAAAATAGGAAACTGGGACAGTGATGCTTTCATTCATTTTAACATATTTATTAATATGTAAACAAAAATTAAGTGTAAAATCCAGGAATGTGCCTCTCCTATTCCCTAATTTAATAAAATTAAACAATCAATCGATAGTGTTTATTAGTGCCATCTGGTCATTCAGTCTTCTCTGTCTTCTTCCCTCTTCATCTTCTTTTCTTTCTACCTGTCGTCTGCGTCATGATTTTACAAAAGTTCAGACCCAAATGCAGAAGACCAAACAGGGAGACCAGGAGAAAAGGTTTAACAGGTTTTATTGAAGAGATAATGCAGAGAGAAGTGTTGCTCTGAACACTGCTCAACCGGAACTGAAAAGCGAGAGGAAGACACAGCGATTAGTTCAGGCTCAGTGGGAAGTTTAGTTCGAGAACTTGGAGAAGAGGATCTGGTTTCTTACTCACGTTTCCAGAAGAGTTGTTGAATCTTTTACTCCAGTCTGTATGCTGTAGTTCCAGTGTTTGTCTGATTCGGTGGAGGGCGGAACAGAGTTTACCCAGAATGCAGTTGTTTGTAGGTTAACGGAGAAACTGACTGCCACTCAGATTTCCTGCGGTACTTGAACGGGTCGTAGTGGAGATGAATCCCTTTCTTAGTGTGAAGCTCAAATGATCTCTTGGGGAAAGTGGGTCCAAACCTCCTGTTTGTAACCCCACCTCAGCTTGAAGCTCTGTTGATCCTTCCAGGGGAGAAGGTCCGAAAAAAATCTATTTTGCAGGATGACTTCCTGCCGAGAGGCAAAGACAAAAACAAAGTTAAAGCTCAGGTTGACTAGAACTCAGTTTGACTCAGCAAAACTCAGCTTGTCTTGAGTACCCTTAAACTGGCAAACACCGTTAACGAGGAAACCATCAGCAGGTGTGTGAGGAGGCGGACCAGAACCAGGCGCCTCCTGGTGGAGGAAGGGAGACAAACACAGAAAACACAAAGACAGGACTCCTGACAGTCTGCCTGCTCTCTTTTTTCCTCTTCTAGTAGATTTTTCTTACTTCTCTTCCACTGATCCATCAGTGTTCCTATTTTCACTCTCCACTCTCATTCAGTCTTCTTTCTAGTCTTCTAAACTTCTTCCTCTCCCATCAATCTTACACTAATCTAAAACAGGGACATAGTCAAATCAAAATCCCTTCAAAACAAATATAATCGATATATATCCATTATATAATCAGATATAATAATAACAATACATATCATTATTATGATCATTATGGTGATTGTGATTATTAGGTTTATTATGATTATTGTTATTTCTCCTGATCAAATACTACATATACTTCCTCCATCATTCTCAGGTCATGCAGATCTTGTCTCATTCAGTTTTCCTTTTACTATATCTTATTTTTTATAATGATGGTGATGATAATGATATATCCAAACTGAGTGGTAGAGAAGTAGATCTAAGCTTGGAAGTCTATGCTCATAAATCACAACCTTAAAACAGCAAAACAGCTTATAACTCTACTTACAATAACCAAATATCTGAAGATATAAACTAAAGGTCACTAATCAGTTCTAAAACATCTTCAGGTGAACCCCTGTTAGTCACTGGAGAACCACTGACCCAGAATAGCTCCTTATAAGGAGTTTTTAATCATTCTGTTTCATTTTATTTCCTCCTGCAGCTGCAGCCAATGATCTGTCTGACTTTTTGTTGATTAGCTTGGTTTATGTTACATTTCCGGTCCTTAGCTTTAGTAAAACAAAACAGATCAGAGCCTTTTTTTTTATTAACCTGGGCACAAACCAAACATTTATCACAATGATCAGCCCAATTCAAACCAAATGAACCGTTTCACACACTCACCATAACACAGGGCAGCTGTGACTGGCTCTGATAACGAACCTCCAAATCCTGGCGCTGCTCCTGATCTTTACGTTAATAGCTTCCAATCAGCTGGCTAATCACTGTTTTTGCGCCAAACATGGAAACAGTTTGTACTGTTTTGTGCACTATTTCAACCTTAATAACAGTCCACACAAAACTCTCCCCCCACCATTCATAAAACGGTAAGATCAGGGACATTTCCGGGGACAGCTTTAGTCAGGGACAGGTGGTCCAAAACGGGGACTGTCCCAGAAATTGGGGATATCTGGTCACTGTAAGATAAAGCCACTAGCTTTTTTTTATTTTTCTAAACAAAGGAAGTTTTTGTGGATCTGTGCTACTGTGGTTGTTTTCATTTTTGTTTTGTTTGTTTACTTTATGTGTATCTGATCCATCTTGTAGCCTGAATACAAACAGCTACAAAAACTAGGCTGTTGGAGGTTAATGTCAAAGCGCCCAGAGCTATTGAGTACGACTTATGAGCCGCCTTATCAGTTTACTATGATAGAGCCAAACAGGTTTGTCATGGTGCGATTAGTGAGAGAATCCGTGTGTAAGAACATCCTTGTTGCCATCAGCAGATGGCTGTTTCTGTCACCAGGGATTTAAAGGTGGAGGTGCTGGAAGATGAGAACAAAGTCAGGCTGAGTAACAAACAAGAGGAGATGCGACTGACCATACAGAGAGGCGATCCCAAATGTATGGGGGTGAGTTCATAGCCTTTATTTTTTTTGTTTACTGTCTGCATCTCTTTTTGTCTTTGTGTTAATGCATTAATTAGAAAAATAGATAAAGGTAAGTGTTGAGCTGTTATTGCCACGTGGTTTTGGGTTGGAGAATACCCAAAATGCTGTCAGGAACATGTAATGAGCATAGTTATGCATTTCAACAATAGAAGTAGAAGCCTTATGAGAAAAAAAAGAGAATTGGAAATGAAACCCAGGCAGGGAAACAGGCAGATGTAACAGGAGGATCCAGCAATGACCAATGATAAAGAACTAGCATGTATACTGAGGGAAGAGTGGAGGATGACATGCAATACAAAAAGACAAACATAACAGAAAAGAGTTCTGACCTTTTGAAGTGATTTATGTGCTTATATCTAGATGTAGTTGCAGAGGAACTACAGGCAGGTCCACAGTTCATCAGGGTCAAACAGAAAGACGCATACAGAACAATCATGGGATCACTCATTCACACCTAAGGGCAAAGAGAGGATCAGAGTACCAAAAATGATAGTTAAAGTTGTTCGATGAGAAGAAGAATCAACTCAGAACTTTAATCTGATTTATTAAGCCTACTTAGTCACAAAAGCGGTCCTAAAACTTTCACATTTAACTTATCACACAATGAGTGTATTGTGCAAAATGATATCCTGCAGACAATGAATGAATGATTAACTAGAACTGGAGTTATAGTTAATTATTTAACTTATTCAAAATCGGAGGTGAAATAAATTTAGTGTTCGTAGTTGAATAATTGAAGCTCTGATTTGCTTACTTACCAAGGTTTATGCCTTTCACCTCTGGATGGTTCCAGGACCGGCTGTTAAAATCCTGGTATCTCCAATTTAGTAACCTTGGCTACGTTATCAGCAGAGCTATTAATTATCAATCAAATAACCTTTTTTATCTCTGTTTATTCAAACTATTACCAAAACAGGGTAGATCTGGCCTGATAATATGATAAATCATTTATATATGAATCACAAATGACTACAAGTTAAACAATGATGACTTTATTCTAATAATTCAGGATTACAGAAATCTAACATATATGCAAAACACTACACGCTATTAGAAAAATAAACACCAGGTAGGCTAAGTGACTAGTTTAAAAGAAAATAGAATAAAACCCTAAAAGTCCATTTAACTGGCTTCTGAGATTGTCCAAGATAGGCCAGATGTTAATACATTCAATAATGTCCGTTTGGAATAGCAGCAGGTATGATGATAACAGCAGTGCAATTAGAACAGCATGAATATATTCAGCTAAAATGATAAAGGGTTAAAATGCATTAACAACAACAGCAGAAGTTGTTCAGCAAAGCGGCACAAGCAGGGCTATGTGTGTGTGGGGCAGTGTTAATTTCGTCAACCATGACGATGACGAAAATATTTCGTCATCGCCCCTTTTTGACGAGACGAAAACGTACAAAAAAGATCAAAATTAAATCCCAGTAAAAAAAGTAGCTCCACTTAAGTCCAGTTTTAGTTTTAAGTTGACAATCTTTTATGAAATGTACTTTTTCTGTTTCTTTTATAAATACAGCCATAGTGAATCATGTTTTCATCATTGGTTGGTTTCAGGTCAGCCAAGTGATGCTCGGCCTGATGGTTATTTTCTACTCCCTGCCCTTATTGTCCAGTGAGGCCACTGACGTGGTCAACTTTGGCGTTCCCTGGTGGACAGGAGTAACAGTGAGTTCATCCTCAGTTTATTTCTCTATATACTGTCATGGCCAAAAAGTTTGAGAATGATTCAAATGTTAATATTTACAAAGTCTACTGCTTCAGTTTTTATAACGGCAATTTGCATATACTCCAGAATGTTATAAAGAGTTATCAGCGTAACATTAATTGCAGTCAATATTTGCCTAGAAAATTAACTTTATCCTCCAAAACACATCTCAACGTCATTGCAGCCCTGCCTTAAAGGACCAGCTAACGTTGTTTCAGTGATTGCTCCATTAACACAGGTGTGGGTGGTAATGAGGACAGGGCTGGAGATCAATCTGTCATGGTTAAGTAAGAACGACACCACTGGACACTTTAAAAAGAGGCTGGTGCTTGGCATCATTGTTTCTCTTCTGTGAACCATGGTTATCTCTGAAGAAACACATGCAGTCATCATTGCACTGCACAAAAATAGCCTAAGAGGAAAGAGAATCGCAGCTAGAAAGATTGCACCTCAGTCAACAATCTATTGCATCATCAAGAACTTCAAGGAGAGAGGTTCCATTGTTGCCAAAAAGGCTCCAAGAAAGACCAGCAAGCACCAGGGCCGTCTCTTAAGTGTTTCAGCTGCAGGATTGGCCTACCAGCAGGGCAGAGCTTGCTCAGAAATGGCAGCAGGCAGGTGTGAGTGCATCTGCACGCACTGTGAGGTGGAGACTCTTGGAGCAATGCCTGGTCTAAAGGAGGGCAGCAAAGAAGCCACTTCTCTCCAGGAAAACCATCAGGGACAGACTGATATTCTGCTAAAGGTACAGGGAGTGGACTGCTGAGGACTGGGGGAAAGTCATTTTCTCTGATCAATCCCCTTTCCGATTGTTTGGAACATCTGGAAAACAGCTTGTTGGGAGAAGACGAGGTGAGCGCTACCACCAGTCTGGTCTCATGCCAACTGTAAAGTATCCTGAAACCATTCATGTGTGGGGTTGCTTCCCAGCCAAGGGAGTCGGCTCTCTCACAGTCTGACCTAAAAACACAGCCATGAATAAAGAATGGAACCAGAATGTCCTCTGAGAGCAACTTCTCCCAACCGTCTAAGAGCAGTTTGGTGATGAACAATGCCTTTTCCATCATGGAGCACCTTGCCATAAAGCAAAGATGATATTTAACTGGCTCAGGGAACAAAACATAGAGATTTTGGGTCCATGGCCTGGAAACTCCCCTGATCTTAATCCTATCGGAAACTTGTGGTCAATCATCAAGAGACGGGTGGACAAACGAAAACCTAGGAATTCTGACTAAATGCAAGCATTGATTGTGCAAGAATGGACTGCTATCAGTCAGGATTTGGTCCAGAAGTTGATTGAGAGCAGCCAGGGAGAATTACAGAGGTCCTGAAGAAGAGGGGTCAACACTGCAAATATTGACTTGCTGCATTAACTCATTCTCACTGTCATTAAAAGCTTTTGTTACTTATAATATGATTGCAATTGTATTTCTGTATGTGATGACAATATCTGACATGCAAACATGGAAACCAGAGGGCATCAGAACATGTGAAAATATAATGGCCATGACTGTACAGTGATGTACTGTTTATGTCAGTAAGCGATTGTATAGATTATGTTTCCTTTCTGTTAATTACAATGATTATCTACTCACAGCTGATGAAAGTACAACATTAAGATTAAAGTCAGTGTGTTTGTGCGGATGCTGGATCAACAGGCGACCTGATGGATCACCTGCTTGTCCTCTTTGGTCTGTGTTCACAGTTCATTGCAGCAGGATCGATTGCCATGATTTTGGACAGAATCTGCACCATGAAGTTCGTAAGTCTTATCCAAGCGTTCATGACAGCTAAAAGATTATGTGAACATGAATCGTAGAGCTGAGATGCAGTAATGCTTTCTGATGTCCTTATGTATTCCAAAATACCCATTATTTAGCAAGGAAAGAACATGTTTTCTAAATGAAAATCTGAAAAAAAAAGTGTTACAATTTGGAAAAACTGTAATCCAGAAAAGAAACTTTAAAATATCCAACATGGATGCAAGAGAATGTGTAAATCTCCTGATCTTTGCTGAATTTTTCAAGGCAGCAGTAAGATTATTTTATTTGTCCTGTTCCAGATACCTGAGATCACCCCCACATTCTGACCATCCAGTATTATTAGTTAACATGATCAGAGCTCCCTTTATCAATGCTGTGCTTCAGTGTACTAAACTAAATCCCTTATTTTTCACATAACTTTACAAAAGAAATTATTGTTATTATTTCCAGAGGGACCGAAAGATCTGAGTCTAGACAACAAGATTTGTCATCATCGTCGTTTCTGTACTTCCAACTAAAGTGATGTGAGAAAAAAGTGTCAAATGCTTTTCCAGTTGCAGGTGTGTCTGATAGCGAGCGTGGCCACTTTGGTGGTGTCAGTGGTGGCTGTCATCATCTACTGTGTGGACCTGGGCAGATATCCGCAGTTTGCCTGCAACAAAACCGAATTCCCCTGTGACCCCCAGTACTACTTAACGGTTGGTATCCGCTCATAATTTAATGTTTTTGCTCCTTTTGTGATTTCTCTTTTATTGTTCTTGTTTGATGTTTAATTACTTGTTGAGTGGTTAACTATAGTGTTTTTGAAATTAATATATTTTTATGTGAAATGTATTTGATGGCACAACCAGGAAATTGAAATCATGTCACGGCTAACAGGTTTTAAATTATTATTAATACATGTCAAGTAAGCAGAGATTTCAGCCAAAGCTACCAAAAGTGCCGGTACTGACCCTACAAGAACCAAAACCTCTATGAATGGCAGCAGCTGCAGCAGGAATAAAACCTGTTCTGACCAGATCACTTTGGACTTCATAAGAATCTCAAAGCACGGATCATTTAAACCTTTCAACTTTTCCACATTAACCCTGCAAAACCAACTCATTGGAACAACTCAGAAATAAAAGGTTCTGTAAATCAGAAGATGTGAGAAAAGAATTAGAATCACTTCAAATAAAAAAAAAAAAGCAAAACATATATTGACAATATCACCTGCTGTTGTTTAAATGGAATAAACATCAGGAAACTATTTGCAATTAGTATGACACACTGAAATGAGTGGTTCTGCAGGTGGAGACCACAGACCACTTCTCAGTACCCATGCTTTCTGGCTGATACTTAGGTCACTTTTGAATGTTGTTAGCATGAGACGGACTCTGTGGCGTGAAGGTTTGCTCTGTCTGTCAGCACGTCGTCTAGAGGTTGGAGACCCTACCAGGCCAATACACCAGGAGACATGGAGGAGGCCCTAGGATGGCAACAATCCAGCAGCAGGACCGCTACCTCTGCCTTTGTGCACAAAGGTGCATGTGTCTGCAAAGGTTAGAAACTGACTCCATGAGGATGGTATGAGGGCCCAACGTCCACAGATTGGGGATGTGCTCACAACCAAACACCATGCAGGATGCTTGGTATTCACCAAGCATGTCTGCAAATTTACCACTCTTCACAGATTAAAGACAAAGATATGTGAAAGATCGGACACAGTGTGAAGACACCCTTGAGAGCGATTTGCTGCCAGTAACATCCTTCAACATCGCCAGTTTGTCATTGAGCCAGTAATGGTGTGGGATGGCATTTCATTAAAGGCTGTACAGCCCTCCATTTGCTCACCAGAGGTAGCATGACTTTCATTAGCTACTGAAATAAGATCCTCAGACCCCATGTGAGACCATATGGTGGTGCGGTTAGCCATGGATTCCTCCTAATGCAAGACAAAGCTAGACCTCATGTGGCTGGAGTGTCTCTGCAGTCCCTGCAAGATGAAGGCAAGGAACCTATGGACTGGCCTGCCCGTTGCCCAGACCTGAATGTAATTGCGTACATCTGGGGCATTATGTCTCAATCCATCCACTAACATCACGTTGCACCACAGACTGTCCTGGAGTTGGTGGATACTTTAGTTCAGGTCTGGGAGGAGATCCCTCGGGAGATCATCGTCCACCTCATTAGGAGGATGCCTAGGCGTTGTAGGGAGTTTATTTCTATAGAGCCGATTCACTACACGTCATCTCAAGGAACTTTACAGTTCACCAGATCATACAGTCAAGTTGATTCAGTTTTCTATCTAAGGAAAGCCATTGCATCGACTCATTGACTCAAAGGCAATCCCTCACACTAAGAATGCATGTAGCAACAATGCAGAGGAAAAACTCCAGGAAACACACAGCCAGGCAGACGAGCTCTGAGCCAGCTCACATGTCAGAGGATGAAGAGAGCACATCCAGTTAGTCACAGTCAGAGAAACG
Organism: Cyprinodon tularosa; assembly: GCF_016077235.1. Taxonomy (NCBI): domain Eukaryota; kingdom Metazoa; phylum Chordata; class Actinopteri; order Cyprinodontiformes; family Cyprinodontidae; genus Cyprinodon; species Cyprinodon tularosa. The sequence goes on along the minus strand of NW_024039489.1, from coordinate 432,912 downwards.
GGACTACACTGAAAAACAGGCTGATCTCCAATATCTATAAACAAATGTGTTGATGGCAGCAGCACAGCTGATATTTCTCTCCAGGATTGAGTCACAGCCAAACAGGAACAGACCAGATGAAGCTACTATGAGAAAAAGCAGAGAGAGCAGAACGTTAGAGATTGAACTAACAGATTCTGCAGAGTGGGAGAATAGAGATAGAATGAAGTGGAATTTTGAAAAGGGTCCCTAAGTCCTCCAGAAGTCTAAGCCTATAGCAGCATACCTATATATGTGAGAAGGAGGATTTCAAATTCTATTCTGGATTTAACAGGAAGCCAATGAAGAGAAGCCAGGATAGGAGAGATATAATCTCTCTTTTTCATTTTCATCAGAACTCTGGCTGCAGCATTTTGGATCAGCTGAAGGCTTTTAACTACAATTGCTGGACTTCCTGATAGTAAAGAATTACAATAGTCCAGCCTTGAAGTAGCAAATACATGATATGGGAATAACTCTTATATTTTCCACTTCATTATCTTCATTATCATCGAAATGAATTGAATATCATCGAATGAACTGACTGATTAAACAGCTTATTTTGAAAGATCTGGGCCAAAGACTATAACTTCTGTTTTATCTGCATTCAGGAGCAGAAAGTTAAGAATCATCCAGGTTTTTGTCTGCAAGTCATTTGGGTCAAGAGACTATTTCTTAAGTAAATGTTTAATAGCTACCTTAAAAGCCTTTGGTACATATCCCATAACAGGGATAGATTAATCACATCTGAAATGAAGGTGGAGATCAAAGGTGTCATGATCTTGGTGGGGCTGGTGATCCGCCCAGCTCTGGTTAACCGGCCCTCAACCAGTCATCAATACCAGATTAGTCGAGCTCTTGGTGAGAGGTTCTCTTTCAAACCTGAGTGTTTCTGATTGCCTGATCCTGACCTTTTCTGCCTCTGGAACTCTGAGCCTGCCTGCCCCCGTTCTGCTGTGCTTGCCTAACCTGTCGTCGGACTCCCGCTGGATTCTGCCTGTGTTCCGACCTTGAAACCGATTCCTGACACTGTCCCTTTGGTACTTCTTCGGATGTCTAATCTCCTTGCCCTGGCTCTTGAGCGGTTACTCGACACTGGCTTAGGCTTCATTCTCTGGATTATCCTGCCTTCCTTCCTCTACTTGGTTCTGATCTCGTTCCTGTCCTCCGACCTCTGGGACTTCAGTGTCTGGGACTCACTGGGCGGCGCCCCCTTGTGTCTCTATGCCAGCCGACCGGCTGGAACCAACCTCATCCTCTGGGCATGCATTGAACTTTAAGATCAGGTTAGTGTTTTCCTTATCATCCTCCGCCAGATATACGTGGTCACTGACCTGTGTTCTCCCCCTGCAGAGGTTCCTGCCTTAGATGCTGATACTATTCACTAAAGTTAGGTCTAAAATAAATGTTTTGTGAAACCTAACTGTCTCTCCGTTCTTCTTGCTCTGAGCCTGACAAAAGGAAATACTTCGGAAATAACTTTGTTGGAAATGGATCAAACATACAAGTTGAAGGCTTAAATGAAAATGATAGTTTTGCTAACTCTGAAAGCTCAGCTGTATAAACACAGTCTAAACCCGATTCAGATTCTATAGCTACCTTAGATAATGCCTCATCTTCCAGATATGAACCACACGAAGCTGTGATGGTGGCATTAATCTATGCCAAGCTAAAGGTTGGTTTGAATTGAGGAGTGTCCGTCCTGTTACAGCAATGAAGACTGGTAATTCTTCATTAAAAAGCCATTACTGTTCCTGCATTGATATGAAGCAAGCTGAGCTCACAAAGATCCTTTTTGTTCTCTTTATTTTCTGCTGCAGAGGTTCAACAGGGGAATAAAGTCATCTCTCCTCTTCTTCACTCTGGTCCAGACAGCCATCTCTGCCGTTTCCTGCTGGCTTCTGCTCAGACAGAGAAACAGCTTTCAGTATTCAGTAAGAAGTCTTCTTTTAGTGGAAACCTGTGATAACTGTGTGTTTAAAACAAACTATCGGTTGTTTTGGTCAGGAAGGTGACCAAGGTTTGGTGCTACAAGGACAGCTGCTGGGATGTTAACCTTTATCCCGGCATTGGTTTAATCCTCTTCATATGTTCAGGAGCTATTTGTATATCATTCAACTGCTGCATTTTACAACAAATTAGTCATAATATCACAAGAGAGTTTTTTTTTCCTATTATTCAGATATCAGTAAAGTTCCTGGTAAAATGTGTTTATTTTTTGTTTGTAAAAAGGTTGATGTTTACTCAAAAGTGTGACAAATAATTTTCAGACAGGACATACAGGCATCCTTCCTCAGAAGTCATAAAGTTTCCCATTAGTATCCTCTGATGCTATGTTCAGACCGCACGCAGCAGAAGCATAAAAAATGCGTGTACCGCTTAATTTTTTATGTTTGTCCAAGTTTAGTTGTGACGCTCTGCTGAAGCATATCTTTGCTGCTCCAACTGCTTGGTGGGAAAGTGGGTCTGATGCGCTTCGGATGAAGCGACCCTATCCTTTCTTTGCCTGTAACAATGGCAGCTATATTTGCTGTGATCAGTGGGTAAAAAGTAGTCTCTTCGCGGTTTGCCGCGGCAGCTGGAAGGCATTTTTCATGTATGTAATCCAAACTGCAGGCACCAGGATGATAAAACCAAACATGTTTTTCCTGCAGGTTTGGGTATTTTAAGTCAATTTAGGCGTTAATAAACAGTTTCAGAGGAGTGATTATAGCACTCTGCATCATCAGAGCTGTGTCTGTCTCACTCTCAGCTCCCAGATCAGCTTCTCTGATTGGTTGATGTGGCGCGTCCAGCAGCAAAAGTTAAATTTTACCAACTCCAGCAGCTGCTGCAGCAACACGTCAGATGCTCAGAAGCTTATGAGGCGCAGCTTCAACTGCTCGAAACGCGCTGCAGGACCTTTAGCTGCACCTTGATGTGCGTCAGCCTTTGACTTTGCATGTAAACCTGCTGCCTCTGTTGCCTCTGCTGCTTACGGTCTGAACTTAGCATGAGTCTGATCTGAGTTTCACTCCTATTCAATGTTAAGAAATCATGTTATTGTTATTTTGTCAAAGTTAAAGTTCTTCTCTTTTGAAAGAAGGGTAAAATCTGAAGAAAAAGACATGTTGCTGAAGAAGTGAATGTCCTAACTCACTGTCTCTCTCTTCCAAACATTGCAGGTTATCAGTCAGCCTGCCTCCACCCGTAATGAATATAAATGATGGACAAAGTGAAGTCATGAAGGTTCCTGCTAGCCTAGGAGATCGACTTTGTCCAGCTTACTCATCTGCTGATTGAACCAACCTAATTTCTTAAAAAGTTTATGAGAATAATTCCTATATGTTTGCTTCAGCTAAATGATTGTAACTTCAAACTGAGAAGCAAAAGAGCTATGATACTGTAAAGAAGGATTGTAATTCTCTGGACATCAGTAATATTAGAGTAACACACTTCCAAATGCATTCTATGGAGGAGAAAAAGAATCCATTCCAGTGATCAATCTAAACTGTTTTACAAGCTTCTGTCTGCATCCAGCCATGTTTGGTTCTGCAGAATCAGTTATTGATGGAGGAGCACGGCCTCTGTGCCAAAAGCAGACACTTCACTGCAGCAGCGCTTTCAGAAAAATATCACTGTATGGTGACATCCCAAGGTCCAAAAACTAATTTCAGGTAAATGCTTTAAACCCCACCCCCACCCCGGGTACAACGGTGCACCGTGCCTCATACATACACACTTAAGGCCAGCAAATTCTCTACAACTGTTTATTAACTAACAGTAATTTCTTAAACACAAAACAGCACAGTATTGGTCTTTTAATTTCAATTTTCAATACCTTCAATCTTGTAGCCTTGAACATCGGTAGTGCTTTCTGTTTTTCATGGGACTTCAGCATACAGTGCACCTCACCACGGTGTCATCATTCCTCACCATGGCTGCCGGTTCTAGACAGGGGCCAACGGGGGGTGTATTATGAAATTTAGGCAGGATCGGGATGAGTCGGTAATAGAGATGACATACAGATACACACACACTGTGTCTGCTAGAATTTAAATGTGTCGTTTTATTCCGCCACAGGACACAGCAAAGTAAGCACATCAATCAAGGCACGGTGCTGAATACAAATTATATTGTCCCCCTACCGTGACACAAAGGATCGGAGAGCCAGTCGACCCCGGCAGGGCAGCAAACTGCCCAGCTAGGCGTTCGTACGCAACTCTAGCAGACTCTGCCAGTGCCAACCGCCATCCGTCATTTATGCCAGACTTCAAAGAAAAATCTCTCACCCAATCAGGAAAAGTGATCGCTCCCTCTCACGCCTGGAGCGCATGATTACAGAAACCAAAATATGTTTCGGGCACCCCCCGAACCCACCCTGGGCTCGTGGGCCGCTGAAACCAACAACAAATTACATCATGGTCTCAAGGAAACAGAAACTTAGATAATGAGAGTGCTTAGGTAATAAGAGTGCTTCATTTGTTATACAAAACTTGTATAATTGTCAAAGAACATAAAATATAAAACCCATATATATCAGGGGGCCAGAAATTATAATGATAATATGCACTTCAAACCAGTAACTAGTTACGCTGATCTAACAGAACAACAACTCTAATTCGGTTTCTTTTATCAATGAAGTGACCTGAGGTCACATTCAGTCTGTTTGCATGGTGCCACTAACAGCTATGAAGCTAATTTCAGCTTTGATATATTTCCCTTTTGATTTTGTAAAAACCATTCCTTGTATAATTTAGCAGCACCCTACTTCTAGCTCAGCTGTTTGTGCAGACACTAGGCCCCATGCAGGCATAGAGGGGAAGAATCAGCAGCAAAACCTGCTTTTCAGGTTCAATATTGGTGAAAAACACATAACAATTTCAAATACAGTTAGCAAGACTGAACATGACATTTCAAATGGAGTTTAAAAAAACTGATTAAATATAAAGATTTAAAAGAAAATTTGACTTTTTGAAAAGTATTGGTAGAAGCTCTGCAGCTTTACTGTGTTCATGACTCAATCCCTAAAAAAACTGTGCAAATTAATTTAGAGAAATTTGGATCAGTGGACTGACTTTTAAAAATTAACAATGGTGATTGTGACGTTTCATCAGCTTGTCTTTGCTATATTGCAGAAATACACCAAATCTTATATTCTTGTGTAAAACATGGGGTGCATCTGTGACATGATGTGAAATAAAAGGTAAAAGCTTCTGATTAAATTTGATCTTTTATAAATGAAATATAAATGTTATTATTATATTATTTTATTTTATAATTTTTTTTGAAGGTGGATAAAACCTTGTAATTAATGCATTTCTTGTTATTCTGTTTATTAGGAATCATCCAAACCTCCCTCTTTGTCGTTGCTTCTTAATCATTCCTCAATACAAGCCTGGGTGTTAAAAATATCCTGATAACATTATGTATGTATCTACTACTAACCCTTAAGAGCAAGTGGATTCTTTTTATTCTGTATTTTTACCAATTTTCTTTGTTGCAAGTATCTGTTACTGTAGCCATATTATGAACCAAATATCCATCATTTTCTATTATTAAAAAAATTAAGTCCAGTTTGTGCTTATTGTTTGTTTTTTACAGATTTTACTGCAGTGACATGTTATTATTCCCTTCCAACTTTTGTTAGATTAAAAAGCCTTTTCAAGTAACCTTCCGGAGAATAAATCTGTCATGGTTTTGGTTATGTTGTGCTTTACTTTGCTCCTTGTTTTCTAGTTTTACTGGTTTAATTCCTATTTTGTTGTAATTTCGAGATTTGTTAGTTCTCATGTTTTCTGTTGTCCTCTGTTGCCCTCTTGTGTGTGTGTTCCTTTCCCCTTGGCTCCCTCGTTGTCTCCTCTCACACCTGTTCCTTGTCAGCTCGTTAGCCCTCCCTTTGTCTCTGTCAGCTATTTATGCTCTCCCTCTGCTCTCACTCTTTGTTGGTTCCTTGTTGTTGCTGGTCCTGTCGTCGTCGTGGTCCTCTCACCTCGTCTCTCCCTGGCTCCTTGTGCGCATTTCCCTTGATGTCTCCGTGGTTTTGGTCTTAGTTACATTTTAGTTGGATTTTTGGATTCCTGCCTTTGTTAACCATTTTTCATCATTAAAACTACAAGTATTCACCTCAGCCTCTGCCTCTGCATTTGGGTCCTCCAAACCACAACCAAACCCTGACAAAATCAGACTATATGTCTCAGCTTATGTAATTTATACTCATTAAAAAACAACAGTAAAAAAAGAGTGATTGATTTTCAATCAAAGAACAAACTGCACAAACATGCTAACGTTCCTTTTTGGAAAATTACACTGATCCATGTCATTGTGCTAGTTTGGTTTTAACAGGTGGCCACAGATTTCAGAGCACCGCACATGAAACTGTCACGATTGGGTGGAGGGTTTTGATAACCCAAATGCAGGAGCAGGAGGCAGAGGTGAATCTTGTAGATTTAATGACAGAACTGAGGCAAAAACCAAAAGACAAGAAAACGTCAGGAAAAACTCACGTGGGGAGCCAGAGATGAGGAAGCAACTAAACAACAGCAAACCAGCAGTGAGTGACTGCAGAGGTGGTGTATGTCGGGTTCATAAAATGTAGGTTTTTGCTTAAGAAGAACTGAAATACACAATTTATCGATACAATTCCTGCAGGAAGGAGAGACAGTTGAACCCCAGACTCAAACTCACTGTTTCCCACTGGACCTCCTCTGCAGAGCATTTATTAACTGAACATGACGCATGGTTAGAGAGTATTGTTGCTTGAATATAATGGAAAATAAACCAAAGATCAGGAAAACAGAATAACTGATAACTAAGAACTCCCAAAAGGGAAGAACCGGGATAGAAACAGAAAATTTGCAGAGATTTATTAGGTCCCTTCGAGAAAAAAGGAACTGACGAACTTATTTCTGTCGTGTGATCAGGTTGAAACGCTGAGTTACTGAAGAGCCATCAGAACAGAAATGTGATTCACTCTGATTCCAACCACCAAAAAAGGTGTTGGGGTTGTTCATCTCACAGAAATGGTTCTGTTTTAAATTTCTTGCTTTCCTGATACAATTCAAGCATTAAAAAACTTGTAAATTCTATTTATGTGTAATGGATGTGTTTCATGTATATATAATGTAATGAAAAACTATATAAATCAAACTTGTTGTTATAAAATTCATCTTAAAGACATCAGCTTTTTAGCCCTCTTGTCCTGCAGCAAGTAGGTCCTTGGTCCAATCAGCTCCAGGCTCTTTCTGCATGGAGTTTTCTGGCGATGTGGCAATAAGAATAATTGTCTTGATGCCAAAAAAAAAAGCCCAAAGGATTTTAATTTTACAAATGGAGCAGTACAGCTATCGCCATAGTGTTCCGCTTAATTTATGCATAAAAATTGCTTTATTATAATTATGCAGGGAGTTTTACAGCTTATATGTACACTGCAATGTAAGTAGAACAGTAAAGGAAAAACAGAAAAAAAGGAGAAAAGATTAAACAAAGGGGAGATAAAAGGGGAGATAACGATCAAACATCCTCAGTCTGCTTCATCACCTGCAAAGAGATGTAAAAAGAACAGCACAACCAATGGACATGGTACAAGACATACAATAAAGTAACACCTTGAATCTATCGCTAAAGTAGTATTATTTAATCTGACATGTATTCTGTGTTACCTGAAGATAAGAATGTGGGCTTTTCTATATGGAAGTGAATCTCTGAGTACCAGGAACCAAGCACCTGTAGTTGTTTGTGCACTTGTGCATGTAAAGTTTATCCAAAGGAAAAATGCTCAATAGTGGTTGTGGAGAGCCGAAAAGGCGCCCCCCCAGAGCACTGAGTCCAGCTCCGGGAGACCCAAAGCCCAAGACGCCCAAATGGACCACAAGAGTGGTGGCGTCAAGGAGGGGCCGGCCCAGGAAATCCAACCCCCACCAAGGGAGGAGGAGAGACAGCCCCGAGGAAGCCCCCCAGCCACCACAATGCCGGAGCCGCGGGGACTAGTTTGCGAGCTTTGCTGGCAGCCAGCCACCTTGAAGTGAATCCAGCGAGAGCAGGATGGGGAAATGGGCTCCGCACTTGGCATAGACTTGAGATGTGCTTGGGAGAGGGAGCAGTTCAGACCCCAACCTGACAAAAAAAAAAACCTTCCCGCCCTCATGCCCCCACTCACACCACACAGTCTCTGTGAAGATGAGCAAAAAAACAAAACGTGGACGCACATTCACACATAACACTCACATCCAATAATCCCAGGACCAAGGACCCAGTAGCATCGGTGGTCGGTCTCGGGATTATCGGATGACCCAATAGGTGAACCTAAAATCCGGATGGGGAGGCGGGGAGCGGTGACACCGCCACACTAACCCATCTCGTTCCTGCTCTTGGGCTGGTCCCCCACCCCGCACAAGGACCAGACACCCCCCAGCAGGGCCGGCGATTGCTATAGGCGAGCTAGTCAATTGCCTAGGGCGACAAATGTGTTGGGGGCGCCCTCTAGCGTCGCCCTTAGGCTTACTTCCCATTAATCATAGAATTAGAAAAAAAAGCGAATTAAACCGGTTATGAAGCGTCCGTCAGTTTGACTTAACCTTACGTATATATAAATAGCAAAATATGAACAAATAAATATACCACCGTTTTTTTATTTATTTTTTCACATTTAAGAGAAAATCGGAAAAGATTCTGATCACTTTTCAAGCGCCCTCCAACCCGGAAGTCGTGACGTCAATCACTGCAGCATGTACACCAATATTTTGGAATGAAATTGTAAGCAAACAGATATTAAAAGTAAAACAAGTGAAGTCTGGCACTTAACTTTGCTCGCGACTCGAGAATGGCTGAACGGAAAAGACTCCTCCTCCTGCCGCCGCAGTCGGGCCCGTCTTAATCATCCACTCAGAGTAGCACTGGTAAGCGCGCACACAGACTTTGTAGCCTGTCCGGTCAGTTAAAAATATTTATTGTGAAATCCGTCTTGTAATTGGAAGCATACAAGCTAGTTAGCTTGAAAAGTAAATAAAGTTTCAGACGTGCTGCGTGATGATGTGTTCAGATTGGCTCAGTAAAACGACAATTAGGTTATCATGATGCGTTCAAGTGTAACGTAAAGAAAACGGGAAATTTTGTTTTTGGCGAGAAACATGAGTAATACAGTTGTATATTGCTCTAACTATTTTAGAATACAGAATTAAACTACTGATGCCAACATTTATTAAAAATTACATTTAATTTAAAATACAATTATTTATTTGTTAAATATTTTCCTAATCACTAAAAACATGATGAAAAGTGACAGTAGACAATACATTAACCAACAATTGTGAAAATATATTCTAGTTAGTTTTATGTCATTTCGAAGTGGCCTATTACATTAGCCACGTTTATTGAAGGCTAGAAACGTTTTTGTTATGCTCACTTGTTAAGCAATAAAAGCAATACCAGTTCTGTTAAAAAAATTTTGCTGCATCGTCTTTCCACCAAATAACAGAAAAGTATCGATAGTGGTATCGATAAAGACTCAGATCGATAAGGAGTATCGATAAAGGTATCGATATTGTGAAAATGACCAGGGATGGTAATTACATCATAACTACATTTTCACAGAAACGCCACTACCTACCTACACTCAACTCGCCGACACTCACAGACACTCTCATTCACACACACACACATGCGCATGCGCACGTAGCACCTGTAGCCTGCCAAACATTTGTTCATTACAAGTTTCCTCTTTACCGCGGCTAGCGCGAGATGACACACACGCAAAATAGTATGTACATTCGGTCCGAACATTCAGTTACTCACCATCTTAGCGAGCAGCGCGGTACCCGTTGTCTCGACACCGTAATCCACACGCATTGCAATAACCCCCACGTTACATTCAAACATTCCGCTCTACTCACATTCTGGTGCGTCAACAATCAGGTCCGGGAGGAAACCAGAGCCTCTCGGAACCAAAGTTCTTATACACTGATCTGGCAGTGGAGAGAGCTTTTGGCACCCGGAAGTTGAATGTTTTGGGGAAAATATTATTGTATTGATGGATTGCAAACATGTATGAGTGTAAATATTGTCTGTGTCATTTCTGGTATTTATATTGTTGGTTTGGGAATATTATGATATTTTGTATGGGGATTTAAAAGTGTGTTTTTAATACTTTTTGTAACATTATTTTCCTATTGGTTGATTTCTGAGCCAATTAGATGTAAGTTGGAGATTGTAAGCCTTTTAAAAGGGCAGGGCTTTTTCATTCTAGTGAGAGAGGGTGAGCTGAACACACGTTTGCTGCGAGACTGTGTTTAAGGGAAAAGTAAGTGCAAGGAAGTTTGTATTTAAAGTCTTTGTTATAGTTTATATTTTGTGTTGCCTGATTGAGGCCGGTTTTCTTTTGCGTTTATTCAGTTTTTTGTTTCTCATATTTTTGTATGCTCACTTCCGCACTGTAAATAAATACGCACCCGTCTTCACGATATTTTCAGTTGCCTAGTTTCCGTCTTCTTTAACCTTTATTGGTGAGGGCCAGTCCTGACATGAGCTGGGGGTGGAGAAGCCCCGTTCTCACAAGTGGTGTTCAGAAGTGGTGACAGTGGCGCCTAAGAAGTCTGGGAAGAAGACGACGACAACAGGCAGACGGGTTCAGCCTAAACGAAGTATGGCGTATCGGCGTCTACCCCAAGACCCTGTGGAGGAGTTGACAGCCGAAGAGGTGGAGGAGCATGATGCTGATAAGGAGACCGGAAGAGCCGTGGGCGGAGCCATGGGCGGAGCAGATGGTGCGCCGCAGACCCTGGACATGACAGCGCTGTACAGCCTGCTACAGAAGTCGATGCTGGCCCAGCGAAGTGAGGCGCAAAAGCAAGAATTGAGATGGCGCAGCGTCCAGATTCAGCTCAACAATGTGCACGACGAACTGGAGAGAGAGCGACGAAAGGCAAGTGAGGGGCAGCATCAGCAGCCAGATGATGACGGCGATGGGGCTCTGCTACAGCTGAGACTTCAACACAACCCAGTGGGGCCACCGCCAGGTTTCCAGGTACCTGCAGCAACACCAGCAGCAGGGGCACCAGCAACAGTGGCGCCAGCAGTAGAAGCTCCCGCACCAGCCGCCGCACCACCACCACCAGCAGCAGCAGCAGCTCCAGCGCCAGCAGCTCCTGCACCAACGCAGCCTCCAGCACAGCAAGCAGCACCACCCTCTGCAATGGGTCCAGCCACACTGACTCCTGTGTCCTGGACGAGGGCAGCAGTGCCAAAAATGGAAGAAGGAGATGATATTGAACAATATCTGACAACATTTGAAAGACTGGCCATGGCCTACAGGTGCCGAGGGCAGACTGGGCCATCTACTTGGTCCCGTACCTGACGGGACGGGCCCGTGCAGCCTATGTTGCGATGGACATGAATGACACCTTGGACTATGACAAAGTGAGGGCAGCAATCCTCACCAAGTATGAAATCAACGGCGAGACGTACCGGCAGCGTTTCCGGGAGCCAGATGTGCGAGCAGAGGAGACCCCTCGGGAGCTGTACAACCGACTGATGGACCTGTACAAGAAGTGGGTGAGACCGGCAGGAAAGACTGTGGAGCAGATTGGAGAAATCCTCGTCCTGGAGCAGTACCTGCGCACCCTAGCTCCTGAAATCCGGGTCTGGGTTAAGGAGCACAACCCAGCCACTGGCCAGCAGGCAGCTGAACTTGTGGAAGCGTTCCTGGCAGCTCGACCGGGTCCGAAGGTGTTCCGGGGCCAGAACTACAGCCGACCAGCCAGCAATGGTAAGTCTGGGGTTCCTGGTGGGGGAGTTGGTCCTAGGGGGTTAGGTCAGGTTAGGCAACAGCACCACACCTACACTTCCCCTTACACCCCATCACCTAGGCCTCCTACACGCCCCTACACACCACCGCCTAGACAACCGACACCCGCAACTACCACACATAGGCCGCCTTTTACATGCCATAACTGTGGTAAACCTAACCACATTGCCAGAGACTGCCCGAACAGGAAGCCTCAGGGGTCCAGTTTTTGTAATGTCCCGAGAGCAGATGATGCTGTATCCAAAGTGCAGACAATTCCTGTAACAGTGAATGACGAGCCCACATTTGCGCTACTTGACACTGGCAGTACACACACCCTAGTCCAGCCACACCTGATTGATAAGTCAGCTGTATTGGTGGCAGAGCAGCTTAGGGTGTGTTGTGTGAATGGAGACGAGCATGTGTACCCTGTGGTAGATATTTGTCTGGAGGTTCAGGGGCAAGCCTTTTTTCTGAGGGCAGGCATTGTACAAGGATTACGGTATCCTGTAGTGCTAGGTCAGGACGTCCTTATTTTGCCTGATCTGGTGTTGTCATCAGTCCCTGTTAGCATGGTCGTAACAAGGGCCATGGCTAAGCAGTTTGCTGAGGAGGATGCTCAGGAAGAAGCACAGAGAGAAGTGTGTGAGATGTTGCCCTATAGCCAGTGTGACATTGACCCCCCTGTTGCCACGAAAACACCCAAGACACGTAGGCAGCGAAGACGTGCTAAGCTGCAAGGCACAGCAGATAAGGTTGTCAGCCAGTTGCCGAAACCTGTTGATGGAGATTTGTGGAAGCCTCCCCGTAATCTTAGTGATCTGCAGAAGAATGATGACTCTTTGAAGGATGCATTTGCTAAGGTGACAGAAATTGATGGGGTGCAAACTGGTGTGGCTAAGGGGCTAACTGGTGAATATTATTTTGTGAGAGATGGCCTACTCTACCACCAACCTGAAGATGGCAGTGTAGAGCAGGTAGTTGTGCCGGAATGCCTGAGAGAGAAAGTGCTTGGTCTCGGTCATGATATACCCTGGGCGGGGCATTTGGGTACTGTTAAGACCCTAGAGAGAATTGCACAACGCTTTCACTGGCCAGGGCTCTACACTGATGTTCAGAAATACTGTCGCACATGTTCAACCTGCCAACTCACTAGCAAACACAAGGCTAGACCCTCTCCTCTGCAACCACTTCCCATCATAGGCGTTCCATTTCAGAGGATAGGGATGGACATTGTAGGACCCTTGGAAAGAACCAGGTCAGGACACAGGTTCATTCTAGTCATGTGTGATTATGCCACACGTTACCCGGAAGCATTCCCCCTTCGAAAGATAACGGCAGGGTCAGTTGCAAGAGCACTGTTACAACTGATATCTCGTGTAGGCATACCACATGAAATACTGACAGACCAAGGCACCGCATTCCTATCCAAGACACTTAGACAAGTGTATAGTTTGCTGGGGATTAAGGGGATACGGACCACTCCCTACCACCCCCAGACTGATGGGCTGGTGGAACGATACAACCAAACCCTGAAGTCAATGCTACGAAAGTTTGTAGCAGAGAACGGCAAAGACTGGGACCAGTGGTTGCCATACCTCCTTTTCGCCTATAGGGAGGTACCACAGGCTTCCACTGGTTTCTCCCCATTTGAGTTGCTGTATGGGCGCCAGGTCCGGGGCCCACTGGATCTACTCCGTGATACCTGGGTGACCCCAAAACTCCAGGAGCCAGACAGCGTGCTCTCCTATGTCCTGAGGATCCAGGAGAAGATGGGGAGGATGGCCAGCTTGGTGGAGGAGAACATGACCAAGGCCCAGCAGACCCAGGCACGCTGGTACGACCAGAGGGCGAGGCAGAGGAGCTTCGCACCAGGGCAGCAGGTTCTCTTGCTGTTGCCAACGACGGAGAACCAGTTGCTGGCCCGCTGGCAAGGTCCCTACACCGTAGCACGTCAGCTGGGGCCGGTGACCTACGAGGTGGAGATGCCGGGACGACGAAAGGGCAAGCAGGCCTTCCACATTAACCTGCTAAAGGAGTGGCATGAACGGGGGACGCCCAGCCTGCAGCTCCTGGTGCAGGACGTGGAGGGTGATGTGGAGCCGCAGGAGCAGTTCTTCCCTGCAGCTGCTGCACCAACTGACCCGGATGTCTCCCACCTGACAGTGCAGCAAGCAGAGGAGTTGCAGGCCATCATCCCGCCTGGCCTGTTTTCCGAGCAGCCTGGGCGCACGTCCTTGGTGGAGCATGACCTCCAGCTTAAAGACACTAATCCAGTGCGGCAGAGGATGTACCGCATCCCAGAGCGGTTGCTACCCGCCCTGCAGGAGGAGCTGGATGTCATGAAGCAGCTGGGGGTCATTGAGCGGTCCAGCAGCAGTTGGAGCAGTCCGGTGGTGCTGGTCCCAAAGAAGGATGGCAGCATCCGCTTTTGTATTGATTTTAGACAATTGAACTCTCAGTCTACATTCGACGCCTACCCAATGCCCAGACTGGACGACTTGATCGAGGGGCTTGGGAGGGCGTCGTACATCACGACCCTTGACCTCTGCAGGGGTTATTGGCAGGTGCCGATGGCCAAGGGGGCAAAGCAATACACTGCCTTTCGCACCCCTCAAAGCCTGTACCAGTTCACAACCATGCCCTTTGGCCTGCAGGGGGCGACCTTCCAAAGACTAATGGACCATGTCCTGGAGGGCATGGGGGGCTTCGCCGCAGCTTACCTTGACGACGTCGTGGTATGGAGCGCCACCTGGGGGGAGCACCTCCAACACCTGGCCCAGGTGTTCCGGCGCATCAGCGAGGCTGGCTTGACCGTCCACCCTAAGAAATGTTCCCTGGCCCAGCAGGAGGTTCGTTACCTGGGCCATATCATTGGCAATGGGGTGATCAAGCCGCAGAAGGACAAGGTCGAGGCGGTCCGAGATTGCCCGCGACCACGGACTAAGAAGGACGTCCGCTCTTTCCTGGGCCTTGCCGGGTGGTATCGGAGGTTCATTCCGAACTTTGCCACCCGGGCTGCACCCCTCACTGACCTGACTCGTAAGTCGGGGTCGGCGAAAGTGGAGTGGGGGGAGGTGCAGGAGCAGGTCTTCCAGGATTTGAAAGGGGCTCTGATTTGTGAGCCTGTGCTGCAGAGTCCAGACTTTGAGCAGACTTTTACTGTGCAGACGGATGCCTCTGGGGTTGGTTTGGGGGCAGTCCTTCTCCAGGGGGAGGCAGAGCAACAGAGGCCGGTGGCTTACATTAGCCGGAAGCTTTTCCTCCGGGAAACAAGGTACTCAGTGGTGGAGCTTGAGTGCCTTGCCGTGAAATGGGCACTAGAGACATTCAAGTATTACCTGTTGGGCAGAGACTTTTTGCTAGAGACTGACCACAGAGCGTTGCAATGGCTGGGGAGAATGAAAGACTCTAATGCACGTATTACACGTTGGTTTCCCTCTTTGCTACCCTTCAGGTTCACTGTGAAATACAGGGCGGGGTCAGAAAACCCGGTAGCAGACTTCCTGTCTCGCCAGGATGGCGAGCCAACCGAAGGGGGAGGAAATGTGAAAATGACCAGGGATGGTAATTACATCATAACTACATTTTCACAGAAACGCCACTACCTACCTACACTCAACTCGCCGACACTCACAGACACTCTCATTCACACACACACACATGCGCATGCGCACGTAGCACCTGTAGCCTGCCAAACATTTGTTCATTACAAGTTTCCTCTTTACCGCGGCTAGCGCGAGATGACACACACGCAAAATAGTATGTACATTCGGTCCGAACATTCAGTTACTCACCATCTTAGCGAGCAGCGCGGTACCCGTTGTCTCGACACCGTAATCCACACGCATTGCAATAACCCCCACGTTACATTCAAACATTCCGCTCTACTCACATTCTGGTGCGTCAACAATCAGGTCCGGGAGGAAACCAGAGCCTCTCGGAACCAAAGTTCTTATACACTGATCTGGCAGTGGAGAGAGCTTTTGGCACCCGGAAGTTGAATGTTTTGGGGAAAATATTATTGTATTGATGGATTGCAAACATGTATGAGTGTAAATATTGTCTGTGTCATTTCTGGTATTTATATTGTTGGTTTGGGAATATTATGATATTTTGTATGGGGATTTAAAAGTGTGTTTTTAATACTTTTTGTAACATTATTTTCCTATTGGTTGATTTCTGAGCCAATTAGATGTAAGTTGGAGATTGTAAGCCTTTTAAAAGGGCAGGGCTTTTTCATTCTAGTGAGAGAGGGTGAGCTGAACACACGTTTGCTGCGAGACTGTGTTTAAGGGAAAAGTAAGTGCAAGGAAGTTTGTATTTAAAGTCTTTGTTATAGTTTATATTTTGTGTTGCCTGATTGAGGCCGGTTTTCTTTTGCGTTTATTCAGTTTTTTGTTTCTCATATTTTTGTATGCTCACTTCCGCACTGTAAATAAATACGCACCCGTCTTCACGATATTTTCAGTTGCCTAGTTTCCGTCTTCTTTAACCTTTATTGGTGAGGGCCAGTCCTGACATGAGCTGGGGGTGGAGAAGCCCCGTTCTCACAGATATCAATAAATATTAACGATCCCCATCCCTAATGTTGACATCATTTTTTTCTCAGTATATATGCAGCAGAATTATGTGCTATATTATTAGCTTGAGAATGAGTAGAAGATACTAATATAAATTAAATATTTTGTAGTGATTATCTGCATTGAGTATTCAAAAGGGATGTACAAATAATCATCAAAATATATGAAGTTATGGCTGTTCATCATAGAATATGTGAACAAAAAAAAACCAACAACTTCAAACTTTTAATTTTGTAATGGTATTCATAAAAGCACTTTTGTTTGTAGAGGGTTAATCCTTTCTTTAATCACTAATCAATGTCAGAAATCAGGGTAAATATACCTGATATATTTTATTTAGAGGAAAATTTTGTTTATCTCATTTCTATTTATGTTCAAATGATTTAATTGAACTGGAACAGAAAATGTAATTTAATGTTTATCAATTACTTTTTTATGTAGTCCTTGGTTGAGGAATTTCTTAAATTTATTATTTTTTATTGTTATTTGGTAATTTCTGAAATTGATTTATTTAATATTTGTTTAATGTGTGTTAAATTTGTTAATTCTCTGAAATAAATTCATTCAATGATTCAATCCAGTTTTTTAGTTATACTCTACCTAAGTGTCCTTACAGATGGTTAAAAGTGTTTTTGCACAGTCCTAACTTTGAGTGTGTAATAAATTATTTAAAATAATAAAAAAGAAAAGGTACTGAAACCTATTCTGGTATTTGTCTATGCATCACTCCATGCTAAGTTACAGTTTTTTTCTGAATGCTTTAACACAACCTTGATTCTTATAGCACAATTTCTAAAACTATTAATACTTATAGCAAATCCACTCACTGAGTTCACAAAACTAAAAGAACAAGCACTGCTTTGCACTCAATTTGCAATTTTGTAACACACACTTTGCACAACTGTAGGCACAATTCACCGCACAGCACTCTTTGTGGAACTGTAAACACAACTCAATGAAGCACTAAACAGATGCTGAAAACAGTACTGGTATTTCTCACGGCAAAAGTGTGGGGGGGGGGGGCCTAGGGCAACCAAAGGGCTAGAACCGGCCCTGCCCCCCAGCACTGAACTGATCAGGTATAATTAAAACTGAAGTACCAAAAGGGGGTGTTGTGCCATATGCCATAATCATGGTAACCAGTGTCCATATTTCATCTTGACATGATGACCAGTAAAAAAAACATGCAGCTTTGGTGAATTACTGCTGGGGGACTTCTGCAGTCCCCCCATTCAGCCAAGACGTCCACAGACAAGTCACATGGCAGCCCACAGGGGTGTGAAAAACCCCCTCTGTGTGACGACAGACAAAACCACAGAGCCAGAACCAAACTACTGCAAAACAGACCTTTTGCAACACGTTTCTCTGGAGTTTCAGAACTTATAGAGCCAGATTGGAGGCCTACCCTGTCTTGATGAACGACTGAGACAAAGAGGACCCCTGGTTGTTGCTGCCATGACTGCTGAGCTGCAGCTGGATGAAACTCAACCCTTCAATGGACTTGAGGAAAAAAAAGGTTTACAGGTCTGGCATGATTAGGGACAGAACAAACAACATCTGTTTACTGATGAGTAGATAGATAGATAGATTACTTTATTTATCCCAAGCTGGGAAATTGCAGTGTAGCAGCAGCTTTACACATAGAGACAGTCACAACACAAAAAGATAAAGAAAAAGTTAAAAAAAAAATCACATAACATCCCCACGTATTTACATTATAAAAGTACAGTGAACAGTCCTAAGGTGCAGTGAACAGATTATAAATAATGTATTAAAAACATGAAGTGCAGTACAGTACAGTGCTGGTTACTATATGCTGAAACAAGAGTTTATTTTTTATTGTACAATGTGATGGCATATGGCAGGAAAGATTTCCTGTATCTGTATCTGTCCTGTATCTGACAGATACAGTAGAGAAGAGTAGAGAATGCTAACAGAATAGACTGCATGCTACACTATGCTACAGTTGAGCTGTTGAGCTGTCGCTGAAGCTTGGACAAGCTTTATTCACTAAGGGGTTAAACACTGATATAACATTAGTGTTCATGTGTTCCTCAGATGCTCATTACATTTCCATTACCAAGTCTGACCAAGAGTCATTTAGTGGAATCCTGATGTCTATTCGCTGCTAGCTATTTCAAAGAGGGTAAAGAATCATTAACTAAAGATTATTGGTTCTTGATTAAGCAAATCATTCAATAAAACATTATTTGGCCAAATAATGTTTTATTCAACTCATGGATTTGCATTGTGAATTGGTCTGAAAACATTCCAATTTCTCTAAATTAGTGAAAAACTAATTTAATCATATCCCAGATAAACCTTTTTTCAAACACAAGATCAATCTTAAACTGTAATATGATTTTCAACCATGTTCCCTTCCTCTTTGTACATAGTAGTTAGTTTAGTTTAGTTTAGTTTCACTAGTCTTAGTTGAGAGTGTTAAACTGAGATCTGTTTGACTTGGAGCTGAATGATTTTTGTTAATAAACTCTTATATTTTGAACACAAGTTGTGGTGAATTTATTCCATGTATGTGCAGAATTAACAGTTTGACCATGATTAGTGCTCAAATCACTCTTTCATTTATTGTTCTAACACACAGCTAGTAGGACTGTGTGTTCATAAACAGTATATAACAGCCAAAATAACATCTTATTAAATAAGATATTTTACCACCCCTACCGGGGAAGGCAATAACCATCTTGAAGTATCAGAAATATAAACTCCCAGCTGGCTGGGAATAGAAAAGTACATGAAATAACAATATTTAATTGCTGTCCCAGGTTGCTGGGCCCATTGAATATAACGGGTGTCCGGCACAGTCCACCCCCCGATTTTAACTTTGAACATTGGTGGAAGAAAATGCAGTTTTGGTCTACTGCAAAAATCCCCATCTGCTACAGACTTTACGAGGCTTTCCCACTGGGAGATGTGATCCTGACCACACCTTGATGCGGAAAAAGCAGCGGCTACATGCTTCATTCTTCTTTCCAAAAATCTTCCTCTCTGGAGAGGTTCACAGTGGAGTGATGCAGTGAATGGAAGGCCATACATGATCATGGACTAGAATCTGCAGAGCAATTAAAGACTAGGTGGACCTCTTAGAACTGATTATTGTAAAATCAGACCGTTCTGCAACATTTGTCTTTGAATTTACAGGAATTTTAAGATCCAAGAGAGGCATGGAGCATCTAAGAGGAAAGAATATTTGCTTCCCTGTCGCAGGCCTGACATGTTAAGCTGCCGAACACTAGAGATAAGTCAGCCTTTTCCAATAGAAATTACAGAGGTTACAGGATGTGGCATGGAATGAAATAAATAAAAGCTAAACAATTTGGTTTATAAAGATTTTTGATAGTTTTTGTTTATCATTGAGTAAGCAAACTGACAAGGGACCAATGGTAAGTGCATGGTACCCGTGCTGACATTTTAAGCAGTTATTATAAAGCTTATCTCAAGAAAGGTTTAAACAATAATATACCTTTATGGTTTATGTTTTTCCAGATATGCTCGATTCAACTGACAAGGGGTCCTGCAATAAGCAGATGTTAGACGCACGCATCTCTTACAAACAGGCTCATATTCAGCATTTATGCAGATTTCTTGTAATTTGTTACTTTCAATATGCTTTTCTATAGCTGCAATTCACAACACAAGTTATCTCAAGGCACTTTGCAGAGACAATAGAGTCATATTGATGAAAAGTTTCTATCAAGGACAACCAGTTGATTGCAACAAGTTACTGATTTGCAAAACATGCTTCACCTGGAGGAGCTAGCAGGGATGATTTCACCTGCATTTTGTCACTGACTCTTCAGCAATCCCTCACACTAAGCATGCTTGCAGCGACAGTGGAGAGGAAAAACTCCCTTTGAACAGGAAGAAACCTCCAGCAGAACCAGGCTCAGTGTGAGCGGCCATCTGCTGAGGCCGACTGGGGTTCAAGTAGACAGAAGCAGAGATACAGAAAGAAGCAAATACTGTATAATATAGATATAAAAATGAGTTACTGAAATAACATAACTTTTCAGTTATAATTCCAATTTATTGAGAAAACCCTGCAATTGTACTTATTTGTTTTATTCATACAATTGCAGGTTATTGATTTATTGTATTTTACAGGGTAACCTAAGGGACCGCAGACTCAAACTGTCTTTGATTACTTGTTCTAGAATGATCTATAATATCATTTTTGAAAATCTACAATATTTGTTTTTATTCTTGGGTATTTCCTCAGTTATACAGGACAGAAGAAAAATGGTAGATTTCCACTGAACTGATCTGTTATAAGATAACATCTGTCTCCTTTCTCCATAAATCAGCCACAACTGATTTATGCTGTTGTTGTGTTGTGGCTGATATTTTGTTTCACTGTGGCTGTTATTATGTTGTGTTGTGGGTGTTGGTGTGTTGTGTTGTGGCTGTTGTTGTTTTGTGGCTTTTGTATTAGGGTGACCTTTCTGGCCCACCGTACAACACAGGCCCTCAAGGTGCTCAGTGGGAGTGCTTCAAAAGTACAGAGTAGGGGGGCTTTTTACTATGGGTAAATTGGCTCCTGTACAGGAGCAGGACTGTGGACTTCTGCCTAAGGTGCAGGAGACAAAATGTTATAGGTTCGTCACATAATTGGGGTGTAAGTCCAATCTCTACTTGGTGAGTATCCTTTTTTTTGCTGCCCTGGCCATTTTTTTGTGTCCAAAGGATTTTTTTCTTTGACCTCCAACCTTACAACGACATAAACATATGAATGGTCTGCTGCACTAAAACTACTACTGAAAAGATTATTTTTTTATTACAAGAAATATCAGATGTGCTGCTGCCATCAGCACCTTTGTTTATAGATGTTCGACATTAAGATTGTCTGCCTGGCTGTGTGTTTCCTGGACGGGGCCGCCTGTTGAATTGGTTGACTGTTGCCTTTTTTGTATCTATGCTTCTTTTTCTATCTCTGCTTCTGTCTCCTTGAACCCCAGTCGGCCTCTGCAGATGGCCGCTCACACTGAGCCTGGTTCTGCTGGAGGTTTCTTCCTGTTCAAAGGGAGGTTTTCCTCTCTACTGTCGCTACAAGCATCCTTAGTGTGAGGAATTGCCTTCGGGTCAATGAGTTGATGCAATCAATTGGTTTTTTTATTAGATACAAAACTTTTCATCAGTCTGACTGGATGATCTGGTTCAAATATCTCTATAAAGTGCATTGAGATGACATGTGCTGTGAATTGGTGCAATATTAAAAACTGAATTGAACTGAACTGAAATGGTTACTGAAGTAAATATAATGTTTTACTAATACCAGCTATATTGTAATGTTAAAGCATAACTATATGGCAGGTTAAAATATTACTGTACGTTGTACATTTAATGGAAATATAAAAAAAATGTTCTGCAGAAATACTGCAGAATTACATCCTTTAAATTCTTCATTATTTTGTTGTTATTTATGTGCAAAATTTAGATTTAAATTGTATAAGAAATGTTGAAAACATCTACTATAGTGTTAAATGGCCCAGTGGTCAGTTGTAATTAGCCTTTAATAGGCTGGTTGTGCTACCTTCAGCCTGTGTTTTCTGTCGGTGTGGGAGGGGCTTGTGGGGGTGGGGGAGAGAGATTTATCCTCCTGAAAATGGTTGTCTTAATCCGTTCTTAGAGGATAGAGGCTTAGTTGCTCCTCAGCGTAGAAGGACCACAGGTTGTGTCAGAGGGAAGCAATCTGGACAATCTGTGGAATAATAACTCACTTCTTACATTCCTGTTTGGGTCAGCAGCTGCTGTATCAAAGCTTTAAGGGACTCAGTCAGAGGAAATATTAAAAAATCAGAGCTGGTTTTATTTTATTTTAATCAACATTTTACTGTTTGTCTGCTGAATCAGTTCCTGGCAACATGAAGGACCGCCTGGCCCAGCTGAAGGAGGTACGGTTGCACTGTTAGTTATTCTCATGAAGATTTAAACGCTCAATGAGACACTTTTGGACTCTGAAGGCCTGAACTGGTTTCTGCCATCACTTTAGAATGACAAACATTAACCAAACTTTTGCATTACTAATGTTTTATGCTTTTTTTCAAAATTTCTGATAGTTCATATATTTACTATTCATATTTATCCTAATAGGTTTTTTTAAGCCTTTTACATTGATTTTATATTTTGATGCTACACTTTGGGTTCCTGTGTTCTTGATGAGCTGAATTCAGTCTAACTTATAGTTGGCGTCTCTGAAATGAGATTAACTGGACATATACTGGGAGTGATGGGATCAGGTATGCATCTATTTCTCCTGCTGTGAAACAATGAGACCATAAAGACACAGAGCTACAGTCACAGTAGCACAACGCTTCATTTCCAGGCCTCGTGTAAATTGTCAAATCAACACAGCTGCTGAACAAATGGGGAGAGAAACTAGAAATCACAACCCAGTAAGATGGAGATAATTTCACATATATTTAGCAGTAAAGCCAGAGATCCACACAAATCACTCAGGTAGGAACAATGGTGGATTTAAAATTAGAAAAGGGGGCAAATATCAGGCATGGGGCCAGAAACAGACATTTGAATACACACAATTATTATTTTTCTCCCTTTGTCCCTCTCTTCCTGTCCCATGCTTTACATTTTATCTCTCCCTGTTTACTCCTCTTCCTAATTGTTGTTCCTTTTCTCTCCCTCTTTTTCTTGTGCTTTTCTTCTCCTTTTGTCTTTGTCCTCATATTCTACTTCTTCTTTCTCTCTTCCTGTCATCTTTTCTGTTATCTTCCTCTCCATGTTCTCTTTTGTCCATTTAATAATTTTCTCCCGAAAACCTGTTTTTGTGAGTCTTGGTCTCAGCAAATCTTGTGTGGAATCATGTTTTTCCTTGGCCTGTTTTGTGAGATAAAATGTTTTTTGGCTGTCTGAATACCAGCTTGCAGCTGATGTTTAATGTGTGTGTGTTTACACAGCCCTCATGACGTGAACAGGAGACCTGTTCTGAATGTTAATTTGGCTAAAATTGATGTCTTTGATGAATTGAAGTGTTTTTTCTTGGGAATAACCAAATGTTCAAGTGTGAGGAAGTTCTTTATGCAGGGGGTGGGTTTGTTCCCCTGGGGGAAATGTGTGTGTGTGTGTAAAAATGTATGTACTGAAATGCCTCAGTCACAGAGAGCTCTATCTTGCTCCGTCCAAAGGATGTTAAATAAATGTGAACATTATTTCTTCCAAGAAAATGCTTCCGCCTCAGCTTCCTAACGTCAGCCTTGCAATGTGGACATCCATTTGCACTGACATGAGAACCATCACAGCCTTGGTATCTAAGCCCAAAAAAACAACTGCTAAAAAAAGGTGTTAACGTCATTGCTGTGCTTCCTGCATGTTGTGCGTGTGGTTGCTGCTGCTCATTCGTTGTAACTCTAAGAGCAGCTTTCTGCTCTTCATCTTTCTCCTCTCTTCAGAACCATTGGGGTTGCATCTTTACATTTTCTTTATCTTTCCTCTTATTTTCTCTCCTGCTCTTGCCTCTTCATGCAGTTTGCTTTTAAAAAGTTTTGCTGCTGTCTTCCTGGATCTTTCCTGCACGTGTGCAATAAGATGGACTGATCTAATGTAGTCAGGACTGAAGACACACATAACACTCTAAGCTTCTGATGGCATTTCAACAGAGACATTTTATACAAAAACAGAACTAATATATGCCAATAAGTAAGAACTGTATTTCCATATCTAAATGAGGGGTTTTATGGGGTCTCGGGATCTTGGGGCCTAGTTTTCCCTCATGGCCCCGGGGCCAGAGTGGAGAAGCAGTGGGTAAAACTGCCGCTCCAATGCTGAGTGACTGAATGATTTGTTCGTCAGCTCTGGTATTTGGAAATGAGATAAGATCAGATTCACTAATTGTTTTTTGTCACAGCATAAAGCGTCTAAAACCGTGGCTAATATATATCTACTAAAACACTGCAAAGTGCTGCCGGTGACGATTATTTATGGGACTTCTTTTCACCTCCAAAATAAAAAGCAGATCAGCCAATAGAAAATAATAGAACAGTTGGTCTGTTTCTGGTGCTTGTTTGTCAGAAATCAGCAAAGTTACTTCTAAACAATTATCTCCAATTAGAAGTACGGTAACCAGTAAAGAGCATTAAGACATAATCATGTACATTTAAATGTCACTATTAAAGGAAATTCAACCAGTTCGCACCTCTGCTCCTGGAATTTCAGTCCAATAGAAAATCAGAAGCCTCCATGTTGTTCTGAATGTTCCATGTTAAGATGAGATGAATCCAAATGGTGGAGGGGGCAACCCTGAAGGACTGGAAACCTGAAAACACACTAAACCGCTGGTTGTTTAAGATTGCAATGGCTTCACTTTCCTTAGACTTAGACCTACACTTAGACTTTTCATTTCGTATCCACAGATTGTATACAATACAAAATTTCATTTTTTTTTACAGCTGTAATTACATTTCCTTTTCTTAAAGTGCAGATGTGATCAGATGTAAACATTGAGAGAAAAAAACATGTCTGTGAGTTTCAGAGCATATTTGATAAAAAATTAATTGATAAAAGCCAGTTTTAAACATCACTTTAAAACAGGACTCAGGGAAAACAGCTCTTTGGATTTTAAAGGTTGCAGATGCCTGGTTTATAGTATTGATCAAATCCACTGGGTCCTGTCAGAATAACAGGCTTTGATCTGATTAGGATAATCAACTACGGCACAAACATGCTTGCAATTGGCAGTTTGTCAAGGTTAGGATTTTTTTTGTGTGCATCATTTACTATTAAAGAAGGAAGTTGACTGTATGGAAATATCTGGGTCGGTGTGAATATTTTAAACACTGTGTGGGTCAGAGAAATTCAAACTCTCACAAGTTCTCAGTTTTAAAAGACTCACTAAATTTGTATGTTGTTTAATTAAATCTTCTCCTGCTCACTAGAAAGAGCTGTCTGTCTCCATCTAACCTTATCTTTTACATCTTTAAGCTGTTTATTTAGAAATCAGCAGGCATAATTTCATGAGTTTGAGGTTCCCTTGGTGGGAGAATAAAGCTCCTAACTGTATTCTAGGATGCTGATGAAGGTTCTCAGTCTTTCAGGTCATAGTCATTCCGTAAAAGTTTAAAAACAATCCACTGGACTTGGTTTCCAAGGTTTGAAGAAGTTTCGCTTCCCCTCCAGGAAGCTTTCTCAGACATTTGATTGAGAAAGCTTCCTGGAGGGGAAGCGAAACGTCTTCAAACCAGTGGATTGTTTTTAAACTGTATTCCAGGATGGGCAGAATCTAATCTAATTTACTTCCATAGAGGAGATTTAACTGCTGTCCAACTTGTTCTCCATCTTTCTAACAGAAGAGCGATCCTGGTGGAGATGACATCCAGGTTCCTGTGGAGAGTGAGGCTTTCATGGACGACTTCTTTGCTCAAGTACTCTCTTCCTGTCCCTGTCCTTCCCCAGACATTAGGACAGCTGTGTGTGTTGCATGATGACCTCGCCGTGGTTTGAGTTTGTATTTGTTTTCAGATTGAAGATATTCGTACCTGCATTGACAAGATTGATGAGAGCGTGACAGAAATAAAGAAACTGTACTCCACCATCCTGTCGGCCCCTACATCCGACCAAAGTAATTGTTTCTGACCGTCTCCTGGGCACCTACTGTACGTCTTTAACTGGGTTATTTATAACCAGTGTCTTTTACCTTTTGAACTCAGAAACCCAGGATGATGTTGAAACTCTCACCAATGAGATTAAAAAGTCAGCCAACAATGCAAGAAACAAGCTGAAGAGTCAGTATCTGTTCTTCCTTTCCTACAGTGTATTCTTTTACATTTATCGCTACATAGAATTGTTTTAAAGTCGATACGCTCTGGTACATGTTTTTGTATTAAATCTCTAATGTTTTCTTATTCCTTGTGTTTGTTTCAGGTATTGAGCGGCAGCTTGAGACGAACACAGATGAAAGGGCCTCAGCAGACCTCAGGATACGCAAATCTCAGGTCAGACGATGCTGTTCATAGCTTAAACATGCAGGAGAAGGCTATGTATGATTCTGTTGACCCTTCCTCCCTATTATTCCCTGGATATGAATGCTACCTTGGTGCTGATTGATTTATCTACTGCTTCTGACACATCAGATAATCCTGGTGTGCAAAGAACTGTATTAAATGCACCCAGTTAATTGGTACCAGTCACATCCACTGACAAGAACTTTCTGGGTAAAACAAAACAAATCTCCTGTTACTGTAGGGCATCCCTCAGGGTACTGCATTTGGCTCTCTTCTGTTTTCTTTGTATTTTTTGCCTTTAGATTCAGTTTTTCATGAAAATATCCTGTTTAATTGCTTTCCTGATGACCCTCTGTTGAAATGATAAGTTATTATGTTTACTTCCTGTAAAAACATTTAATTATGGATGGAAATAAACATCCTGAGTCTTAATTATATTTAAAAAATCACTTAGCAGAACGTAATTTCTAGGCAAATCAGCTGCTGCAGTTATATAAGAAATTCAGGTTCGATTATTGATAATCTCTTAAAGCGGACAAAGAGATAAACTATATTTTTAATTCGAGCTTTCTTGATTGTATGATTTTAGTTATAAAATTGATATAATCAGATTATAATCAGATTGATCTGAGTGAGTCATCCATGGATTAGACTATAGTCAAACAGTAGGGGTTTGAACAATTTAATCACTTATTTTTGTTTTGATTGTAATGGCCTCTATACTCTGACCTTATATGATTTTAGGATGCTTGCAGCAACTTTTAATGAAATTATGGCCAATTACATTGTTTCTGCCAATGATGTTGTGGCAAACCACAAGGGGGCTTCACTTACACCCAGATGACCAGATGTTTTGATTGAAAAAATATGAAAAACATGATATTTCTGAGCTGCTTATCCCGATTGTTGAACTATTATACTAGTTGATTCTGAGTAAAAGACTGGATCAAATGTAGCTCCTGTGTCATCGTTTCTACAATTTAAAACTTCAGGCCTTGAAATAGCAAAAAATTATCAATGACTTGATAACTTGCTGACAATTCAAAATGATTTTGCCAAAGGAGCAAAAACATTTGGCCAATGTTTATTATGTTATATGGTTTTAATAAGAAAATAAATGTATTGAAAATGGGACAAGTGTGACGCTAACTATCTAACAGTGTCTACATAGGTCACAGAAGCATTTCTGGATAATCCACACATGGATTTATCTACCAAATGCATTTCAGATAAATGTATTAAATTCATCCATAATTATATTTAATTCAAATATTCTACTAAAGACTCTTAAGCTGCTATTATTTAATTTATAGCCTTGGTGAAGGAATATGAGCACCACATTGTCCACTATACCTATGTTTGATGCGCAAAAGCAATTAAAATTAAGATTATTTTCTGCTTATGCATTTACATAATCCACTGACTTATTGGTATTTTTTTTTATAACTCAATGAAACTAATGGCCAGTCAGTAAATTAGTAACTACTGATGTAAATAATAATAATAATAATAAATGTATTACAGTTTCAGCAAGTTATAATCTTATTGGCTTCATATCAATAAAAATGTTCAGAATTATTACATTATTCAGCAATATTCACCGGTTTGATAACCTTATCGGCTGCTACAGTCAAAGTAGAGCTTTTGAATTTAAAGCAAACAGCGAAGGAGCTTTTCTGCTCTCTGCCTCTAAAGTGTAAAATAACACATCTCTGTTTTTCATGTTGACTTTTAAACATCAGTTCTCCAAGATAATCAAAGTTATTATTTTTAAAGGTACCCTTTTTGATTTTAATTGACTATTCAAATGCATGTCTTAATTATATCTGTGCTTCTACATTTACTGTTATGCATTTCCTTTTATAGCAGGTACAGCAGTTCTAGAGGTGTTTGTAAATAAGGTGTAGAAAACTATTTGACCTCGGATCTTAATCATGGCAAAACATAGGAAACCCAAATTAAGTCCAGATATTTACATCCAAGATGAACTTTGCACTGACAGAGTAGAAAGAAATCCATTAACATGGTCACAGAATTAAATGCCATCTCCATTTTCCCCACAGCATGCAATTCTGGCTAAAAAGTTTGTTGAGGTCATGACAAAGTACAACGAGGCTCAGGTTGACTTCAGGGATAAGAGCAAAGGAAGGATTGCCCGACAGCTTGAGATCAGTAAGTAGCTGTTTATTCGTGATCAACAGGTAACAAGATCACGGAAAACCAGGTTCACATCATTCTGGTTATGACTGCAAAATCCATCTGCACTTTCATCAAGATGTTTTACTGTGATTTTAACTTATTCATTTTGTTTCAATATATAAAGAACTCTTTGTTTGGTGCTTAGTGCTTACTACAACTATTGCAGATTTTAATAGTCCTGAAAAACTACAATATTAGGGTATTTTTTGAAAAAAACAAAAAGATATTTCTAAAACTTTAGACTGAAAGTCTCGGCTTCCGTTACAATTACGGTAAACTGAGCAGTTTTCCACCACATTTCTGATTTTCTTTACCTTCTCCTCTGGTATTTCCAGTTTTAGCCATTCTGTTTATTTATTCTGAGGATGACATCAAATAATAAATAACTAATTTGACACAGATTCTCCTAGTTTGTAATATGAAATAAATCTTCTACTTTTTCAAAGTTACCAAACGGCGACCTTACAGTCATGTTTTTGGAAGGAACCAGAGTATCAAGGAAAACCTTTTCATATGTAGAGAGAAGAAACCAACTCAATGCAAAAAAATATTTTTTATTCAGATTCTAACCAAGGACGTTATTAATGCAAGGCGACAGCGCTTTGATGCATTGGAGATTTAAGAAATGTGATAGTTCTCTACTTTGATGTGATTCAATGAACATGAAAAAAAAAACAATCTGGTTTAAATTAATAATCTGCTGATGCAGAGTCAGTTAAGACAAAACTATCTATCTCCAATCTCTATGCTTTTCTATCAATCAGTGTATAGCGCCCTTAGTTATAACAAAGCGTTTGTTCTAGTCTATGTTTTCTGTTATATTTATGGACTGAAATAAAGTTCCTCGAAGATTTTAGTAGTGTTTGATCAGCTTAAAATCCAATTAAATAATGAAACAGGGCTACCAAATTCACTTGATTTATAAAGGAATTTAAGATCAGATTTAACTACTTAGTTCTAACTCTAGTACTGATCCCAAATGATTATTTTCCAGAATGTAGGCGTCTGCAAAGAGGGGAAAAGAACTGAAAATATAAATCCAAGACATTTAAGGATTTAAGGTTTAGCTCTGATAAAAAAACAAAAAGGTAATTAAAGGAAAATAATCGGTTTCTCCTCTGGCAGCTTAAGCCCATAGCAGCACCCCTACTGACGTAGCCCAGGATGACCTTTGACCCTACAAAGACTTTTTAATACAAAACTGTTTTCCATTTTATTTGTAGCGGGGAAGAAAACTACAGATGAGGAGTTAGAGGAGATGCTGGAGGGGGGCAATTCTGCTGTCTTCACTGCTGGGGTAAGACCTGTATGTCCTATAGGTCCGGTGTACAACTCGGGAGGTCAAATGAGCCATTTCACTGAAAAGATCCCATTAAAATGGCAATGTTCAGCTAGTTCTAACAAACAATGGATTTTTTTTTACCATGTTCTGCTAAAGACACTAACATTCCCACAACACAAGATGAGTTCTTGAAAACTGTAAAATCCTGCTGTACAGCCAAACACTCCAGTATAAATGTACTCATCAATAATGATTTTGTACAGAGTATATGTGCAACATCAATAATAAATTATTTCCTCTAAGGTTAAGCCAATTAAAGATTCTATACCGATGCTTCACAGAGCCAG
The DNA here is from genome assembly GCF_016077235.1 of Cyprinodon tularosa. Taxonomy (NCBI): domain Eukaryota; kingdom Metazoa; phylum Chordata; class Actinopteri; order Cyprinodontiformes; family Cyprinodontidae; genus Cyprinodon; species Cyprinodon tularosa. The sequence continues at coordinate 402,751 of NW_024039489.1, read as the reverse complement.
GTTGTTCTACAAGAGATTCCATTTTAGTTCACAGAATATAATTAACTATACTGGGTTTACTGTTGTGACCCCTGCTGCTTATCAGATTTATTCGATAAATTTGTGTTTAAAGACAAGGGCAGGGTTGCTGGCAAAGCTGATCCTCTAACTAGGTGTACCAAAAAGCTAGAATGAACAACAGCAGACATAATCCATTCAGCATGTCTGGCTTCCTAAATAAACAAATATATTTATATACTGATCATCAGAACATGCAAAAGGCTGGAAGGAGAATATGCAGATGTAATCATGTAGCTATAAAAACTGAATTAATCATACCAAACACTGACTGTGTGTTGTTGTGTGTCTTTATTTAGCATGTTTTTAAAGGGAGGTTTTGAGCTATACTACAAGAAATGCTTGAGGTCATTGTGGTTAGGGCCCTGTCAGACATCGCTGATTTAACCAGTGTATGCCCAACGTCTCAGAATCTCCTAAAATGCTGACATGCGCTGAACTTTCAATTTTTTGAGCTTCAATTTTTTGCATATACATAGAGTATTCATAACGAGTCCAGAACTTGTGTCCAAAGATAGCCTAACTTATGCATAATGCACGGCAGCGTAATGCCATGAAATGATGCACAATCATCATTTCATGGGCATCACAAATCATCAGTTAAAGCTGCTCCCTTCAGGAGGCGCCTTGTCTGTATAAAAAGATGTCTTTGATCGCTGTATTTGCCACCCAGCCAAAAATAATAGAATAAAGAAATAAGGTTTTTGGTGGCAGCAGATTGAGCGTCATGTCTGCTAGGAAGTTTGTTGGTGGTGGGCGTGAACGCAGGGAGGATCCATCACACTCACCTTCTGGCTCACCCTATGATGGGGATGAGGTCTGGAGGAGAACTGACGGTTTCCTCCTGTGAACCCCCTTTATACCAAAACGCTGCCAATACGCCATTATACAGTAGCTGGAAGTTAGAAACACGTTCAGCGCTCGTCTGGAACACGTCAGATACGTTGACATGTGTTGGAGAGAAGTTCTTGATAAGTATGCAGTCGCCATGACCTGTGAGTAACTTACTCTGAATGTATGTCACGGATCACAAAACTGACCTGGAATTTATGGCCTATGTATTGCAGACCAGGCATAAGTCGGGAAATTTAGAGCCTACGTACTTGCTGTATGTCGTGCTCATAACGTATACCAAACATACCCATAACTTATTCAAAGTATGCCAGTGTTTTTGTCTGATTTTTCATGTTTTCTAATTCACGTATACTCGTCTAAATCATCAAGGTGTGACAGGGGCTTAAGAAGGGGGCAGAGGTACGATGTAAAACAAAGATTCTGTTTGTCCCAAAGGTATTTACAATTTAAAAGGCCCTCTGCTCAGGTGCGATCACTATGTGGAGATGAAGCACAATGGTGATACAAAATAAAATTCTCAACATCTCCACCAGGGACGCCAACAAATTTATCTGCTTCAATCACAGGCTGCTGGATTCCTATTGTTTCATCTCAACCAACACAACCTGTCTATGACAGGAAAGACCAACAGACCATATCAGAATATTCAATTACTTTCATTTTCAACAGTTAGAGACTGATTGTGTTTGCTTCTCCCAAAAGCCAAAAGACTGTCCTAGTTGTCTGCCTGTTTTTATAGCAGTCTAACATTTAGTCTCTTTCTCCTTCCTCAGATTACAGAGTCAAAGATCAACCAGCAGGCCCTGAATGAGATCGAGGCTCGTCATAAAGACATCATGAGGTTGGAGAGCAGCATTAAAGAGCTCCATGACATGTTTGTTGATATCGCCATGCTGGTGGAGAACCAGGTAAACATCAAAACCATCAAAAGTTGCTCTCTCAAATCTCTCATCAAAAGGTCGCACTGACTCAGTATTAGCCTGCAGTAGTTACAGATATAAATACAACACAGAGCTATTCCAGCCATACAGCTCAACTCCTGCTCAACTTCTTTTTCTGAACCGATGAACCTAAAATGGCCATCGAACATTTAAATTCAGAGTAACTACGGATGAAAGCTGCAGCGTCTCACTAAACCATATTTCTTCTCATTGTATGTGTACACACACATATATATATATATATATATATATATATATATATATATATATATATATATATATATATATATATATATATACACTCACCGGCCACTTTATTAGGTACCCAATGCTAGTAACGGGTTGGACCCCCTTTTGCCTTCAGAACTGCCTCAATTCTTCGTGGCATACATTCAACAAGGTGCTGGAAGCATTCCTCAGGGAGTTTGGTCCATATTGACATGATGGCATCACACAGTTGCCGCAGATTTGTCGGCTGCACATCCATGATGCGAATCTCCCGTTCCATCACATCCCAAAGATGCTCTATTGGATTGAGATCTGGTGACTGTGGAGGCCATTTGAGTACAGTGAACTCATTGTCATGTTCAAGAAACCAGTCTGAGATTATTCCAGCTTTATGACATGGCGCATTATCCTGCTGAAAGTAGCCATCAGAAGTTGGGTACATTGTGGTCATAAAGGGATGGACATGGTCAGCAGCAATACTCAGGTAGGCTGTGGCGTTGCAACGATGCTCAATTGGTACCAAGGGGCCAAAAGAGTGCCAAGAAAATATTCCCCACACCATGACACCACCTCCACCAGCCTGAAGCGTTGATACAAGGCAGGATGGATCCATGCTTTCATGTTGTAGACACCAAATTCTGACCCTACCATCCGAATGTCGCAGCAGAAATCGAGACTCATCAGACCAGGCAACGTTTTTCCAATCTTCTATTGTCCAATTTCGATGAGCTTGTGCAAATTGTAGCCTCAGTTTCCTGTTCTTAGCTGAAAGGAGTGGCACCCGGTGTGGTCTTCTGCTGCTGTAGCCCATCTGCCTCAAAGTTCGACGTACTGTGCGTTCAGAGATGCTCTTCTGCCCACCTTGGTTGTAACGGGTGGTTATTTGAGTCACTGTTGCCCTTCTATCAGCTCCAACCAGTCTGGCCATTCTCCTCTGACCTTTGGCATCAACAAGGCATTTCCGCCCACAGAACTGCCGCTCACTGGATGTTTTTTCTTTTTCGGACCATTCTCTGTAAACCCTAGAGATGGTTGTGCGTGAAAATCCCAGTAGATCAGCAGTTTCTGAAATACTCAGACCAGCCCTTCTGGCACCAACAATCATGCCACGTTCAAAGTCACTCAGATCACCTTTCTTCCCCATACTGATGCTCGGTTTGAGCTGCAGGAGATTGTCTTGACCATGTCTACATGCCTAAATGCACTGAGTTGCCGTCATGTGATTGGCTGCTTAGAAATTAAGTGTTAACGAGCAGTTGGACAGGTGTACCTAATAAAGTGGCCGGTGAGTGTATATATATATACAGTCTGGTGCAGAGGGTGGAAGGTGTTTTCCTAACACATGACTTTTCAATAAGATAGAGAAATGTTTATAATTTGATGCAATTTGAGGAACTTACTCTGACATATTGTCAGATTTATGCAGATTTCAGTTTGATGCTGATATCAGCTACTGAGTCTCACTGTGCTCTCTATTTTTAAACCTCCAGGGAGGAATGATTGACAGAATAGAGAGCAACATGGACCAGTCTGTGGGGTTCGTGGAGAGGGCAGTGGCTGACACCAAGAAGGCTGCCAAGTTCCAACAGGAGGCGCGCAGGGTGAGTTCATGCCCATTATTATTCACTGTTAGCAGGAAACGTTCAGAATGACTGATGGCGGCGGGCTGCAGGGAGAGGCTTAGGAGCTGGACTGAGATCATTATGGGATGAACACTTCAGCCTTTGTGTTGCTCCACTCAGTCTGTGAACCTCTGTCCTCTCTGCTGCCACACATCCTGAAAACCAACGTAACTGTCAGATCAGAAATAAAGCAGGAATGTTTCTCTCTTTTACTGATTTATATTACAGACTACCTGATTAACCTTTTCTTTTTTTCCTACAGATCAATGTTCCCTACAGTCCTTAGTGTCTGCATTATTTTCATAACCAAACATTGAGCCCGCTCCATCCTAAACAATCATTTCCAAACTTTTAAACTCGCATTTTAACTTTCCAGCTGTCTCAGCAGAAACATTAACTAAATCTGCATCCATTATCTAGACATCCTGCACCTTTTGAGCAGTAGGAGAGGCACCTCATGAGCTTCTGAGCATCTGAGGCGCTTCAGAAGCAGCAGCTGCTGTAGTTGTATAATTGAACTTTGCGCCGAGAGTAGCAAAGATGCTTCAGCTGCATGTCAGAAGTAAACTTGTACAAGCATCAAAAATGAAGCAGCAGGTGCGTTTTTGCCGCTTCTGCTGCTTCTACTCTGAACGTAGCATTATAGCAGCAGTTATACCAAGATTGTATAAAAATATGAAAACATTTTGCCTAAAAAAAAAAGAAAAGGTTTTTGTCCATCAATATGCTCTATGCAGAACTCGTCATGTGGAAACGTTTTAGTTTCACCTGGCTACCCAATTATTTTTGATTAATCAGAAAAAAACATCAATCGATTTGCAAAATAATTGTTAGCTGCCGCCTTAATGCTCACTATTAAAGCCAACCACAGGGAGACCTTAGATGGCACAGCTGGACTGCGGGACAGGCTGGTGGATTAAAGCACAAACAGAGATTTATATGGAGAGAATGTTGTTACATTATTGTTGGAGAGAAGAAGTTTAATAAATGAAAATATAAAAAGAAATCCAGAGATGATAATTTAAAAGACTTTTTATTTTAGCTTAAAAAAAACTTTTTCAATTTAACTTTGCAGTTTTCAAAATTTAGAATTTTTTCAAATTACTGTTTTTCGGTTGGGTATTATAAATAATTGCATTCTTCATGTCTGGAAGTGGAGTTTCCTCTGGAGAGAGGAGCAACGATGCATTTCTATTGGTCAACAATGATGTAGACAAAAACAATCTTTATGGGAGAAGAGTGAATCATTAAAAAAATTACATTTGAAAAGAATACAATCTTTGAAACTCAGTCTAAAAAAGACACATTTTAAAACAAAATTTGAAGTTTTTCAAGGTTCATTTTTGGATTAAATAGATTTTAAAATATCATTTAATAAACATGGTCTCTGTAGCAAAACCTGGAACAAGATTCACTGGAGATTTATTCAAAATAAATCAACCAGCAGCCAAAAGTTTGCACACCCCCCTCAGGCAGGGTTGTTTAGAGGATTATTATCATCATAACTATATCTAGGGATCGTCTCAGGTGTTCACCTGATGAAGCTCATTGAGAAAATCAAAAGATTTTTTTTAAAAATATGAAAGATTTATTTATTTATTTTTTTTACTTTTTTGCAATATATCTATAATTTTCATAGTATTTATCTTATAGTATATTTTTAGGGTTTTGAAGTCTTCACTCCATACTGCACAGGTCAGCTGGTCTGACATCAGAGTAAAGTTTAAACAGTAAAGATCCAGATAAACCAGATCAGTTATCAGATGTCAAAAGGAAAAGAAATGAAAAGTCAAGCAGACAGAAGTTGGGTTCAGATTTAGGAGCAAGTGAAGGAAATGTCAATCAAAGGAAACAGCTTTCTTCTTCTCTGGTTTTAACTCAGGCTGTATTCTGGATAAAGGAGCTATGTTTAACTCCAGCTGTCTTGTTAACCAAACTGCTTCCCTCTTTTCTCCAGAAACAAATGATGATCTTCTGCTGCTGCTCGATTCTGGCCCTCATCCTCGGCTCCTTTGTCTACAGCTTCTTTAAATAGAGATCTCTGTCTGAGGCCACTGAGGCCCACTTCAGCAGGAAACAGGGGAATGTTGTTAAAGGACTCTGCTCAGTGTCGCTCAATTTAAAGAAAGAAAGGGAAATACACGGGTATAAAGCATTTCTTATTTTTGATCAATCATTTATATTTAATTGTCTTTATAAGCTTATATTAACCTTCCTAACCAGGGGTTGTCTCACAACAGTAAAACATCCACTGTTATATCTAAGAAAATCCTTCTTCCAAAAAAAAAAAGATCTTTGAAAGTTAGATGGACGGATTTATTCATAACATTATTTATCAACTCTTGCAAATCTTAAAATAAACTGGATCTAACCATAAAACTGTTAAACTAAACCATTTCCAAGTCACAGCATTCCTCCTTTAACAATACTCCAGATTAGGGCAATTGATTGCATTTGCAATATAATTACAATTTAAGAGGCACAATTTTTTTATCGTACTGTATTTAATAATTAAAGTTCATGAAATGATTCCTATAAGACAGATATCAACTCCTTAAAGCCAGCAGGTTTAAGTTCTCTAATGTAACCTCTTAGTGAGTTAGAATTATTGGTATGAAATTAAAATAGATTTGAATAAGTTTGTTATATATATGTTTAACAATATTACTTATGGGTTTTTTTCTAGACGACTGCATCATTGCCTTGAGGCTTGATTTCTACTTGTTGTGGGTCTTTGTTTTATTGTGTTTTTATGATAAAGCTGTGAAAATGAAATCATTTTAAGCATATTTTATTGTGCTTAATGCACCTCTGTTTAGAGCTTTTATGGCAGCCCCCTTCAGCAGTGATGATCGACTGGTTCATGTTTGGATATGAACCTCCTGCTGCTCCTGCTGAGCTTCTTTTAAGTGTGAAAATAAGCCTTAATGGACGTGTAATCTGGTCAGGGTGCAAGCCCGTTCTCTGGGTCAGTCTAGTTAATTAGAAAACAAAAAACATGAAATAATCTGATTTGAAAACAAACATTAGTGAAACAGGTTGGACATGAAACAGCTAAAACCTATTAAACATTCTTCTTCTTCTGTTGTGATTGAAGCAGTGTTAGCTTTTCCTACAAAGAAACTGTGTTTTTGTGTCCTTGTTAAGCTTTAATCAGTTAAGGAGGTTTAAATAAAGTAGAAAATTTTCTCTTGTATAAATTTGTCCCTTTCTTTTTTAGATTACAAAAGAAGAAACATTTTTGTTTGTCAGTCCATCTCAATAAAAAAATATATTTGGCGTTGCCTCCTTTTCAACATATTGGACTAATATTACTGATCCCGTCTGGCTCTTTAATGACATTTGGGTATTTGGCTAAATATTTTCAGCTTAAACAGACATTTATGTATTTCAGTCTTTAGACAAAAGCAGGATAGCGCTGTCTCCGGCTTGCCGTAGGTCAGATCTACCTATTTGAAGGACAAGCCTCTCCAACCAATAACAGCAATCCTGCAACACAAGCCAGCCAATCAACGGTTCTGATAGAATGATGACGTTGCGTTTCTATCAGAACCACCCACTTCCTTGTTGGGCTGAAGCATGACTTGGATGTGAACCCTGGCAGCAGCAGCAACAGCAGCAGCTCAGAGGCTTCTCCGCCTGCCGCTTCGCTGCTCCCGTTCTGAAGGGAGGGGCCGCTCTCTCTCACCATGGGGGTAAGCGCCTCTACAATCCATGGATTCCCAAGTATCTAATATGACTGATGGCTAATTTTTACTTGGTGATTAAGGCGGTGTTGACGATGTGTCGCATCGTCACCTGGTTGGCTAGCCTTCCGATTGATAGCTTGTTCATCCAGCCAATAATGACAGTGGAAATGATAGCCAATGAGATGCGAGCTCTGAGCACCAGTGTTGTTCTACTCGTCCAATCACCGGTCACGCTTGTCTCATGGCGAGCGTTGCCACTATCAGCCAATAAGATTCTCGATAGCTGATGTGTGATTGGTCCAGAATGAGTTGGTGGGCGGGATCTAGGATTGTTATGCGATGGAACAGAAAATGGCGGCTTTTAGAGACGCTCGCATCTTTACGCGCTGTGGAGTCCCACACAGGGCTAACGTTTTTGGCTTTTAATGAGGTTAAACTTGTTTTTATGCGTATATGTGCACCCCGAGGACACGGCGGGGTTCCGGTCTGAAGTTCCTTAAACTCTGGAGACCTAACGGGATTCTGCTAAGAACAAAGCTCCGGTTGGTCCTGAATTTAAAGAAATTAGTCAAACTAAAATAATTTCTTTTAAATTCTGTTCAGTAATTTAGACGCTTTTTTGGGACGAGTCGTAACACCTGTTCAACTATTGGCACTTCTCTGTTTTGTTTCTCCGCCTCGTTAATTCCCTTTAAATCAGAGCAAAGCAACGGTCCACCGGTCCCCGCCTTTCTGTTTACTATCAAAGAGCCATGTGGCCCCACGGCGCAGGATAGAGGGCTGCTGTGGCCCCACGGCGCAGGATAGAGGGCTGCTGTGGCCCCACGGCGCAGGATAGAGGGCTGCTGTGGCCCCACGGCGCAGGATAGAGGGCTGCTGTGGCCCCACGGCGCAGGATAGAGGGCTGCTTTGGCCCCACGGCGCAGGATAGAGGGCTGCTCTGGCCCCACGGCGCAGGATAGAGGGCAGCTTTGGCCCCACGGCGCAGGATAGAGGGCTGCTCTGGCCCCACGGCGCAGGATAGAGGGCTGCTCTGGCCCCACGGCGCAGGATAGAGGGCTGCTTTGGCCCCACGGCGCAGGATAGAGGGCTGCTTTGGCCCCACGGCGCAGGATAGAGGGCTGCTCTGGCCCCACGGCGCAGGATAGAGGGCAGCTTTGGCCCCACGGCGCAGGATAGAGGGCTGCTCTGGCCCCACGGCGCAGGATAGAGGGCTGCTCTGGCCCCACGGCGCAGGATAGAGGGCTGCTGTGGCCCCACGGCGCAGGATAGAGGGCTGCTCTGGCCCCACGGCGCAGGATAGAGGGCTGCTTTGGCCCCACGGCGCAGGATAGAGGGCTGCTCTGGCCCCACGGCGCAGGATAGAGGGCTGCTTTGGCCCCACGGCGCAGGATAGAGGGCTGCTTTGGCCCCACGGCGCAGGATAGAGGGCTGCTGTGGCCCCACGGCGCAGGATAGAGGGCTGCTCTGGCCCCACGGCGCAGGATAGAGGGCAGCTTTGGCCCCACGGCGCAGGATAGAGGGCTGCTCTGGCCCCACAGCTCTGGCTCCTTATCTGTAGAGAAAGTCCCAGGGTCCCCAGTGAAAATGGATGATTCAAAGCCACGCTACAGCAAAAGGCTGGTAAGTTCATCAGCCTCCAGATACCGGAAGTGAAAAAGGGAAGCTCCTGATCACATTGCATCATTTGGCATGGATATTTATATTAATCTGGATTTAAACTGTTCTTTTCATTGTTATTCAGCATACTGCTTAAAGTAGAGGTTTTTAAAGTTACTTTGCTTTTCTAGTTGCATAACTAGTTCTGTTTTGGTAAAAACCCCGGTTTCTAGTTTCCTGTTGTTTTTGTCCTTTGGGCTGAAATCTAATCTTGAGACACTTTTCCTTCCGCTGAGTTTTGTTCTATCAGGGATTTCCCAAAACAAGCTTCTGTGGATCCCATACTGCTATTTTAAAGTTGTATGGAAATAATTGATAATCAATTTGGGATTATCAGTAAGTTATAGAAGGATATATAGCATTCGGTTTACAGCTGTGTCCTCCTCTGTAATGAAATGTTTGAAGGTATTTCCCACTTTAAACCAGATTTGTGCTGCTCCTGAAGTCCTTCATGTTTCAGGCTGTTCTTTCACTGCCAGTATCCAGCATACCAGGCTTCTGCTTCTACGACGTTCTACAAAGCGACCATCAGGAATCTGCTGCTGCTCAGCAGTGGAATCTAAATCTTTATGCTGCTTTCAAGTAAATGATTTCCGTCATGAGGAAATTTGAAGTCCAGCAGCTGGCCTACATGCTGTCATACTGGATTAGAGCTCGGTCTGGGATTAGCACTCTCATAATCTGAGAGGTCTCTTGTTTCCTCTTAGATAGATGGGTTCATTGTATCCTCAGTCTCCTCTGGTCTCGGTGTAACTGAATCAGCAGACGTCTCTTTTTATTGCATCTTCTCTCAGAAGTTTCCTACTAGGACTGAAACAATTAATTAAATTAATCGTGATTAATCAATAATTGAAATCACTGTCAACTAATTTAGTAATTGATTAATCGTTAACTGGAGTATAGTCTCTAAAACATGTCTTTAGCTGACAAAGTGACCAAATTAGAGTAACAGTTATATCAAAATTGTAAAATTAATAAACAGCTTTCCTTTAAGATAAAAAAAAATGTTTCATCTATCAATCTGCTCTATCTAGAACTCTTCAAGTCATTCCAAAAAAGCTACAAAAAAAACAATCCACTGGACTTTGATTCTAAGTTTAAAGACATTTATCTTCCCATCAGGAAGCTTTTTCAATTGAAAATGTCAGAAATGGCATTTAGTTTGAGGCTTTATAGCGTGGACCAAAACAAAGCCTTGTTTGAAAACATGCAATATGAACCGGAATTGGATCTCTCAATCCACCTGTCTTCTTTAAGGACCAGAATGTTCACATTTTGGACAAAGAAGACGGGCGGTTTTAGAGGGGTGTGAAGGAAGCCATTTATGTTAAGAGAAAACAACCATTAACAGAGAGGGTGGACTCAGGTTTCATCTTTCAGAAACCTACAATGCAGTGAAAGAATTGATTCCTTCCCGCTATCATTGCAGCCCCAACCCCTTTACAGGGGAACAGATGACCTCGCCTGTTCAGCCAGACCAACAATTCCCTTTAACGACCCCCCTTTCAGAGACATAGACAGTAGAGACTGACACGGGAGTGGATTTTCACTCCTGTCCCGTCCCACTCCCACAGAAAAAAATGGTGTCCCATCCCGATCCCGGGCCAGAGTAGAAATCTAAATCCTGTCCCGTCCCACTCCTGGTGAAATTACTCCCACTCCCATCCCGCTCCCATTCAGAATGACTCCCGCTCCTGCACCACTCCCATTCTTGTTGTTTTTGAGCGCGGGTGAAAAACTCAGAGCGGAAGTTACTATTGGTTTGCTCCCGCTCCCGTCTGCTCCCGTTAATGTTTAATCCTGTACCGTCCCAATCCCGTGATCGTTACTAATACTGACTCCCATCCCACAGGAATTCCACGGGAATCCCATGACCCGTGGGATTCCCGAAAAAATGACAGTCTCTAATAGACAGGTATGGGGCATTGCAGGTTAACAAAAGAAACCAAACGACCCCCATTTCAAAGGGGTGGACTTGTTTGTTTGTTTCAGTTTGCATGTTTCCTAAACAAAAACAATGCTTTGTATTTGGTCCACTATATAAAGCCTCAAACTCAACGCTATTCCAGACATTTTGAAAAAGCTTTCTGGATGGGAAGCGAAGCGTCTTAAAACACTTGTTTTTTAACTTCTGTAGGAAGTCTTCTTTAAGGAACCTTTGGCTATCTTGATTATTTATCGAAAAATAACCAAAAGATCAATCAATTTGCAAAATAATCATTATTTGCTGGCCTAGTTCCTATCGCACCTGTAGAATTCATTCTGTTGTTAGTTAGCCTTTATCTGTGTTCTCATTTAGTGTGTGTAACGGAGTCTAATGCCTTCTAAGGAACATTCAGTTGAGCAGCTAAACTAAATGTGTCGCTTGAGGACAATCTTTGAACTGGCCTCTAAAGTCACACTCGGACAGGAACTGCATCAGGCAGTGATGAGGTCGTTCAGCGCTGGTCCATCTCTGCAGAGAAAGCAGGGTCTCTGCTCCATCAGAAGCCTGACCTCCCCTCATCGTGCTGTCTGTAGCATTTCACCGAAACTCCTTTGTGGTCAGCATCATCTACCTTATTCTGTTACTGGGTTCTGGTTCTGAACCTTGAAGGTTGGAGTTTCTTCCTGGTTTAGCTACAGTCTGGAATTTGAATTCAATTCATTTTATTTCTATAGCGCCAAATTCACAACACACGTAATCTCAAGGCACTTTACAGTTCACCAGTTAAATTGACTCAAAGTTTTCTATTATAGGAAAACCAGCTGACTGAATCGACTCATTGACTCAAGTTTAATCCCACACACTAAGCAGTGACTGTGGAGAGGAAAGAACTCCCTTTTAACAGGAAGAAACCTCCAGCAGAACCAGGCTCAGTGTGAGCGGCCATCTGCTGAGGCCCACTGGGGTTCAAGGAGACAGAAGCAGAGATACAAAAAGCAGCTGTAAAAGGCGGCCCCGTCCAGGAAACACACAGCCAGGCAGACGAGCTCCGAGCCAGCTCCCATGTCAGAGGATGAAGAGAGCACATCCAGTTAGTCACAGTCAGAGAAACAGGACTACACTGAAAAGCAGGCCAAGCTCCAACATCAACAAACAAAGGTGTTGATGGCAGCAGCACAGCTGATATTTCTCTCCAGGATGGAGTCACAGCCAAACAGGAACAGACCAGATGAAGCTACTATGAGAAAAAGCAGAGAGAGCAGAACGTTAGAGATTGAACTAACAGATTCTGCAGAGTGGGAGAATAGAGATGGAATGATGATAAGCACTTTATTTAGTTTTTTTTCTCCTTCCTTATTGTGCTCCACATCAGCGGGCCGGAACTAGAAGACGTTACCATGACGATGGCATCTCTGATGAGGAGATCGATGGAAGGAGGACGTTCGACTTGGAGGAGAAAGTCAGCAGCGAAAGGTTCAGTTCTGACCGGATCGTCCGCATGGAAGGAAAAGGTATGTGTGGACCGTAGGCGTGTCGTTTCTAACCATCATCAGACCTTCATCCAGCCCGTCTCTGTCTGCTCCTCCTTGTTTAACAGACTTCACATATGAGTTCGTTCAGAGAGGAGGCCTGAGGGACCCAATCCTGTTTGAGAAGCCTGATGGCCTGGGTCTGAAGTAGGAACAGCCTCTGTCTACATCCTCTTTCTGTTTATGGTGGCAAACAGAAGCTAATCTGTCATCTGAACCTCGGTCTGTTTCTCTGCAGGATGCCAGAACCGGACTTCAGCGTCAATGACGTCAAGACGTTTGTTGGTAAGATTTTTACCGGCAGTTATTGGTGGCCATATTGTCCATTTAGTTCCCTCCCTCCCTCCCTCCAGTCAGACGGTCTGTAATTCTAAATGCCGTCTCTGACATCAGATGACCTCTAATCCCGCTCAGGTTCCAGACGCATGATAGATGTGATGGATGTGAGCACCCAGAAGGGGACAGAGATGTCCATGGCCCAGTGGACGCGTTACTACGAGACTCCTGTGTCTCAGAGAGATAAACTCTATAACGTCATCAGTCTGGAGTTCAGCCACACCAAGCTGGAGAATCTGGTCAAGAGACCCACCACGGTGCGTCATGGATCCCACAGCTCTCTGACATCATTTAAGCCAGCCTGGTTGTTCCTAAATCGGTCCTCTGACTGTGTTTGTAGGTGGAGCTCATAGACTGGGTGGACAACATGTGGCCTCGTCACCTTAAAGAGAGACAGAGGGATTCAACCAACTCCATCAATGACATGCAGTACCCAAAGGTCCAGAAGTAAGTCCACTCCCTCCTCTCCAGCAGTTATAACCCAGACCCCACCCTCCTGACCCGTCTGACTCCAACCACAGGTACTGCCTGATGAGTGTCCAAGGCTGCTACACAGACTTCCACATCGACTTTGGAGGGACGTCCGTCTGGTACCACATCCTGAAAGGGAGGAAGGTAGGAACAAAATCCACTGAAGGAATCTGAACAGCTGGGATCTAAAACCACATGAAGACGGGCTGTTGGTATGTAAACGTTAAAGAAAGAGTTTTTGTGTTTTAGGTGTTCTGGTTGATTCCTCCTACGGATCCGAGCCTGGAGCTCTATGAGAACTGGGTTCTGTCTGGAAAGCAGGGAGACATTTTTCTGGGAGACCGAGTGTCTGACTGTCAGAGGATCGAACTGAAGCCGGGCTGTACCTTCATCATCCCCTCAGGTACGCTAAGAGCTGAACGAGTCCGACGCGGTTCTGTTTGAGATGAGGATAATGCTGATTAAACCCTCAGGTTGGATCCATGCCGTCTATACCCCCGTGGACTCCATGGTGTTTGGAGGAAACTTCCTGCACAGCTTCAACATCCCCATGCAGCTGAACATCTGTAACATAGAGGACAGAACGCGGGTAGGTTCTGACGCCGTCTCTGGATCCGTTAATAAGCAGGACAGGGTCTAAGTCAGGGGTGCTCACACTTTTTCAGCATGGGAGCTACTTTTGAAATGACCAAGTCAAAATGATCTACCCATTATATTTATTGAGAAAAATATATTGAGGATTCTTACAACTTATTTTAATGTATAACCACATATGTTGAACAACACAACATAACAATGTACATTCTTTGCCATTTTCTGAGTTCACTCTGATGACTTGCACTGAATTGAATCAGCCAAGGATATATAGTCAGGACAGTAGCTGCTGACAGCCAGCCTCAAGCACATTTCCAAATGCTCATCAGTCATAGTGGAGCGGTACTTGGACTTAATTATCTTCATGTAGGAAAAGGCTGACTCACATAAATAAGTGGAGCCGAAAAATGCAGTCAAGGAAATAGCACATTTCCTCATGTTGGGATACTTTCCCTCTGCTAGTAAGTTCCAGAATTGTCCATGAGCTCTGGACTTCAGCTCAATGTCAGCTTGTAGTGTGAATATCTCATCTTCCACTCCAGAAGAGTTCAGGTGAAATAGTGTTGCAATTTTTGATGAGAGTGAATCAATCTCCACATCTTCCAGAAAAGGAAAACACATGAATGTTGCAACTGGCTCCAGCAAAGAAAAGTCTTGAAAGCGTTTTTCAAACTCTGACATACAGCTGTCAATCTGTTCTGTGTAGCGTTCACTGTCAAGTTGCACACAGGCCTTCCCCTGCATCTCCAGCTCTGACGCCAGGTTCTGGAAGTATGCCAAATCATGACGCTGCAGCTTTGAGGACAGATGTTGCAGTTTGCGTTTGAAAGCATTAACTGAGCTGATCATATTGATCACTGTTTTGTCTTTTCCTTGCAGCTCTAGATTGAGGTCGTTCAACATGTTTGTCAGATCAGTTAAAAATGCCAAGTCTAACAGCCATTCACCGTCACTTAGTTGTTTGTATTCTGCATGCCCAGTTTCACGGAGAAACTCCTTAATCTCTGGGCAGAGCTCTCGAAATCTTTGCAGGAATTTCCCTCGGCTAAGCCACCTCACATCAGTGTGTAGCAACAAGTCAGAGTGGTCGCAGTCAGCCTGCTCCAGATGTGCACGGAACAACCGTCTTTGAAGAGACCGGGCTCGAATAGCACAGGCAATTTTCGTTGCGACATCCATGATTTCTTTCATGTTGAGCATTTTAGCGCATAATGCTTGTTGGTGGATTATGCAATGGTAATTCAGAAAATCTGGGAAAGCATCGTCCTGCCTACACTTGGCAATAAATCCATTCAAGTGACCAATCATTGCAGGTGCGCCATCTGTGGTGATAGACACCAATTTATACACCGGCAGCTGGGTTTTCTCAATAAAGATTTTAAACGACAGAAATATGTCCTCTCCTCGCGTCTTTTCTTTCATGGGCAGTAATGTTAACAGTTCCTCCTTTGCAGTCATATCACTAAACACCATACGAATAAAAACGCACATCTGTGCTGTGTCACTTACATCCGTAGATTCATCCAACTGCAGTGAGAAACACTCGCAATCTCCGATGTCCTTCCACATTTGCTGCGTTAAGTCCTCAGCCATGGCTTCACAGCGCCGTGTAACTGTACTCCTTGACAGCTGGAGAGCTTTGATCGAAGACAAGATTTCTGCTTTATTTTTAAAGTCCCGGAACAATGAGTCCGCTGCTTCAACGAATGCCTCTTTTTCCATCTCGGAATGACTTCTTGTTTTTAACGATGATGTGACTTACTCGTAACGATGCTTCGGTAGCAGCTTTAGCTTTAGAAGTAACTTGTGTGAAAAATGACTGCCGTCCCAACAACTGGGATTTTAGCTCCTTCACCTTTGTCTTTCTCAGCTCGCTTTTCGGTGGGAATTCAGTGTCGTATTTTCCATGAAGAGTCCGAAAATGTCGCTCCACATTTCCCTTCTTTAGTATTGCGAGGGTTGATTGGCAGATGAGACAAACGCACTTTGAAAATGTCATTGTGAAAAAAAAGTCCTCCTCCCATTCTGTATGAAAGTGATACGTTTTTTTTTTTTCTTACTTGGTCCAGCTTCCCCACTCATTTTCATAACCGAGCGAAAAATTAGGATGCAAAAATTAGCAAAGTTAACAAGCTTGTCATCTGATTGGTTGTCATCTGATTGGTTGTCCTGTGTATCAATCAAGTGTCGGTTTGGCTGATAGGCTGACGTCTACTTTTTATTCAAAACAATTCAACTTTATTTGCATAGCGTCAGTTCATGACAATCTCGCCTCACCTTGTCATGCGATCTACCAATAGTACCTTGGCGATCGACTGGTAGATCGCGATCAACGTAGTGAGCACCCCTGGTCTAAGTCCTCTCACCTGTGCTGCAGGTTCCTATGAAGTTCCGCTGTCCCTTCTTCTATGAGATGTGCTGGTATGTGCTGGAGCGCTACGTCTACAGCCTCACGAAGACCTCTTACCTCACACCTGAGTTTCAGAAATACTCCCTGGGTACAGGTATGTAGACACACACAATGAATACAGCTTTCTGAAAATGTTTACAGATTATCCAGCACCAACCCAGGATTCCATGTGTCCTTGAAATCATTGAAAGTTTGTGAATATAAATAATAAGAAGTTGGATACGCCTGATTGGTTTGCTTAGCTATGTGTTTCCTGTTAGGTCAGAGAGGCTAGCAGTGGCGTAGTAGCACATACTTTGTCGTGTCCTTTCTTCTCACGGTTGAGTTGGTTTTAAAATTCAGATTGTTAAAGAAAAAATGCTGTAGTGGTCAGATGAGCCAAAAATAAAGGCCCTTTCTCAATTCATTAGAACGCGAGTACGGACTCGTGTCCTCGCCAACTATATTCTTGACAAGAACATAGGGAAGTCTGGACTCGGGGAGAACGGGAGCATGCAGCGTAAATCTGGCGTACTGATGACATCACTAGATTCAAAGTTAGGCTGGAGTTAGCCTGTTAATAATCTCTAGGTAATGATAAATTCTGACTTTTTTCATTTAGTGGGGGAATGATAATGAACACAGTCAGATAAACACAAATCAAATGAACATTTTGCCAAATTAATCAAAAAACTCGCCATCACAGTCAGCGGTCCTTCACACATGCAGAGAGATGGCTGCTGCTGACGGGCTGCTGTTAACCTTGAAGCTTTGCTGGTTGCCGCGATCATCTCAACATCAGAATATTTTCTTTAAATTATGCACTAAATGAGTAAATGGGGCATATAGTGGAGATTAAAGTATAATTTTCTCGCCTCAAATGATCTTAAAACCTACTTTTATTGAACAACAGCAACAGAGAAGAGAACTTTTAATTTGATACTCTGAGCTCTGTGAGCGATCCATTGGAAGATGCTGCTGCAGTGCATGCTGGGACAGCTGTCAGTCTGGAGAACAGACAAGTCTGCCCTGATGCATGCTGGGTAAAGAGGAAGGGGTCAGGACAACTTCCGGGGACTTAGTCCGTTCTCAGTCTGCTGTTCTAGTGCATTGGAACAGCACCAGGGCTGAGGGGGGTAACGTTTCACGAGCACACGAGAAAGCACAAGTATGCATAGTGAGAAACGGCCAAACATTCTGGATTCTGTTAGCAGTTGGAGGCTCTTTGGGTTTATCTGTGAATTGAACAGACTGGCAGATTGTGAGATTTATCACAATCAGAACAGGTTTTTGAGTTTTTACAGCACTAGTGGCTTGTTTTTTTTCGACAGTAGGCTGACAGTAAAGAGGCTATGAGAGAGGGGAAGAGACATGCAGTAAAGGATCACAGGTCGGATTAGAATCGGCGTCAGCCACGTCGAGGACTAAGGCCTCCGTACCGGGGTCGTGTGCGCTAACCACTGCGCCACCTGCTCGCCCAGGCGACTCCATCATTACCTTAGCTATAACATTAGCCTGAGAGCAGGCATAACCACCCAGGTCTGCTAGCAGCACTGTGAGCTAGATCACACTTGGCATCTACCTCATTAAAAAAAGATCTGACATACCCTGTCTGTTAATGATAGATCTAGATCTCTTTTCATTAGAAATCAGATGTTTCATAATTATGCTTTTTTAATGCAGTAACTTAATAGGTACTTGTTTAGTTGTTTCTTCTAAATGACTTTAATAATGTGTACCAAAACATTTTTTTGTTTATTCAGTCAGTTTTTAATTCATTTAAAAGAATAATATCTTGAAATATAATGATGTAGATTTCTTAAACTAGCCTTATTGTTGCTGCTTCCTCTCTCACTGAGGGCAGACATACAGATAGTTTGCTGTTTATGTTCTGGGC
Source organism: Cyprinodon tularosa (assembly GCF_016077235.1). Classification (NCBI taxonomy): domain Eukaryota; kingdom Metazoa; phylum Chordata; class Actinopteri; order Cyprinodontiformes; family Cyprinodontidae; genus Cyprinodon; species Cyprinodon tularosa. Next base: position 384,557 of record NW_024039489.1, on the reverse strand, counting down.
TGTTTTAAAATAAATAAAATGATTGATTCAGTAAAATCAGTGGGTCTCGTTTGGTTTAGCTCGTGAGCTGCAGGACGAGGGTTCTGGTAAGAACGAAGAGCCTTCAGGCGCCCAGTCTGAAAAGTCCCCATCCAAAGTCCATTTGACTCCCCTGGAGCTGGAGGGGCTGTGGAGTCTGATCGGCAAACTGGAGACGCTGCAGTCCAACAAGAAGTGTGTTCCAGCTGGAATCCAGAACGCCTCCACGCTCATGACGCACTTCAAGGTAACCTCCACCACTTCCTCTTGACCGCTCTGTTTGAACTGATGACTGATAATCTGCTTCTTTGTGTTTTTGTGCTGCAGGCTCTGCTGAAGGAGCACGCTAATGACAACCCTAAACTGGCGTACACTGGGAAACCCATCGTCAAGTGGCCGCCCAGGGTGAGCTTTCCTACAGCCAGAAACTCTGTAAAATAAGAACAATTACAGTCCAGGAACTGTTTACAGTTTTTCTTTGCCTCCTTTTGTTAGCTAGAAGCTGCTGTTGCTTCTAGCTAACAAAAAGTAAGCATCTCAAAATTAAGTCATGAGGGAAATTATTGAATTATGCTACATTCAGACCCCACGATGCTGAAGCAGCTGGTTTACATGCAAAGTGTATGGTTGACACGCAGCAAAAGGACTTGCAGCGCGTTTCTAGCAGCAGGAGCAGCGCTTCTTGAAGCAGCTGAAGCAGAGCATGATGAGCTTCTGAGCATCTGAGGCGCTGGACGTGCTGCATAAGCAGCAGCTGCTGGAGTTGGAAAAGAAAACCTGCAGCTGAAGTTAAAGATGTTTCATCATATCTGCTCCTTTCTCTGCTTCTCTAACAATTGAATCTTTCTGTTTGTAAACCAGCCCTCATGGTATCAGCCACCGCCACCTCCTCCTCCACCCCCACCGCCACCAGCCCCTCGTCCTAAACCGCCCTCAGCAACCACCGTCCAGCGTCCTCAGAAACCTGCCTCCATGTCTTCACTGAGGCGGCGCAGAGTCAGGTAACCAAGCTGACGGAAACGTTTGTGTTTGATGGTTAGAGTCGGGTCGGTTGCTTTATAGAAATTAAGGTCATCTCTGAAGATGCAGAACATTTTCGTCTGTGTTCAGGCTCCATGATGATGATGATGATGATGATGGTTGCCTTGTATTTCCCTGCAGATGTAAGCGCTGTGAGGCCTGCATTAGGCCAGAGTGTGGAGAGTGTAACTTCTGCAGAGACATGAAGAAGTTTGGAGGACCAGGGAAGCTCAAGCAGACCTGCGTGCTGCGGCAGTGCCTCTCAGTAAGCAGCAGACGGCCTTTTAGGTCCATAGAGGGAGAAATTAATCTACATTTGGTCCTCAAACCATCTACAGAAGAAGAAAAAAGCTGATTGTTCTCTACTTTACTCCATTGTTTGACCTTTTCTCTAAGAAACATGAATCCTAAAAAACAAATCGGGTAAAAATGTCTTTTCTCTGTACCTGCCTGAGAAAAAGCAGCTCATACCAGAATAGAGCACCTCTCCCCCTAGAAGCATTGATGACTGCGTCTCTGTAGATAAGCGTGGTTTAGGTGGTGATTCTGAGCATCATGTCTGGTTCCTCTCTGTCTGCATCAGCCGGGCCTTCCTCTGTCTGCTGTGTGTGAGATCTGCAAAGAGCCCAATCAGGAGGAAACTGGAGACCCTTCCCTCACCCTGATGGAGTGTTCCAGCTGTGCCCAGATCGTCCATCCCGCCTGCCTCACGGTACGTCAGGAGGTTCCTCTTTGGTTTGGAGTTAATAAGATCGTTATTTATCCCTCTGTGGGTAACCTGGAGAGGTCTGCGTTCTACGACATCATCAGGTCTCCGAAACTAAAGGCATCAGGCTAGAACTGGGTAATATATTAAAGCTACAGTGTGTAATTTTCAGCGACATCTAGCGGTCAGACTGCAGACTGCAGCAACATGAACATCCCCCCCCCCACCGCTTCTCCCCCCCAACAGTACGGTGAGCGTTACGGGACAAAATGTCTTCCACGACGTCCGCATCACGTACCCTCTCAAGTGATGAGGTTTGTTTACATAGATAATTTTACAGATAGTATTTCATTAGTCTGAGTAGGGTATAGATTTCAGTTCATCTCTCTCAACTTGCCGTAGTTACTTTCGAGCGTAATGGGCGATCTTGCAATTGCTAGTTTGTTGGCTCTGCGCTGCCGTAGCGCAAAGATGTCTGCCTCCATGGCTGCGAGAACCGCTCCTATGTAATTATAAATAACGAATTCTAAGGCAACGCAAATATTAAGGTTAAGAGGCTGAGCTCGTAGATGATGATAAATAACATAGTTATGTATAATATATTACATTTCTGACTGTATATCCCTGTAATTATTACACACTGTAGCTTTAAAGGAAAACTCCGGTCAGCAAGGAATAACCAATGAATCATTATTTACAACTAAAACTAACATGGTCACGGTGATTTTATGAATTTAGTCTTAAACAGTAAGAATATAAAAATAATCATTTTCGTCACGATCACTGAGTCCGGTGGCGGCCATTTTTACCCAAATATAGTAACACCTCACTCTTGACATCTTCCGGCAGTGACATTGCGGTGAGGTAAGCCTGGCGCCATTCTCAAACTTCTGGCCAGAGAAAAAACCCGTAATATGTAGCCAACATTTGGAAGAAGAATGTTTTCAAGATGACTTGGATAATAGCGCGTTGTGACAAACACCAGATACAGCACTGGGACTTGATCAACAGCCGATACCGCACCGTGACGTCACAAACCAGTAGGTGGCAGTAGTGTTCTTTGACAAACATGGATGCCTCCAGCAAAGAACATTCACATGAAAATTACTCTTAACTGAAACCTCACTGGTCTGATTGAATATCAAAACAAAAGGAACCAACCGAACATCAGGAACCCAGAACATGTTGATAAAGATCAAAAGGTTGCTGATTATCGTGGGGAGAATCTTCTTTAAATGCATCATAAACAAAATGTCTAATTATACATAATGAAAGAAAGATGTTCAACAATCAGACCTTAGTTATTTCTTCAGTCTTCCTGCCGTCTGTCCTCAGTCTGGGTCCAGATGCTGTCTGTTGATTTGCTGCTGATTGTTTGTTCAGGTTCAGGGTGACGGCGTGGTTAACAAAGACCTGCCCAGCTGCTGGGAGTGCCCCAAATGTGTCCAGGGCATCACTGACAGAGAGGTAAGCTAACACTAGCAGGCTGATTTAGGCTGCCCTCCCAGAGGAGCTGCCATGTTGGATCAGCCTGATGATCAAACTGCAGAGATCAGACTCCTGGACTGAAGCCTTCTTAATGATTATTTTCTCTGTTTCCTCCCACAGTCTAAAGGAGACAGAGCGGATTCACTGGTGAGTCCTCAGAAGTTACTCATCTCTAACTTTGTCCTTATTTGCTTTTTGCTTTATGATAGAATACATTTTTCAGGTAATGGAACAGCGCTAAGCAAAGTAGTAAAAGTTGCTTAGGGGAAGAAAAGTTATATCTTTATTCATTCTTAAACATTTGCATCTAATAAACTTTAGGTGTATTTAGTCCCTTCAGATCAGTAGCTGCCTGTTTTTTTTTTTTGTTTTGTTTTTTTAAATCAGTTTCATTCCTCTGACGTTTTAAAAAAAAAAAAAAAAGAGTTTTTGAGCTTTTCCCTCTGATTCTCTGTAGTTGTAGCATCAACCTCTCTTTCTATCCAGAATTAATTATTCATTAAATCAGTAGATGGACCATATAGTGACGCGTAAAGTATAATGTTCTCGCCTAAAATGATCTTAAAACGTACTTTTATTGAACAACAGCAACAGAAAATAGAACTTTTAACTTGATACTCTGAGCTCTGTGAGCGCTAACCTGGAAGCTGCTGCTGCTGCAGTGCATGCTGGGATAGCTGTCAGTCTCATATCAAATAGATGCAGTTGTTCCATTATAGGTTTGACCTCCAGCTGGTGTCTGAAGGACAAACATGTTCTTTATTCAACAGATCCAAACAACAGAATTTGCATTTGCTTTCATTAAGACTTTTAAACCAACCAAGCCTTGATGTCACTAAGACAATGGAGGAAGGTTGTCGGGGAGACGCTAGCAGTCGTCCTCACAGGGAAACTGTAGGGGTGAAAGGATAGAACCCTGAGGGACGCCACAGTAAAGCTGTTGCTCTGTTATATAAAAACCTGATGAAGCTGAAGTTTCTGAGCCTGCGTCTTTCCTCCACTCATGTCCAGAAAAGGAAATCCTCGTCTCTGCTTGACGCTCGGATCGCAAAGATCTACAGACGCCACCTCCACAGCCAGGATGGGGAGGACTCGGCCAGTGACGACGATAACTGTGGGTTTGGGTCAGAACATGAAGCTGAAGCTCCTCGTTAATCAGCTGTAGGTCATGTTGATCTTTTCTGTCTCTCCAGCGTCGCACAGAAGGAGATTGGCTCTCTCTGCTCACGGAGGCGGCCACATGTCCAGGAAGGCGTTCGGTGCCAACAGGAGAGGTCTGCTGCGGGGCGGCCTGTCCCACAAAGGGAGCAGAGGGGGGCTGGGGGCGGGTGGCTCCATGTCGGGCCTCAGACTAAAGAGGGGCGTGGCCATGAGGGAGGCGGGGCGGAGAGGCCGGGTCAGACTCCGCGGAGGCTCCAGGATGCAAAGGAGGGGCGACGACTCAGAAGAGTCGGATGACGATGAAGACGATGATGATGACGACGACGACGATGATGACGATTATGATGAAGAAGAAGGCGAGAGCGAGGAAGAAAAGGAATATCTGCGGCACAAACACAGGAGACGCAGGAGGGACTACGATGAAGACGAGGATAGCGAAGGGCAGGACTACGACCCTGAAGAAGAGGAGGTGGACACCGCTGAAGATGAAGAGCTGAAAAAGGAGGAGGATGAGGAGGAGGACGGTCGCTGGGATTCAGACCCAGAACCTCCGGTTCTCCTGGTGTCCGACCTGAACGACGAGCTGCTGAGCGGCTCCTACCTGACGGTCACCCTGCAGCAGCCTCACAGAACCAAGAGCCAGTCAGGTGAGCAGACCCTCACTCTGGGGCCGGTCCTTTTTCAGGGACCCCGGTAACAGTCTTTTATAGGGACCCAGGTAACAGTCATTTTTAGGGACCCGGGTGCCGCTTCTGGTCTGGGACCCTGTTTTTTTCTTTTTACTCTGCACCACTCAGCATGAATCCAACATGACTGTCAGGATTTGTTTTTTCTGTAGTTCTGATCCGGATGAATATCTGGCGAAAGCTCCGCCAGTAAAGTAACACATTAAGCTTAATAAACATCATTAATGATGACCACGGGTCGATGGACCGACTATAGCTCACCTGTGGACCGCTGCTTTACAGTGTTAGCTCCCCGTGGCTAAGCCAGCTGCTTCCTGGACAGCCTCAGCTCTCCTCACAGGTCAGCGAGGCGCTGCTGTTCAGGCAGCTGAACTCATGAGGATAAATCATTGGAAACAAAAACCTGCTTTAGAACAGAAACAGGAGAATTAATGAAGAACAGAAGCTCCATCATGAAAACCCTTTAATGATCAAAGTCTCTCTGAGCTGGATGATCTGAGCAGCTTGAGCCCAGCAGGCCACGCCCACAGACAAGGAGCTTCAGCATCGTCTGTGTTGTTGCTGAAAAGCTTGATTTGGAACAAACCAGCTGAACCAAGCAGACCTGAATTAAATCCGATCCATGAGCCACAACCTGGGATCGGATCAGAACATCCTCATCATCCTGCATTAGTTTCAGGAATCCGATCTCCTCCATGGCCTCATTGTCTGGTCAATAAGCTTCAGACGCCTTTAACTGGACCTCTGCTTTATTCTTCAGCTTGTTCAGAAATCTGTCATGTTTAGACCCGAACCCTGGAGGTTCCTCTGACCCGTGAGCTTCCTGTCTGCTCTGTTCAGGCTCCATCGTGCCGAAGCTGGAGGCCGCCATGGGGCTGAGGTCAGCAGCAGGGGGAGGCGGTCAGCAGGGCTTCATCCAGAGGAAGGCGGCTCATTCCAAACCTTCCAGAGTCCGAGGTGCTGATTCTGCCGACACCTTCACCCCCAGAGGACCCGGCAGGTAGAGCTCACCTTCTCTGCATCACTGGGGGTTTAAATCATATTTAAATGTCGAATCATTCTGGCTTAAACATTTATATAAATGTTCACTTTATCAGACCATATTTTCCCAAACTTTAGAAATAAAAATAAAATATAAAAAAAATAAAATAAAAAATCCTGTCTTAAAATCTGTATGTTTTTCGTTATGCAGGCCAGTTAGTTATAGCTACAGTCTGAACACCTAAATTCGGCCAATCATATACCGGTCATCTGTCAATCAATTGGTTTCGGTCATAGCATCTTGATTCATATGTCGCAGCTAATATACGCAACGGTTGAAATCAGAGTCCTTTCCTTTCCCATTGAGTTCCTTCCAGTGTTCACGGGGATGGACGTCTGTGTCTTCAGCAGGCGTAGAGCTAACAGAACTGGCAGCGTTGCGAGGCAAGGGCTCAAACATGTACGGCTGGAAGCCTTCTACACCAAACCAAGCTTCTGCCGCCCTGGCGTCCTCTTCCACAACATCTTCGTCCCGCTTTCCTCCTCTAAATAAAAAATGGATGACGGAGGAGACTCATCCACGACCTCCGACACTAAACTCTCCTCCTCTTGCATGTTTCCTCTGTCCATAGCGTTCCTTTACAGCGTCGTTTCTAAGTCACCAATTTAGTGCTACTTGGTCCCAATGGAATTTCCCATTGGGAACCTGCTAGCACTAAGTTGCTAACTGGTTAGCATAATGCTTCAGAGACACCGGCCACAACCAAACTTGCATAGGAACCTTCTGCCACAATAATCCAGCCCCTTTGATAATCGACCAATCACATTCACTTTATTCACTCGCGTAAAGTCGGGCACCACTCGGGAGAATTCAGAAATGCAACGGTTGGAACGGCCGCTTCCCTAACGACTTTAAGCTTCCTCTTCCTTCAGTTTGCTTGATGATGATCAGCAAATATTTAGGCGGCAAAGTAGAAACATTCTCAGTCCTGAAGGTCCTCAGAGATTTATAGGGATATTAAAGGTGAGTTGGGTCCCTTGGATGAACCATCAGTTATGCAGCTGCATGTTTGAGATCCTGAAAGGTTGAATTGTGTTAAAATCTAAAACATTTGTTGTGTCGTGATGAATTTTCCTTTGTTTCTCCTCTCAGGCCTCGTCTGCGAGGAAGTCAGGGAGAAAAAAGCAGCAGAACGTACTCTGCCTCTTCCTCTGAGGAAGACCAGGCTGCTGCTCCTGCTCCGTCCTCTCTGCTGTCTCTGCCGTCCTTTAAGGACGCAGGCAGCGATCGGGGCGGGGAGAAGGAGATCTGGGTGTCTGTGTTCAGATACCTGAACAGAGCGGAGCTGCTGGCCTGTATGACCGTCTGTAAAGCCTGGTATAAATGGTACGTCTCTCCTCTCTGGTTTGGATGCTGAGCTGGGAGCTTCCCTCTAAACCACCTCCTCCTGTCCGTCTGTGTAGGAGCTGTGACAAACGCCTGTGGAGTCACATCGATGTGAGTCGGTGCAACCCGCTCAGTAACCAGGCGCTGGCGGGCATCATCAAACGCCATCCCACCTCTCTGGACCTGTCCTGGACGCCGCTGGCCATGAGGCAGCTGAACTGCCTTCTCACCAGACTCCCAGGTACAGACCACCACCAACCCTCCTCCCCCGTCCACCAGAACGCCGTCTCACTGCAGCTCCGGATGTTTCTGTAGGTCTGAGGGAGCTGAGGCTGACCGGTCTGCCCTGGTCCTGTCTGTCAGCGCTGGTCTCCCCCACCCTGCCCCAGTTACAGCTGCTGGATCTACGCTGGTGTGAAGGCATCAGAGAGGCCCAGATTAAAGAGATCGTCACTCCTCCAGGTCAGCGGATGACGCCGTCAGACCCTCCCAGAGTGGCATTCATTCTTCTCTGGGCTTTAGAACCATAGAAATCAGAGGTTCTGTTTCTGAAAGGACAGTCGCTTCAATAAGAAGGGCTTTAATATTCAATATATTTCAGGTGTTCTTTAATGGATTAATGATCAGTGGATCATTATTTATACCTAAAACTAAGACGTTTGCGGTGATTTAATGAATTTAGTGCTAATCAGTAAAAAAATAAAAGTAGTAATTTTCGTTGCGATCACTGAGTCTGGGAGCGGCCATTTTTCCCCAAATATAGTAACCCCTCCCTCCTGCCATCTTCCAGCAGTGACGTCACGGTGCGGTAAGCCTAGCGCCATTCTCCCCGCTTTACAAGCTAAATCAATGGGAACTACTAGACACATCTGCAATCAACAACAATTATTGAAGATTTCCAGAGGACTTCACCATTGAAAATCACCAGAGCTATAGTGAAACTGACAATGCCCACGTGCATGGCAGCTGCATGTTGGAATACATCGGGTAAAAGTGAAAAAATAAGGAGTTATTCACCTTTCCTGTTCCTGATCCTCCACGGACGGGTTCATCGTTGGATTGCCAACTTGAAGAGGAAGGATTCGCCATCGAACTTCTGGCCAGATTAAAAACACGTAATATGTAGCCAACATTTGGAAGAAGAATGTTTTCAAGATGACTTGGATAATAGCGCGTTGTGACAAACACCAGATACAGCACTGGGACTTGATCAACAGCCGATACCGCACCGTGACGTCACAAACCAGTAGGTGGCAGTAGTGTTCTTTGACAAACATGGATGCCTCCAGTAAAGCACATTCACATGAAAATTACTCTGAATTAAAAACAAATTTCATATTTAAAGAACTTTCAGAGGTTTGAATTCTGAATATGAGCGGAAAATAGGACCAATTGATAACGACGTGTGACTTTTTCCACTACAATGTTTTTGGGATGCAAAAATATCACTCTTTTGAACACATAATGTTTTGGGAAGAGAAACGTTTTATTTCGCTGGGTCTAGCAAACCTGCTGGACTACTTTCGGCTTGACCAAAGCTGGACGAGAACTCTGCTCACAGGATGCTGCCAGGGGTAAGTCGGTGTGATTGCATGACACTGGTGATGGGGATGCCATACAGATTCATGTCAAAAATCCCGAACTATCCCTTTAAGCCCAGGGTGACTGTGGTTCTTCTACAGATTCAGGTATCAGAGGCTGGTTCTGGTGGATCCATACAGAGATGCTGATCCAGACCAAATATCGGCCTCCTGAAATCTACAGCCAGTATTAGTGGCTTTTTTTCTGCTATAGTATTGGTTTATCGTTTTTTTTTTGTGTAGTGTTTCCCAGCCTTGGAGCACCATCTAGGGGTGGCACAGTGTTATTGCAGGGGTTGTGGCAGAAATGAACTAAATAAATGATACAGTTTAAGTTGTTTAATTATTAATTGATATAAATATTGAAAATGAGGAAAACATTGGTTTGTACGTGTCTTTTAGATAATTGTTCCATTATTAACGATACAATGGAAACAAATCTGATCAAATAAAGTTGCTCAGCTCATCCTAAACCATTCATTAAAAAAAAAATATTTAGGAGAATAAAAATTGTAAAGAAAGTGTTTAGAGCTATTTTTATGGCCCAAATTTATGTCTTTACAATTAAAATAAGGAAGCAGAATTTCATTCTCTTATTTCAAGTGTATATTATCGAATTATATTATTTTAAGAGTAAAAATGCTAATTCCATTAGCAAATTATCTCATTTATTTACTCAAATTGAGGGTAAAGACACTTAATTTAAGAAATGTTTTACTTATTTCTAGATCATTTATCAGTGTACCTGGTCCATCCTTTTTGTTAAAAATAATAAAGCCATTAGTTTCTGGGATCGCTGGGATGCTGACTGAAGAGATGAGGCACTAGGATTAACTTCACCAGTCTGGAGCAGGCTAGTTGCACGAAAAATATCACCATGGTGACATGTATTATTGCTTTGGTGAAGCAGAATCAAGGCTTAATTGACCCATGATATCCAGAAAATCCTGTCTTAAAAATCCTTTGAGCAGAACTATTATAATCACAATAAAACTGATCTTTATTTGGTAAATTAAGTTACATTAATCGGTTTATGGATGTTTTTAGTTAACCTGCCTGTTAGATTATTACACTCAGAGCCTGGAGGAGTCCACCACTACAAGATGCAAACAAGTTCTGGAAATGCTGAGATTATCTGGATTAACTCAGGGATGGCTGTTAAATTAATAATTTGTCTTGTAATAGTTTGTGTGAATATTTTATGTAGATCCTGTTTTCGTCTCCCTCTGCTAATGGTGATGGTAATGAAACAAATGTGTAACGTGGAGATGAGTCCAGCACTGATCCACTGCTGTGCTCTGAATCCGTGTCTGCAGGTTTGGAGTCGTCGCGCAGCAGGCTGAGGAACATGGTGACGCTGCGTCTGTCCGGCCTGGACATCAGCGAGTCCACCCTCAGGCTGTTGCAGCGCCACATGCCCCATCTGCAGACTCTGGACCTGGCTCACTGCAAGAACATAACGGATTCCTGTATCACGCTGCTGGCAGCCGCTGGGACTCACACCCGCAACAACCTCAGCGAGCTGACTCTGGCTGGTGGGTGTCTGAGCACCGGAGATCTGAAATAAGAGGAAACGCGTCTTTCTGATGCCTGACTGTTTGTGTTTGGACAGGTTGTAACCAGCTGAGCGACGGCTGCCTGTCCTACCTGAAGAGGTTCTCCTCTCTGACTCTGCTGGACCTCAGAGGCTGTAAGGGTGTCAGCAGACGGGCCTGCGACGCCTTCATCTCTGACCTGTCCCATGTTGCCCTCTTCTGTATGATGGAGGAGAAGCTCATCCAACGCCTGGACTGAACGCAGAGAATCATCATTTGATGACAGTGGAGCGGTCAGACCGGACTGCGGCCCACATAATACAGGACTTTTATCTTAGTGATTTCATTTAACAGCCCGTCTGTTTTTTTGGTGTTTTCTTTGTAAATAGAAGATCTTTGTAAGCAGATGTTGTTTGGCTCCATCTGAGCAGAGTATCAATAAAAGATAATTCCTCTGTTCTGTATTTCCTTTAATGGTACATTATAGCAGCAGAAGCAGATCTAGAAGCATTGGGCCTCATGCATCATACATTTTCATAAATTTCTCTCATCTTTTCTGCTACTTTGGGATTTTATGAATGCAATATATCTGATTCAACAAACATTCTTAACTTCACTAAATGATCTTCATAAACCAGATGCAGTCCATCTGTGTGTAAGTCAGCGCGCATCCAGAGAAATATAAATCTGCATAATTATTGCCCCAATACTACCACGTAAGGCACATATCTGTGGGAGGGATACGACTTCCCCTCACTGTCAGGTGCTCTCTCTGCTGATTGAGAGCTGAGCAGCAGCACTGAAGGACCAGGAAAAACCGGATGGTGAGGAATAAATGACAGGAGCTGGAAATGATGTGGCTGCACTGTTACAGACATGAAAATAAAAATCATGAAAACTTATTAAAAGTTACTGAGGGAGGCCAGATGTGCAACATATGATGTAAATGTTTAATCAGTTTTACCATCAACCATCATGACAACATTCTGCTAAATCTTTTAACACAGAACACCTGTGCTGTACATCTCCAGAACACGTATGTCATCCCTTCATCTCCTGCAGAAACGCATCAAATGTTGACAGTCAAAAATTATTCTAACAAAGTCAGAAACCCAATTATAGTAATCAGAGGTCAGATGCACATGACCTGATCTGATGAGGACAGGTATTTAAAATGACCAGCAGGTGGCGCCCTGCGTCAATGGCACCATCAATCATCCACATTATTCCACCACCTTGTCCTTCATAGCCAATAAATGGCACATTTAGGAATCGGGAAGTTAAGTTAGGAACTTTATGTGTGGAAATAATTTTTCTGCCAGTTTAGACATATCTGGGAAAACAGCCAATATAAACCAATGAGGTCATCCCTGCATTTCCGTCCTCTGACCTAAAAAGTTTGACCTGGTTGAAGCTTTGACATGAGATTCTATTCTACTGTGAATAAATACTGATATTTAAGCACATTTATAGAAAAACCTACAGTTTTCTATTATTAAATTATTCCATCCATCCAATTTTTCCTATTTAGTCCTTGTCAGGATGACAGCTGGGGTGGTAGTCTATGGGGGAGAGGGGGGTTACAAACTGGACAGGTAGCAGTCCATCGCAGGGCAACACAGAGACACATTTGAAAAGAAAGAAATTTCTAAATCTCACAGAAAATGTTGGAAAAACTAAAATCTTTGAAAAAGGATTCTTATCAATTCTTTATCTTTTTTATATCAAGTCATTTTTATTAAAGTTTCATTTCTGTATTGCATTTTTTTAAATGTATTATTATTCATACAGAACATGTTTTGTGCAGCAACAAAAAAAAAACTCAAAATGCAATCCTCTACGTTCCTTTTTAATGCCTGCAGAAACACAGAGCCTGGTTGATTTCTTCCTATTAAAGGGGAGTTTTCTTCTCCACTGTCACCACATGCTTGGTGTCAGATAGAACAGAAGTCAATTCCTTGATGACAACAGTTTCCTTAGAAACCAAACTAACCTGGAAGTTATTGAAGTAACTCTGTGCAGTGGCTAGAGGCGACAGAAATGGTGAATCGGAGCAGTTTATAAAATAAACCATGATCATATGTTAAAAACTGATCAACCTTAAAAACAAGCATAAACCTGGTTAGTTACAGTTGTTCTATGGTTATAAACCATCATGGTTTTGTTTTAAAGCATTTTTTTCCTAATATGAGATTTTTCTTTACATACAGAGTAAATATACCCAAAGTGAGCAGATCAGAGCTTTAGCAATAAACAGACCTGCTGATCATGTTATGGATTCAATTTAAATCAGTTTATTTCTATTGCGCCAATTCACAACACATTTCATCTCAAGGAAATTTACAGAAACAATCCAACCAGATCATCCAGTCAGATTGGTTAGAGGTTTTCTATCTGAGGACAACAGCTGATTCATACTTGATGGCAGCTAGTCAGACCTCACAGAGAGACATTCATATTCATGGGGTTTTCTTTCACATCCATCCATCCCCTGCAATCAAACCTGTGATACCAACAATCAACATTTTCCACACAGAACGTTGATAGTTCCCTTTATTTTTATTACAAACACAGAAACTAAAGAACAATGTGTGAACAGTCTGCTGAACGCCGGGTCTCTGCTGTCTAGTAGCTCTTGGTCGCCTCATACTGGTCGGGGAAAGGCAGGCTGATGTGTCCGCTTCCAGCAACCAGGGGGAGGATTCCAGCGTTGGGCACGACGTTCCAGGATAGAGTCAGAGTGACGTTTTTATTGGACCTGAACGCAGCACAGACACCACAGTCAGCCAATCCCATTCAGGAACATGAGGGTTAAACATCAGAAGCAGATCAGGCTAAATAAGCTGCTCTGGTGAACAGACCTGCAGGGAAAAGGATCGAAAATAAAAACCAGCGGGATGTTTCTGACCTGAGTCCGTTTCCGTCATCGAAGAAGAAGTATTTGGACTTCATGTCTCTGAGGTTCAGTTTGGTGTTTTCCCCTCGGAGAACGATCCTGTCCCACAGCACCACCTGGTTCAGAGACTAAAACACAAAGATTGAAACGTTTCCTCGTCAAGTCACTGATAAACGACCTGCTGCTGTTCAGCAGTCAGATCAGCGCTGATCCAGCCACACAGGCTCAAAGCTCAGCGCCGTCCTTTACTTACGTTGCTCTTTGTGGCGTATTCAGCAGACAGGTAGAGGAACAGCTGTTTGACGTTCCAGTCGAAAATCGGCTCCAAATGTGGGAAAGGTTAAGGAGCAATAAAAGCATGTTTACCTCCATAAATGAACACGTGTTTAATAACCTTTATTTCATTTACAGGAATGACTGACAGCAGAACTAAGCTAAGATTCATCAAAACACATCATAGAAAACCGTTATAACCTGTTCAATCTACTTCATGAGATTTAAACCCTGTTCCTTCAACAACATCAAGCATAAAGTGATATTTTACTGGATTCATTCATCTCTGATTAATGATGTCTGTGCTGAAGGCATCTAATCACTCTATGGCTACGTTCAAACTGCAGGCCTTTATGCTCAATTCCCATTTTTTTGTGAAATCCAATTTTTTTTGCGTTGCCGTTCACATTTTCAAATACATGCAACTTGTATGTGATATTCTGTGTGAACTGCATTCATATAACTTAAGTGTCCTGCTTGCGCAGTAGAGGAAGCAATGATGTCACAGGCCAGCGTGCTTTGTGTTTAGGAAGGTAAACATGGATGGTAGAGCTGGAGAACAACTAGTGATCTTTCCCAACCTTAAAAACTTAATCTTTTCAAGAGGATTAAACATAAAAACTGCACTCTGCATCATCGTCCACCATGGTTGTTGTTTTGCTTGCAGCTTCTTCGTAGCAAGACCCAGAGTAGTGACGTTTGTTGGGTATTAATGGCGTTTAGTTGGCTGTTCACACACAGGTCGCATTTAAAAAGATCAGATTCGTATCGGATTCAGGACCACAGAGCCAGGAGGCCTGGGTCGCATTGGAAAAAATTGGATCTGTGCTGTTAAGACTTAAATGAAAAGATCAGATCCAGGTGGCATATTGGCAAAAAAATCAGATTTGGGTGACTTCAGGCTGCTGTGTGAACGTAGCCTATGATACTAAATGCTGAGTCAGTTTTTAGATGTTTCCTTTGTGAAAAGCTCCGTTAGAAAGTGAACAAAACCTGAACTATTTGATGGTTGAAGTGATTCAGCCTCAGTCTGGAGGTAAACTCATCTGTATTGGATGGATGGAAGGAAAGTTCTCCTCCCCACCAAAGCAGAGGGATGATGCTCTGCAGACGATGTGATCGATCCATGGAGATCTGAACATTTTAACATCAACTCTGACCGTTTATCTTCAGCATGACAACCAAAGGCAGCACAGAGAAAAAATTATCTCTGTAACATATGAGGGATCTGTGGCTACAATATCATTAGATAAATTAATAACTGATTAATTGATTCAATAATGACTGGTGAAAAGAGTGATGTTAAAATATCCCTATGATCACATGGAGTAACTGGAGGGATTAATTGGATATTTCTATGTTGAACTTATTCACCCTTCTGAATGATTCCACTTTCTGAAACGAGGCCCAGGAAGCAGCTGCCTAAACCGCGCTGCGTCTGCACTGTAAACAAACGCCCACATTCTCTCATGACGGAGGGCAGACAGTAAAGAGCAGCTGTTTCTTTAAGCAGCTAATCTGCTCAGAGCAGCAGCCTGTCTGTTAAGCTAAGATCTAGGTAATGAATATCTGTGTTTAAACTCCAGAGGTCTGGCCTTTATTCAGCCTTTAGAAGTGATGAGATGCGATGACATCATGAAAAGGGCGGGACCCAGAGCAGAGATCCCAATACTGAAGACGATTCTAGATCAGCTATCAAATAAAATGGTCCTGATCTGTAGGGGCAGATCTATCCGTTGTAGTTCTATAATAGATGTATCCCCTTCATGGGCATAGATCATTGATTCAATAAATCCAGTCAGTTTAAACCCAGTATAATGTACCCCATTAACACCATCTACTGTGACCTCTGACCTTATGACCTATGGCTTCATTTTCTGACCTCTCACTGATCTAGAGCCATTTTCTAGGACAGACGTGTGTTTGTTTACTGCTTATAGAGAGGAGATGATGACAGCCAGCAGAGCTCTGGTATCTGAGAAGAATCCGGTGTTCTCTCTGCAGCGCCTGGACAGAGCTCTACTAACATCTCCACGGTGCAGGGAAAGGATATCAGCGGAGATGTCGAAGGTGAGGAACCCCAGGTCGCTTCGTTCTCTGGGTCCTGTGAAGTCATCCACATTCTTCCTGTAAAGAGAAGATGATCACTGAGGGAAAGTGGAGCTTATTTTAGTTCACAAAATCAAATCTGGAGCCGGACGTCATCCAAACACTCAGTTTCTAAAAAGAAACATTTTCAGGTTACTGACGTCTTACGCATGCGTATTGATTATGGGTATGCTGGTCTGACAGAGCAGCTCCTGGACCTGAATGTCCAGCGTGGGTCTAGATGCTTTGACGCAGCAGAGATGGAAAGAAGAAGCTTTTTTGGAGACAAAGAAGAAGCAGCAAACCTGCAGTGAAGGAAATAAACCAAGCAGGGCAACAAACTTTGCTTCAGCAGGCAGTTTTCCATCTGTTTGGGTTAGATATTAGTAATGCTCAGGTGGGCACTGGAAAATCATCCCCACAGCATGATGCAGCCACTTCCATACAGGTAGGGTCCAGATGGTTGTGGAAATGGTGAATAAATGTGCTTAAAGCAGCAGGTAAATTTGGATTTTTTAAATTCTTTCTATGAAACAAAGTTTTCAATCTAGAGAAAAAAGAATCGCCCAGATCCTCCCAGGTCTCTGACAGCAGAGGACCATCAGGTGGACGGAGCGCTGAGCCTCGATCTCTGAAGCAGCTGGGAAGCATCAGCAGGCGGCAGAACAGGAAGGAAGCAGCCAGAAACAGCAGCTATTAATCAAACTCTTACAGCATCACTTTGGAGACGTGGATGTCCACAGGAACCCTTCTGTCTTTGAAGGCTGTGGTGACGAAGCAGCCGAAGGTCAGAGCCGCCATGACGCTCAGGGAGAAGGCGAACAGCGAGTTCGCTCTGGACAGAACCGTGTTCATCTTTCAGCAGGCAGCAGGAGCTCATAGGAGGCAATAATGGAGACCAGCCGGAACAGGAAGTGCTCCCCGGAAATGCTCCGCCACTTCCGATTTACAGAGACCGTCGTGTTAAAAACAAAATAAGATTTAATCCAATCATCGGTTCCGTTCAGACTGTATGTGGTGTTACTTTACTGGTGCATAATGTTTGGGGTTAACTGGTTGAACTGGTTTCATCGCATGTTCTCTGTAGATGTTCAGATGTAGAGATGAATAAGCGCTCAGTCCTTCTTCCCTTCCAAACCGTGGGGGAACCATTCTGATGAGTCACTACCGCCCCCTGCTGACTGGCGAAACTACTACAGTTTCCCATCAACAATAAATAAATCAGGTTCACCAAAGTTAATTTATTGTTTTACTCTCTCTGACGGCATTGAGGCAAACCTCTGTAGATTGTGGCTCTAGATGCACCACAAACTTTAATCAGTTCAATTTAGTCTTTTTAATAATACCTATTTTATAATATCCAGATCTAACACAACTGAGAAAATATTACTATAATTACTCTATGTAATACAATAAGTTATTGGTATAAATCAATATTAAACTACATGCTAACTCATGGCAGCATATTTTTTATTATTATTTTATTCTATTTATTTATTTTTAAGACAGTATAATCAGATCTTATCAAACATCTTTCAGATACTTTTACATAGTTATAAAATGTATTTATTTTTTAAATTAAAGATTTGAAACTTGCCATAAAATGTTGTAAACACCAGTGTGTATTTCTGTAGTTTGTTAAGAATCACTTAGTTTCTTTTATTTGTGTGTTATTGATCAGTATATAGAAATGTTCACTATAATAAGCAATCATCTTTAATTGTGTCACTCATCAGCTGTTCGATGTGTATACATTATATTATTGGTTAAATGGCATTTAAGTGACTTATAGTTATGGACAGTGACTTGGTTCAGTTCTGTTTGTTTACATTGTGTCAATTCAAACCCTAATATTTTTAAGGCTTTTTAAAATCAAATCATTTTAGACTGTATTTATAAAGCACACTATCATGCCACTGGTAACACTAAGTGCTTTACATTGTTGGCTAATTTAAACAAATGCATGTCTACTTTGTAAGGCGCTTTGGATAAAAGCATCTGCTAAATGCATAAGCATTAAATAAAAGCCTTTGCAAACCCTAGTACATGACACAGGACAGATACCTACAGTCACAGAAGCACAACTACATAACACTCTTTCCCTTCTACATATGACATCTGACCCCCATCTGCTGTCTCTTAACTAAAATCCTAAAAATGAACAATCAGGATTGATGCAGCTGTAAGGAAGCAATATCTTGCATATTTTACACCAGGAAACCCACCCATAAATAAATTTAAATGGAATAATAAATAGCATAAGATAAAAGTGCATAAAATAAAAAGCTAGGCTAAAAAGATAGGCCTTATTAACATCAAGAGTCTCGGCCGGCCTGAGGCTCTACTTGATCCATCACAAATCTACTTGAATCCATCACACTGAGCATGCATGCAGCGACAGTGGGGAGGAAAACTACCTTGGTTGGTACTTGGTTCCACAGGAGAGGAGCCTGATAACTAAAAGATCTGCCTCCCATTCTACTTTTAGAAGTTCTAGGAACCACTAGTAAACCTGCAGATTGAGAGCGAAGTGCTCTGTTAGGAACATAAGGAACAATCAGATCTCTGATATCAGATGGAGCTTGGCCATTTAAGGCTTTATATGTGAGAAGGAGGATTTTAAATTCTATTCTGGATTTAACAGGAAGCCAATGAAGAGAAGCCAGGATAGGCGAGATATGATCTCTCTTTTTAATTTCCATCAGAACTCTGGCTGCAGCATTTTGGATCAGCTGAAGGCTTTTAACTACAGTTGGATTAGATCACATCTGCTGGAGGTTAATGCAAACAGCTGGTCAGTTTTTAGTGACTAAAATTGAATTCTGATATTCACATGTTATATTTTACTATAATATAATATAATATAATATAATATAATATAATATAATATAATATAATATAATATAATATAATATAATATAATATAATATAATATAATATAATATAATATAATATAATATAATATAATATAATTATAATTTTAATGTACCATTAAAACCAAATCCTTCTTGTTTCCTCTACTGTTATTTCCTGATTCTGCAAAAACTATCAAATAATGTCAGCCAATCAGAGTGATCTTCGGGTCTGGCTCCTCCCCTCGCTCTGACTCATGTTGTCCTGTTTTGACTGCAGCACGTGAGCCTCCGCCGCGGTACATGGAGTCCCTGCAGGATCAGCTGGAGAAGGGATGTCCAGGAAACGAGCAGCGGAGCCGGAGTCTGGATCCAGTGACTCCCCGGAGAGGAAGCGGACCTGCTGGGGGGTTCTGATCAGCCAAGGTAGGTTCGCTGCATGGGGACAGGATGGCCTGAAAACAGGAAGAATGAAAGAACAGCTCAGACTGGGAGCAGTTCAGTGTTTGACATTTAATCCTGCGCAGCTTCTCACCGTATTATGGCCCAGAGAGATCTAATGGCGCAAGCCTAAAATATCCTGCAGCTGATCTACAGACAGTATGGTAGCAGGACTGCAGAAACTCTAACTGCTTTTCATAAAATAATAAAATAGTAATTAGAGCCTGTTAGTGATTGGATTAAGCTTTTATTTTTTCCAAACATTAATTTTTTTTAGTAGATTTGAAGGAGAAATGTCCTTAATTTTAAGTGAAGGCAAGACTTGGGACCTTAGATGCCAATTGAAGGAGTTTAATGTGTCAGTTTGTTAATATTTAACTGTAACATTAAACAAGAAACACATGCAGAGAGCTGTCAATCTCAGTTTCATTTATGTATTAACTTAACTAGATTATAGAAAAATATCACACTGTTGTAGGTCAGAATAATGATATGATTGACCTTTTAATAACAGAGTCAGCACTAACATTCACCAAAACAGGGTGTATAGTTGGGCTGCAGCTGCTGAGTATTTTAATAACCAATTATCTGCCAAAGTAATTGAATCATTGAATCAAATAATCTGACAATTATCCTTTTCTTTAAAGATCATGTGATCAAAATGTAATGCAGTGGAATTATTTTTGCTTTGGTTGTAATAGCGTTTATTTGCTGTAAATTGTCATAAGTGCTGCTGTTTAAACTCTCCTTACTGTTGCTATCAGTACATTTTAAATGCAGGGCAGCCATATATGGCTTTGATACCGTAGTTAGTAAGAAAATATTCTGCTTTCTAATCCTACTGTTTTGATACTTTAAGATGTTTATTTCCCTCCCCGGTAGGGCTGGCAAATACCTTTATTTAATCAGATATTATTTCGGCTGTTATATACTGTTTATGAACATACAGCCCTACCAACTGTGTGTTAGAACACTAGATGAAAGAGTGATTGGAGCACTAATCATGGTCAAACAGTTAATTCTGCACATACACGGAATAAATTCACCACAACTTCTGTTCAAAATATAAGAGTTTATTAACAAAAATCATTCAGCTCCAAGTCAAACGTATTTCAGTTTAGAACTCTTAACTAGGACTAGTAAAACTAAACTAAACTAAACTACTATGTGCAAAGAGGAAGGGAAGCACGGTTGAAAACCATATTATAGTTTACACTTTACATATTGATTTCTCTGACTTTGAAGGTTGACATTTTTCTAGCAGTATACAGCACATAACCAAAATGCATCACTTAACCAAACATCGGATGCTACAATATAGGAGCCCACCTCTTTTGAATTGGAGGTTTTATTTGTCTAAATCATTGGTTTATGTTAGGGGATTTATTTAAGTGCTTTTTGAACATTATCAATAGGTCTGCCAATAAAAGTACTAAAACCCTCATTTACTTAAAACCAAGATGTTTCCCCATCTTCCCTCTTTTTCTATATGAGCATGTATTAACAGCAGCTTGATTTATATGTGTTTTTGGAGACTACATGGAGGTAAATGTTAAGCAGAAGCTGACTGATGTGGTCAATGTTAACATGTAATGATGACTGCTGTTCCATTCTGACTAACTAGCCTGAACAAGCACACTGTTGAAATATGAGTAAAGGAGATATATAAACTTTTAAAAATGAAGAATAATGCTGTGTTTTCTAATGCAGGTTCCTGGGCAGATCGCTCTCCACTTCATGACGCAGCCTCTCAGGGTCGCCTCCTGGTCCTACGCAGGCTGCTGGCTGAGGTAGGATGTTCATAAATTTCTAATTTATAATGATTTTTTTTTAATATATATAAAACAAAATAAAATAGTGTATGTTAAAATAATTTACTTAGTTCAAAATGTCTTTAACCTGTTCGGCTCAGAACTGGTGGACCCAGTATTCATGGAGTGGAGAAATGGAGTGGGCGGTGTCAGTGTCTACAGCGGGAACCTCTGGTCTTAATGTCCAGTTCTGGTCCAGGAGTAGAGGTAGAGCCCTGCTGGCGGGCCGCCAACCCAGTGAGGCGGTTGTCAAACAGAGAATCCCACATGCAGGACTGGAGTATCGGAGGACAGTGATGTGCAAAATAATATCCTGCAGATAATGAATAAATGATTAACTAGAACTGGAGTTATAGCTAATTATCGAAAGGTAAAATCAATTTAGTGTTCTTAATTGGATAATTGTAGCTTTAAATTATCTACTTACCGGGGTGGCGGATGCACCTCTGGAGGGTTCCTGGACCGGCTGTTAAAATCCAGGTCTCCACCAATCTAGTGACCCAGGTTAAGTGGCCAGCAGAGCTATTAATTATCAATAAAGAACCTTTTATCTCTGTTTATTCGCACTATTACCAAAAAGGGGGGTGGATCTGACCTGAGTGATAAATCCTCCGCTATATGAAAGACCATAACCACTACAAGTTAACCAAAGTCTTTATTCTAATAATTTAGGATTACAGAAAATCTAACATCTATGCAAACACTACACGCTACTAGAAAAATAAACACGAGGTAGATTAAATGACTAGTTTAAAGAAATCGAAAATAAAGAATAAAACAAAATAGAAAACAAAAGAATAAAACCATAAGAGTCCGTTTACTGGCTTCTGAGATCATTCAAATATGCCAGATATGAATACATTCTCTAATGTCCGTTAGCAGCAGGTATGATGATAACAGTGCAATTAATCATAAAATTAATACATCCAGCTTAAAAATTGGTAAATGATAAAAAGCAGAAGTCGTTTAGCAAAACACATTAACAAACAGTGTACCTGTGTGTGAGAAGGGCATGTAATTAAATGAGGGACTCCCCCTTTTCCACGTGGTGAGAGGAACAAAGAAAAAATGTGGGGGGGTTGGCAGTCTGTAATCAAGATGGCCCCCACGTGGTTGAATGTGGCAATTCTATAATGGTCTTAAGGTAGAAACAAAAGAAGATAGGAAAGGAAAAGAAAGATGGGAAAGAAATATCACTTGCAGTTTCACAGCACACTTACTTCAACCAAATGAACCAACTCTTATAACCAGCACAGTTTAAAAATCAGCATTAATTCAAATCCCTGAATCTACCTGTCTATCTCGCCGAGCGCAGCACCTCATTAATGCATCGAAAAGGAAAGGAAATTGATTTACTGTTAGTTGCCTTCGGTCCATGAAGGAGTGGTGTTTCCAAGGGAACCGTGGCCTGGTTGCGGCCACGCAGAGTTTTCGGCACCGGGTCCGCCCTCGGGAAAGTTCAGTCAGTTCGGTGCTACAGCAGAGGGCTCGATGTGCTCTCAAGTCATGGAGGATGAATTTTGCGGAAATGATCGGCGAGGAGCGTCCTCCTCAGCCGGTCCGTACAAAAAGGGAAAAGACGCACTCAATCCGCTGTCAGCTTCAAAGGCTTCCGTCTCCCCAGTTGGCGCAGCCGCTATGCACGATGGAACACTGCGATCCGTGACTTTTGACGCAGGAAAAACGAAAGCTACTTCCAGTTAGCTTTCTTCTGGTATTTCACGTGAAATGAGCCTCTCCTGATGGGCTTTGAAAACCCATGGACAAAGAGGAAAAATGGAGTCCGCGCTCTGGGTTTTAAACCACGAGTGACGTGGGGGCACTTCCTGTGTGAGTATTAGCTGATTGGTCTGTGATTAAGGGGACCACCTCCCACCGTGGGTCGGTACAGTGGTCTTCTGGAAATCCTTTGTTCTTTTTTGTGGCGGGAATCCATTGTTCTTCTTAGTGGAAAAGAAAAGGGGGATGGTTTCAGATGGCTCACCCAACTGGCTTAGCTCCATTTTGGCAATATATCCCAACAACAGGCAGGCGGTCAGAATCGTGAAGACGTACATGAGCAGGATAAACAGTAAAAGACGAGGTAGGGGACATTGTACATGGTCAGAGGCAGGAGATCAGAGAGACGGTGAAGTGCAAAAGGACAATCCAGGACAGAGTCGGGTCATAGTTCCAGGTATGATTCACAGAGCAGCTGACAGGGTGGATGACGGCAGGCTGGAAACAAATCCGGTCGGTACTCAGCGGGCAGAGATAAGGCAGTTAGTCAGGTTAGGTGGAAACCAGAAGACAGGTCAGGCAATCAGAATCAGATGAGAACAGGCAGGCTCAGAAGTCGAGAGGCAGACAGGTCAGGATCAGAAACTCAGAGCTAAGAATGCTGGAATAAGTTTCACCAATGACTCGAAATAATCTGGTACTGTTGACTGGTCTGAAGGCAGGTTATATACGACTCATTCAGGTGGATCAGATGAGCGAGTAATGAGAACTGAGTGGAGTTAAGCAGGTGTGTGAAATGATCAGCCCAGGCATCAGTGCAGAGATCCTGACAAATCCATATTAAACCAATGACTTATACATAAAAAAAAAAAAAAAAAAAAAAATTGATCTTGAGTTCAGATAAACACACAGGCAGGAAATGACTAATGTAGATGTCTCAGACAAACTGATAATTGGAGAAAATTTCATTTTGATATTTGGTGGTTTGTTTGATTCAGTTGTGTCTGTTTTTCTACATTTTAATTTATGTTTTTGTCAAAGCTATATTCTATGTTGTTTCTTGCACAAGTTTATTTTTGCACATTATTGTTGCAGTTTGAGCCAAAAGGTAGATCCCACATGGCATGTTTATAAAATTCATACTAGTTCTTTTCTTTTTTTAGTAATACTAGATTATGCATACAATTAGGAGACTGTAAACACCACTGCCAGAGCTGTAATGATGTTATAGTAGATTGTGCAAATAAACTGATTGAGGCCCCCATAATCTTATTTTGTGTTGGCAATACAGAGGCTTGGCTGCCAGACCTGTTTCTGGGTGTTAAACTTGTTTGTTTTCTGCTGCATCAAAGCTGCAGTCAGCAATGATTCCCATCCTGTGTCTGCTTGCAGGGATATCATGCAAACATCAACACCATCGATCATGTGACGCCCCTCCATGAAGCTTGTCTGTCAGGACACGTAGCGTGTGTAAGAGCGTTACTAAGTGTTGGAGCTAATGTAAGTACCGTCCTACTGATGCTTGAAGTTTCACAATCAGGAATGCAATGCGGGGGTTTGACTCCACATGCTCATGCAGGTGAATGCTGCCACCATCGATGGTGTCACTCCTCTATACAACTGCTGTGCCTCAGGGAATGTGGCCTGCATGGAGCTGCTGCTGCAAAGCGGAGCGCACACCCACGCACGTCACACACACTTCCCTTCACCTTTGCATGAAGCCTGCAAGAGAGGTAAATAAAACACAGCAGGAACCAATGTGAGCTGCACTAACTTCCTTATACATGAAGAGAAGATGAAGCACATATTTTACAATAATGTGGTTAGATCAACATGCCTCATGTCCTTCAAGTGTACATTAATATATGTATATAATTGTGTGTATATATATATAAATAAATATATATATAAATATATATATATATATATATATATATATATATATATATATATATATATATATATATATATATATATATATATATATATATATATATACATATATATATATATGAATGAGTGGGAGATCGACAGGCGAATTGGTGCAGCGTCTGCCGTGAAGCGGGCGTTGTACCGGTCCGTCGTGGTGAAGAGAGAGCTGAGTCAAAAAGCGAAGCTCTGGATTTACCGGTCGATCTACGTTCCTACCCTCATCTATGGTCATGAACTCTGGGTCATGACCGAAAGAACGAGATTGCGGATACAAGCGGCCGAAATGGGTTTCCTCCGTAGGGTGGCTGGGCTCTCCCTTAGAGATAGGGTGAGAAGCTCGGTCATCCGGGAGGGACTCGGAGTAGAACCGCTGCTTCTCCACGTCGAGAGGAGCCAGTTGAGGTGGCTTGGGCATCTGTTTAGGATGCCTCCTGGACATTTCCCTAGTGAGGTGTTCCGGGCACGTCCCACCGGGGGGAGGCCCCGGGGAAGACCCAGGACACGCTGGAGAGACTATGTTTCTCGGCTGGCCTGGGAACGCCTTGGGGTTCCTCCTGAAGAGCTGGAAGAAGTGGCTGGGGAGAGGGAAGTCTGGGCCTCCCTTCTTAAGCTGCTGCCCCCGCGACCCGACCCCGGATAAGCGGAGGAAGATGGATGGATGGATGGATGGATGGATGGATGGATGGATGGATGAATATATATACATTAATTTACACTATTTTACATCGACATTCAGATGTAATGCAGATGTTAGCGTTAATTTCACCCAAGACCTTAAATTCCTTAACTCTCTCTACTGTCACAATATCTATCAGAATACGTAAATTTTCTTTATTTTCGCAGTTTCCAAACAACATAAACTTGGTTTTATCCAAATTTAATTATAGTTTGTTGATATCAAACCATATCTTAAGTCGATATAAGTCAAAGTTGACGTAAGCCATAAGCTGATCCAAATATGCTGATCACATGTATGAACGATGTTACTATCATCGGCAAACAAAACAAATGTAAGTATTAGGGGTGTAAATAATAATCGTTTTGTATCGATGCATCAGATCGTCGGCTGTTGGATCGATGCATCGATACAAAACTATATTTTTTTTCCCTCCGGTCTGTTTTTATCCATTTGCTCCTGGGCGTAATTCTTCCTCCCGTGCTGCGGTGCCGCTAAACCTGTTTTGCTTACCTCGCTTCCTGGTTATACTCCTGCAGCAGTGTGTTGCAGTAAGCTTGACACATTTTTGATTTATGCTAAAAATTGAAGCGTGGTCTGTGCTACACGCTGTGGGTCTAGATACGGTCGAGGCAGAGAGGAAGTTGGGGCGAGTTTAGTCCGACGACGGAGGGACACAAGGGCCAAAAAGAGCGGAGATCCAGGTGGAAAAAGGGTCCCAGCGTTCCCGCGCACCTCGCTCTTCTAGCGGGTCAAACTTCACGAGTTGTTTTCCGCAATTTCGGTCATAAAAACAAAACAAGCCGGCCTCCTGTCTGCGGTCAGCTACAATTTGGGAGAGGAGCAGCGGAGTGTCTGTGGAGGGGTCGGGACGTCAACACTCTGGAGCGGAGGTATTGCATTGCACTCATTGCACTGATTTTGTGCAGTATTTTTTGATGCAAAGCCTTTTAGAATCTATAACGCAGGGGCATTATTATTTTTTTTTAGTTAATGAGGTTTTAATAGGAATAGGTGGAGTAGAACTTTTCTACTTCTGTTATTTGCTGTTGTTTCTCAAAAAAACGGATAATGATATTACAGCTTTCATTGATTTATTTCAAATTTGAAAGATTGTCTTGCCTGCAAAAAAGGTAAAAAAAAACAAAAAAAAAACAAACAATTAATCGAATCGTATCGTGGTGTATTCTTGAGTATCAAAAATAATGAAATTGTTGGGTCAGAAAATCGATACTAAATTGAATCGCCATGATGGATGTGATTTACACCCCTAGTAAGTATTCTAGAAACTTTGCAGATGACAATAATATGAAGGAAAACTAATTTTGGACCCAATACTGACCCCTAGGGGACACCACAAACAATGTCCAAGCACAATGACTGGCAGTCATCCATTTGCACAAATTGTTGCCTGTTGCTTAGATAGCTTTTCATCCAGGGCAGTAGTACTCCCTGGATGTCATAACACTCCAATTTCTTAATTAATATTTTGTGATTTATTGTGTCAAAAGCTTTTTTTAGATCAACAAATACACCAACTACAGATTTCTTATTATATAAGGCGCTGGTGACTTCTATCAATTCAATGACTGATTGCTGTAGATCTTTGTGATCTAAATCCATAGTGACTTTCAAAAAGCAGTTAATGTTTATTAATGCATCTATCTAATCTATCCACAAATAATTTCTCCCAAATTTTGGAAAACTGTTAAAGTAGAGAAAAAGGCCTATAATTTGTGAAATGGTGTATGTCACTGGATTTATAAATTGGAATAACTTACCTTCTTGATTACTGTCACGTCAATGCCATCACAGTAAGTTGACCTCTTGTTATTACATTTATTGACAATATCTTTCATTTCCCTTTCTCTCACAGCAGTGAGAAACATTGAATAAAGATTTCTACTGATTAATGTTTCATTCAGAGCTCCAGTTGTTGTAGAATGCGGGATTTTTTCTACCAGTTTGGGTCCCACACTCACTAAATATTTATTGAATTTATGTACAACATCATTCATTTCCTTAAAATTATCATCGTTATTTACAAAAAACTGCAGAATTTAATTTTCCCGAGCTTTTCTAGATAAAATTAATCAATACATTCCAAATTCCTTTGATATTTTTCTTATTTCTATCTAATCATTTACTGTAATAATCCTGTTTCGCTGTTCATATTATAACAGTTAATTTATTTTTATATTATATTTATTCTCTCCCTCCAAAGACCCATGCCTTAATAAATCTCTATATAATTTGTCCTTTTTTTTTAACAGGCATTCTGTAAACCATTTGTGATCTATGGAGCTTCTGAGTATTTGTTTTTATGAGAGAACATTATTAATGGACAGTTTTTATTGTATAATACTTTAAAGATATTCAGAAAAATTATCATATGCTATATCGACATTATGTTCTTGCAAAACAGACTCCCAGTTATGTTTCAATAAGTCCTCTGTGAAAGATTTGAGGGATTCCTCTGTTCTTACTCTTAAACTGTGGATTACTTTTATCCTTATTTTTTATATAGAAATTGTTGCTAACAACAAAGACTGGAAAATGATCACTAATCACCATTAATCCACTTAACTTATTGTTGTCTAAGATAGCAGTAAATATCTTATCTACATGTGGCATTGTTAAGTGGGATTCTGCTGGGTCTAGAGATTTTGGGAAAAATGCTCTAACTGTACGTGGTATTAATGAACTCTTCAGTTTATTTAATAATATGCTGAATTTGAAAAGGAAGCACATAATTATATTGGAGCAATTTATTGAGTCCGCTGTATTTAACTATCATATCATTCATATTATATAATGCAGGAACATATTAGGTTACTGAATAATAAAGATGAATGAAATATGTGTAACACTTCAGACTTCTTTACTTTCATTAAATTACAGCATATGTTGCTATGACATACCGTCAGACTATTTAACAATGAGGTGGATGTTAACCATGATATATCTCTCTGTGGTGTGATCCAGCGTTCAGTGCTGGGAGACATTTTGTGCTGTTAAAAGCGTTTTTAAACGTTGCTTTGATTTATCTCAGAGGAATGCTAACGTACGGCTTTATGTGAGAGATGCTCTTAAACACGAGAGTTAACTAAGCTAACAGGTGTTGTTAGTTCTGACCCTTATCTGATTAAATGTATTTAATCTAGAGCAGGCATCCCCAAACTCGGTCCTCGAGGCCCGCTTGTTTAAAACAGCTGATTATAATGATTGCAGTAGAGCAAAAGTCTGTTAATTAGCTTTCAATTAAAATCAGCTGTGCTGGAGCAAGGAAACCTCTAAAACATGCAGGACAGGGGGCCTCCAGGACTGAGTTTGGGGATGCCTGATCTAGAGGGTGAATGTTTCCTGGTCTCCAGGACTTCTCAGTCTGCTGATACTGGTTGATTTGGCTACAGTGCAGTGCCGCCAGTGGCCTCCAGGGGCGCTAAACCTGGTAGTTACAGGTCTAGCGCCCCCAGATGGCCAAACATTACGCAGTGCTGCTTTTGACAGGTGCAGCCAGTGATGGAATCAATTATGTGGTTTTTACCTCTTTGGTTGTAGGACTCCACCTTTGTTTGTCTTCCCTGTTCATTACGTGGTTTCAAGCCCTCAAAGGTTTAAGGTTTTAACCTGAACCTTCCTCTGACATCAGCGCGGTACTTTGGTTCTCAGCACTGCCTCCAACTGAGTTTTCTCTCTGAGCAGTCTCTGAAGGCCCTCTCTGACTTTTCACTACATGCCTAAATGGTGAGACGCTGCAATGAGATTTGCTACTAGCATTAATGAAACACTGAACAGGTGAACTCAATAAACTGACTAGTGAGTGTTCACAGAATATATGAATGCTGTACAGTGAACAGATTTTGAATTCAATGGATCCATGCTGTGCTCATTTAAAGTGATGTTTCTAATTATTCGTATCTTTTAATTCGGTTCTTTAATTCCAGAGGGACAGTTTCTCAGAGAGTGTAGAAAGGAAAGAACCCTCTCGTTGTATTAACAGTTACATTTAACATTGTTGTTTCTAAACAAATGTCCAGAAAGTAAACAGATCATCATAGGTCACCAGGACAGAAGTCCTCTTCCAGCTAACAGGGGAAACAGTATTTTCTATGTCTGTCTGTAACATTATGATTTCATCCTGTGTGAAGGAAACAGCCAGTGTGTGGAGTCCCTTCTGTCTCATGGAGCAGATCCAGACTACCAGCTCCCCCACCTGGGCTCTCCTCTCTATGTCAGCTGTCTGCACCGACACACCGCCTGCTCCAAGATGTTGTTGGACAGAGGTGTGTAAGCCCTTTCTATCCATCCTCCTAACAGCTACATATACTCTCCCACTTCCTCTAAGCTGTGTTTGGGAGATAGTTTTATTTGAATAACATATGTGGCATTTAACTGAAACTATCTTATTTTAAATTCCCCTTTTGGATTAATAAAGTATTTTAGATTTGAATTCAGTCTTCTGTACAGGCTACAGTTATCATAGTAAACCAGTTTTCCTGCATGATGTTGGTCCTTTAAAAGACTTCATACAAACAACATCAGAATCAGGTTCAGCAACATGATAGCCAATAACTAACTTTGGTATTCTTCACTCAGTAACAGCTTTCACACTAAAGAGTGCTGCTATATTGAATAAGGTTGATTATGGGTCAGAACCAAACTGTTAACTGTCTGCTTTTGTTCACCATCTCCTGTCTTGGTACATCTGTACAAAAAATAAATAAACAAAAATCTTTTCTTTATTTCTTAGTTCAGGAACCATCATGTCACACTGTTAGAATTTAAGAGCCTAAAAACAGACTAATCCTCCTATTAACTTAAACAATGTCATCAGTTTTTGGCCCCAGGGTTTAATAAATCTTGCTGTTGTTGTGACCTTCTTTGTCTGGGTCTGACCAGGAGCCAGTGTTAATGCAGGCAGAGGAGGTGAAAGCCCTCTACATGCAGCTGCCAGACAGGACTGTGCAGATCTGGTGTCGGTTCTACTGGACCATGGAGCTGAAGCTAAGCTCAGAGACGGTAACGGACGGCGGCCTGTAGATCTAGCCCCCCCTGGTGGAGAGACGCACCAGCTCCTTGTGGCATTTGAAGGTACGCCTGCAGTGATTTTAAGCTGAATTTAACCTGGATGGTCAGATTAGAGGAACCTGCTCTGTTTGTCTCTAGGTTCCCCCCGGAGTCTCTGCCAGCTGTGTCGTCTGCGGATCAGGGATATGATGGGGCCAACCAGGATCAAGCTGCTTCCTCTGCTCCCACTTCCTTCACTTCTTACTCGATATCTGGAGCACATGTAGAGCAACACAGGCTGCATGTTAGCATCTGTATTTCTAAGTCTAGATGTAGTGAGTGGAGATAGTACTTCCTGCCAGCATGTCACCATGGATTAAACTGGATGAAGGAACCACTGTCCAACCACTGTCCCCACACTCACTTTATCCTCCCTGTAACTGGAGACTTTTTTTATTGTTTGTTGGACAGTATTTTTGCTCTGGATTATAACATCTACGATTTTTTTTTTTTTTTTTTTTGTGGTGAATGTCAGGATAGTTGTACATTTGTCCATAATAAAATGCAAATTTTATTTTATCTTAGTGACATTTTCAGCAATCAGAAGGTGTGTCTGCATTTGATGCATAAATTGAAATATTAGGAAATATTAAGTTAAATTTACTTATTTTCCCCTGATTTAAGCAGGTGAGAAAATTTGCTAATGTATTAAGTTGATTTATATTTAAAATAAAAAATGTATTTACAGTATCTGATTATATGGGTCAACATGCTCATTCCAATAGCAGAGCATCTTATTAATCTGCTCATATTAATGGCAAATACACTTAAGAATTTTAAGAATTTTCGATTTATTTTAGATCAGTGTTTGTAGAGCATCTCTCTCAGGTGATCCTGGAACGGATTAAGCTTCCCCCAGAGGAGCTGGAGGAGGCGTCTGGGGAGAAGGAGGTCAGGGCGTCTCGGCTGACCCGCTCTCCCCTAAAACGGAAGATGACTAGTTTTTGATTGGATGATATGAATCTGTTTACCGTATCACTTAGGGCAGAAGATATTCTGAATGACAGATGTTGTAAAGGTTATTTATGAGTAATGTTTTTATTAAATAAAGGTTTGCTGGCTGATTAAGCCTTATTTATGCTGATTTAAATTTATACCCTACTTAAAGCTGAAGTCTGTAAGTTTTTAAAAATCACTTTTTTGTCATATTGGCTAAAACTGTCCCTATGCCCAGACAGCAGTACATGTGATATGTAACCTGTGAAAGAAACTGCTTCAATTGGTACCGCCTACTGCCTGTATTTCAATCTGGAAAGAATAATTCGGGACGAGTCAAAACAACCAATCACAGCCAGAGGAGCGTCTGATGGAGTGTCAATCACAGCTCACACACGCTGAATCCCGCCCCCCCACCCCCCACCGCTTAACCTGCCGCTGCTGCCCGGCTGCTGCAGTCAGGAGGACGCGCGTGGAAGTCATGGCGGAGCGACAGCCACCAGCGAAAGAGAAACTGCCCTAACTGCCCCTGCCGACAACTGCTTACACGGCAAACTTCGGTATAACCAGCATCTTATATCTAGCTGCTTGGAGGTGAGTGTAATCGCTCTTACCGGTTCACACTCCATGCCGTGTTGCACGCTGCTTGGACGCTTGTGGTTGCATGCGGTAGCCGCGCAGAAGCTGTGAGAGGGGTGGAGCTTGGAGGTGGGGCATGAGTGAAGCAGAGAGGGTGGGGGAGTGGCGTGAAACCTGTTTTTCTTCAAATTTTCAGTCGAAGTCTGCTCTCTCCTCAATGTTACAGACTGCAGCTTTAACAGGGTATATACCCTGTTGAAGAACAAATCATTGTATATTGTTTATATATATAACCTGACAACAGCCAGATGCATGTCTCACTCCGCCTAGCTCCACTCACATACATCTGGGAACCTGCTGGGAACCGAATTTATGGTCTGTCCAATCAGGACGCAGGGCGGGTGTGTCCTGGAGTGGAGAAGCGCCCGTGAGATTCCAACAACAATGGCAGCTCGCATTGAGGAAGCAAGTGTTAGCATTGATGCTGCTATTTCTTCTGTGTTGTCCAATCTATCTGATATTGTTTCATTAAAAGAACATCACAAGCTACGTTTACATGCGCAAAATTTCCCCGATCCGATCCAAACCTTGGTTGATCGGAAATTCAAAATCTCCGTTTACATGGACACTAAATGAAATGATCCGATCATGACGTGTGTATACATGTACCAAGCGTTGGATCAGATTAAATCTTTTAAGCATGCGCAGAACTTCCTGCCAAACTTGGCAGTTCTGTCTGCGTCTGGTTTTTGGGAGGCCTGACAAACGATGCGCTCGGAGCGAGCGGAAAGAAAAAAGGAGAGAGGAGGAAAAAAGCGTTTGGCAGCGAAATGTCCGAGAGAAAATGTAGAGAATGAGCGATTGAACCGGCGTGGGAGGGCGAGTGGGCTGTAGAGAGGAAGAAGAGGAAGAGGAGGAGGATAAATTCCTGCTTCCTGCAGCTTTAAATTAACTTATAAGTCGGCGTTCCTAGACTCCCCCCGCCATGTTGTTCACAGCGAGAGCGAGAGCGACCGGTGGTTTCCTGTTGTTGACAAGGCGGAAAACGTCACGCTGACGTCGCACACATGCGCAGTGAAGATTATTTTACTCTTTAGATCCGAATGGGTGTTTACATGGACGCCAATCGGAATGGCGATCGGCAAAAACCACCTCTCTCTTTCGGAATTAAATTTAGATCCGATCGGACCGAATCGGATTAGAATCTTCAGTCTGACATGTTTACATGAAACATTTTTGATCTGATCAGGCCTTCAATCCGATTAGTTGTGTCCATGTAAACGTAGCTAGAGAACGGCTTTGAAGGCTTTTGTTGGTGGAAACGATGTTTTCGCCCTTCTCCCGACTGGATTTGGCAAGAGCTTGATCTACCAAATGGCTCCTCCTCTCACAGTGTCATGGGTTAGCTTCGGTGTGAGTGGTTGAAATAGCACGTCAATAAAGATGACAGACAAGTGGCTTATCCAATCATATGCAAGGAGTTTTGATAAGGCCCAGCCTTCAGTAAAGGCAATTCCTATGGCGGGTTCCCAGATGTATGTGAGTGGAGCTAGGCGGAGCGAGACATGCATCTGGCTGTTGTCAGGTTATATATGTATGCGTAGAAAAAAACCCTTCTTAAACTGACACCTTAACATGTTGAAGGGGATTCAATGCGGCTTAAATGCCCCTGGTAAGCTCTCACAAGGCAAATATAGGCTCTGGATGCCAGGTAAGAGAAAGAGAGTTTGAAAAAAGCCATTTTGAAGACTAAGAAGTCCAGGTTCGATAGCATGGAATCTGATTGTTTTTTAATTATTATAAATAATTATTAGACTTATATCATTATTTTCTCCCACACTGTTTACATTTTATCACTCCTGCACTTTATGGAAGGGAAATGTTCATTTACTGTCTGAAAAGCCTTAGAGAATGAAATTTCATCTTTCGTCTATCTTACACTCTTCTGTGAGATGGTGGATGGTTTCTAAGGCCTCTGCGTAGTCTGCACCTCTGATCTTGTCTGGTGTGGTAGATCTGGGCCTTTACTGCTCTGGTGTTCAAGGCCTTCTGTGTTGGCAAGATTCTTCAGTCCAGCCCTCTCTAGCCATTGTTGGGATTTAGTCATATCAGCCACTTCAGCTATCTGTTGGCGGTACATCCCATTGTTGTGCCATGTGCCATGATCATGGTTTTGGACATTGGGAACCAGTGTCCATGTTTCATCTTGACATGATGACCAGTGAGGAGAATGCAGTTTTGGCTCATAACAGCTGTAAGACCTCTGTAACCCTCCTTTTCAGCCAACTGCCTCCACAGGAACTCCCACAGAGGTATGACTTGCCACCCACCTCTGTGTTGAGGACAGTAAAGACCAAAACACACAGGATTTCATTCTCTCTTTCCCATGAAGCTGCCAGAGGAGCCACACCA
Source organism: Cyprinodon tularosa (assembly GCF_016077235.1). NCBI lineage: Eukaryota > Metazoa > Chordata > Actinopteri > Cyprinodontiformes > Cyprinodontidae > Cyprinodon > Cyprinodon tularosa. Next base: position 350,310 of record NW_024039489.1, on the reverse strand, counting down.
GAAAAGGCCAACATGGAGATCCAGGCAAAATGCCCAGATCTCCAAAATGACCAAGGATAAGTCATGGTGGCTGACTCTTCAGAACCAAACTGCTGCAAAACAGACTTTTTGCAACACATTTCTTTTCATGTTCAGAACTTACAGAGCCAGACTGGAGAACTGGTGGCTCACGTCCCTTAGTGTGAGCCACATGGGACAAGAAAACTCTGTTTGCTGCGAGCCTGCTGTGCTAAGCTGCTGCTGGGTAAAACTAAACTTTACAAATGGACACGGACAAACGGTTTGCAGGTCTGGCACAATTAGGGACAGAACAAACAATATGTCCTTTGATGATTTTTATCATTTCATGTGTTTACTGATGGGTAAAGACAAAGCTAACAGGATGGACGGCATGCTATGCTACAGGAATATGTGTTGAGCTGTTATTGAAGCTTGGACAAGCTTTATTTCACTAAGGGTTTAAACACTGATATAACATTAGTGTTCATATGTTCCTTAGATGCTCATTACATTTCCATTACAAAGTATGACCAAGAGTCATTTAGTGGAATCCTGATGTCTATTCGCTGCTAGCTATTTGGAAGAGGGTAAAGAATCATTTAACTAAAGGTTATTGGTTCCTGGTTAAGCAAATCATTTAATAAAACATTATTTGGCCAAATAATGTTTTATTCACCTCATGGATTTGCATTGTGAATTGGTCTGAAAACATTCCAATTTCTTTAAAATTAGTGAAAAGCTAATTTGATCATATCCCAAATTTTTCCAGATAAACTTTGGTTTTCAAACACAAAATCCATCTTAAACTGTAATATGTTTTTCAACCATCTTCCGCTTCCTCTTTGTACATAGTAGTTTAGTTTAGTTTCAGTTAAGAATTTTAAGCTGGCTGGGAATTGAATATAACAGTTATTCATAACATTAATATGGCATCCAACTTGGATTGGCATTGAATATATATTATTCATAACACCATGCAGGCAGTGGCACCCGGCCCATAGGGGGCGCTGGGGCACCGCCCTCCCTGATAAGAAGAGAGAAACGTAAAATATATTTTTAGAAATTAACTCATAAATGTCAGTTTTACTCTCTAGAGTGTTTACATATAAGCAAAACAAATTATATAAACTACATTTCCCTATCTACTGTCATTAATTTGTGGATTTCCACAGACAGACTCCTACCGTCTCTGTTCTGGGGGCGCTGATCAGACAGCCCCACATTTGCAGAGAATCTGTCAATCATGTACTATTGCTAGGTGAATTTAATGGCCAATCAGCATCTCAGAACTTTATGGTCTTGGGGATCTGAAAATACTGCACTTTAACAGGCTTCTGAACCCAAGCGCAGGTGCAGACAATTAGAGGGAAGATGGCGAATGTAACGAACGAGATGCAGCTTCCACCAAATTCGGAGGGATCCTTATTTATCTACCCATTTGCCAGAAGAACATCCCTGTTGTAGGATATGAACATTTCATGTCATGGTTATTGTGACTGTGACGAATCCACATCCTCTAACTTTGCGCGCCACACACACATTCCTGTTATACTGTGTTTGTGAGGACCAATCCGCTCGCGCTGAGTCCAGTAGCTCCATTAACTTAAAAAACACAAGCTGTTCCTGGTTACCTGCTGGCGTATTGAGGGTGCACACTTAATATTTCAGTGGGGTTAGCCGTGTGTGTGTGTGGGTGTGTGGGGTGTGTGTGTGTGTGTGTGTGTGGGTGTGTGGGGGGTGTGGGTGGTGTGTACGTGTTTATGCTATGGGGACTTGTCATCTTCAGTCTGGCTGCGTCTTTGCTGGGTTCAAACCCAGTTTGGTGTAATTGAATAAGTCAATGAATCTGTGTAAAATAATTAAGTTGTAAAAATTATTTGTTTTTGTACATCAGTTGTTTGTGGAGGTAATATATGGACAAAACTGATTTATGAGAAGAAATCAGACATAAGAGAGCCTGAGGTGAGGGGCTTAAACTATTTAATGAGGGCTGTGGGAAGAAAAGCGGCAATTTTTGTTTTCTGTTTCTTTGTTACATTGCTGGTAACTGGAGGGAGGCTGAGGCCCAGAAGATCTTGTACATGTTTAGTTTCTTTTGCACCCTGTTTTGAGTTTTTGAGCACAATAAATCACCAACACCGGTAACCCGACTGAGCCTGGATTCTTGGAGGCCAAAGAACCCCGTCACAGTGACCCAAATCATCACTGTTACTGTTATTATATAGTAAATTAAATCATTACTGTTAAATTGTATGTATTGTCCAATTGTTTATTTGAATTCTTATTCCGGATTAGTTGGAGACATACACTAGGCTATATCAGCCCCACCAAAAATATTTTTCACCTGCCGCCACTGCATGCAGGGTTTTTTTTCTTCCCATGATGGTTCCTTCAGTTCTTTCATTTCCACCTTCCACTGTCTAAGACATATACAGAATGCTTCATCCCCATACATACATGTACCTTGATCTTCAAAGACACTTGTTTCTCTCTTCTACATAGGTTATTCTCACTTCTGTCAGTGTAAACTTTGTATGGATTACCTTTCCTCTTTATGTCACCATTCAGCTACATTTATCTTGTGTCTCAGTTCCGAATAGACTTACTGGCATGTGTTTGACCTCCTGGTTCACTAATTGTGAAAGCACTTGCTGTTTGTGAACACTGAGTTACTAAGTAGCTCATATAGATATTATCTATAATAGATATGGTGTAATATCATACAGATATTAGACCATACGAAATAGAGAGCCTAGGCAGGATCTGATCCCACAGACTCCTGGGTGAAATTCATGCACAATGACCAGTCAGCCAATGGGACCTCCGTGAAGCCAAGTAGCCAGGGTGTATGATCATTCAGAGCAATATTGACAGGACTACACTGTCATTTATACAAACATTTGTATCTATTTTTTGTTTTTATTATTTTTTTATTTATTTGAATCTAAACTTACGGATCTGAAAGAGACCCTGTTATGTGTGTCGGGCACATTAAATATTTTTGTTTCTTTTTTTTTCCTTTTAGTGTTGTATAGACCTTAGTTCAGTCACTTAAATTTCAGAGTTGATAATTATTTGTTTTTTCTTTTGTAAATCGATTACGTTAATTTGCGTGATATTGGTCCGCCTATAAGTAGGCTGGGTTTCCACCTGTTAGTTTCTCTCTCTCTCTCTCTCCCTTCGAACCTTCTGATCGAGCCACCGTCACAGAGGGAGCGTCCAGACGCGATGCGTGTTGGGTTTTAATCCAGAGAAATGTGAGTTTAAACGATTAAGAGGAAATGATCAACACAGACAGGGATTTGTCAACCTCTGCAGTAGGGGAGAAAAGGTGCTGGCTCAGAAACCAGCACCTTCTCACATAGATCCCTTCATAGCAAAGCCTTTTATTAACAGTTTACAACATCATAGGGCGGGCCTTAAACAGAAGACCCAGTAATGATTACCTGGGAGGATGCAGGTCATAAGATGACCATCTGGCTGGATGGAAGCCACACAACCGTGTGATTCTGCCTCATGACCTACTGGAGGTCATAAAAGTTTATGACCCTTCTGGTTGAATCACAGGATAGAAATGTAGCATCTTCTTTCTTTCAATGTTTCATATGTCCACACAATAATTTTATAATTATCACTCTAACATTTCCCTCCTGTTAAACATAAAAACATCAGCATCGTTCAATTCATATTGTATTCATAGGAGTAGGAATATGAGTACAAACATAACAGTCTGTTTTGTTCAAATCTTCAGCAACGCGCTTGGAATGCTGCCACCACATTTTGGCACTGTAGGATGACTTGCTGTGGATCCATCAAAAATCATCCTGCTCTTCCTTTGTTTCAGACAGTCAGTTTGAGTTCCTAGGAACAACGGTCCAACGGTCATCACCGGGCAGCAAAACCACTTTGGTTTTTCAGATCTTCGCCAGTCCGTCCAAGGAAACACCCACTAACCGGACTCTAAAAGACTGGGTTAGGTTGGTTTCTTCACCAGCGTTGAGACGATTGGTCCTAAAAAACCAAACCTCTTTGAAGCTGGACTTCACCACAGATCTTTACCTTAGTCGTGGGGTCCCTGTGAAGGTTACTGGGCTTTTTTGCTGAGGAAAATTTTTTAATCAGTTTACAATGACTCTGGTGGATCCAAGTGTTTCTCTCCTGGATCTTCACAGTGGTGGGGGTTGTTAGTTGCACTATGTAGGGTCCTTCCCACCTCGGAGCTTCCCAACTCTTCCCTTTGATGATTTTAATCAGCACTCGGTCTCCAGGCTTCAGGCCTTCCTGTGGGGAAACCAAAAGGAGCTCTGGGCAGATTACATGTTCTTTGAAAATTTTCTGTATCTAAAACATTTTCAAAATCCATTTAAATTTAAAATGGGTCAATTTTCTTTTTTTTTTTCCTGCCCATGGCTGTCCTTCCCAAAAAGGTAAACAAAAGGTCCCCCATTCGCTATTTAAAAAAAGGGCCAAACCCTCGGGGTTTGGAACAATCCTATTTTTTAATTTTCCCAAAAAGCAAACACCCCCTGGCCAAAGGCTTTCCTTTTTTCTCCCCATAAATTTTTTCTAAATCTGTTCTTAACCCTCCTTTAAAGCTCTTTCCCAAACCCATCCGGCACTTTTGGGGTTTGGTAGGAACAGTGATTTTTAAAAAGGTTTTTGTTTTAAATTTTTAGACATTAGTGATCCACTTCTTTCCCCAAAAAAAAATGTTTTCCCTTTAAACATTTTGGGAAGATTTTTTGGATATGATGCCGGGTATGATTTTTTTAACACAACCCTTTTGCTACGTCAGTGCAGGGGCTTTTTTGGGGAAAAAAATTTTCTACCCTTTTAAAAAAATTGTCCATTTAGGACTAGGCGTACTTGTACTGCCATTTGGGGCAGCTCAATGTATTTCCAGCTAATTTTTTAAAAAGGGAGCGTACCTCTTGGCCCCTGTCCTCACTTATTTTTCTGATTTGTTTTGTGAATTGTTTTCACAACAGGGTTGTCATGATGGGTTAAATAAAAGCGACCCAAAAATGCAAAACACCACTGACGGACACAGGGATATAATTTTTAACAAGTTTATTATGCTCAACACACAGAAGGTACTTTTTTCAGGTTCGGGCCCCGGATACGGGTTCCCCCGGAGTCTCCCGTGAGAGAAAAACCCCCCAGTTAGCTACCCCCACAGAAGGTTTTATTTTCCCAAAGAAAAACCTGATTTGTACCTTGGGGTTTTCTTGAATTATTTTGGGGGGTCTCTTTTTGGATCGGGAGAGGAGTTCATCAGCAGACCCCGTTTGCTGCTTCACGTCTCAGTCTATAATAAAAACGGGCCCTTTGGGTTTTTGGGGTTTTCCCAAAGCCTAGCCAAAGGGTGCTTGGAGGTTCTCTGAGATTTTTCATTTTTCCTGGGGGTCGCTCGGCGGGTTACTCTTCCTGACTTTCAAAAAGGGAACACAGGTTTCCTGAAGACAGGGGACAAAAGTTAGGACCCCAAGGCGGAAATTCAAAGTCAAAAGAGTTTAAACTGGGGAAATCAAGGCTTAAGCGCTGACCCAACTGGAAAAACCCCAAGCGGCTTTGGGGCAAGGGTTTTCTAAAAGCCCATTTAAAATATTGGATCCCTGATGATCTTGATGGGGCGGGCAGCTGTGCTGGGGGCCCCCCTAAAGGGGACCCAAACGGCGGACCCCTGCGGGAGAAAGGTGGAATTTCTCCAGCTCCCCAACAATTTTAGACAATGCAAAAATTTTTTAAAAAGATAGTAGTTACACACCTGGGGGGTGTAACTAAACTATATTCATCAAAACTCCCCCCTTTTGAACATGATAATTTCCAGGGGGATGGGCAGTAGCCCCGGGCTACATGTAGCGAAGTTTAATTCTTTTTTTTTTTTTGTTTTTTTTTTTTTTTTTTTTTTGCCCGTCCAACAAAAATTTTAAACAAAGGGGAATTCGGGTTTGCTTTATTGTGTTAACAGTTTTTGCTTTGGGCCAAGGGGCATTTTGGGGGGTTCCCCTTGAAACCTATTTTTTATTTTTTAATTACTTTATTTTTTTAATTACACTTTTTTATAGCAACTTTTTTAACCATCATATCGCGGGCTTAAAAAAACGAAACTGAAAAGCAATGTTTAAAAGGGGAACCCAAGAAGAAAAAGGGAAAGAAAAAAAAAAAAACAAAAAAAGTGATGGAGAGAGAAGAAATAGAGAAAGAGAAGGAAAAAAAAAAAAAAAGGATACACTCCACAGAACCTTGGGGGCGTCTTTTACAGGAACCCTAAACTCTTTTCCGCGAGCCCCAACCCCCGCCGCACCCCCCCCCCCCAACCCCCAAACCCCCCCCCAGAGCACCCCCGGGGTTAACCCCCCCGGGTTATTAAAAAAAGCCCCCCCCCCCCCCCAAACCCACCCTAAAAACCCCCCACCCCCCCTCACCTTATTTAAATTTTTTTCCCCAAATTCGGACCCCCAAACCCTTCCCCCCCCAACCCCCCCCCCCCCCCCCCCCAACCAAAAAAGCCCCCCCTGGGTTTTTTCCCCGGGCCAAAAAACCCCCCGCAGCTGGGCCCCCTTTAAACCCCTTCCCGCGCAGCCCCAACCCCCCCCCAGCCCAGGGGGGAAAAAGGCCCAGGGAATCAAAGGGGAAAAATTTTCCCCGGGTTTTCCCTTTTCACCCCCCGCCCCCCCCCCCAAGGGAAAAGGGGGGGCCCCCCCGGAAAACCCCGGAAAAAGGAAAAGTCCCCCGGGGAACCAGGGGGTCAGGGGGGGAAAGCCCGGGGAACCACCCCAATCCCCCCACCTAAACCCCCCCCCCCCCCCCCCCCCCCCCCCAACCCCCCCACACACCCCCCAAAACCCCCCACACGCCCCCCCGAAAAAAAAAAAAGGGGGTTGAAAGTTTCCCCTTTAAACCCAAATTTCAACCCTAAAAAAAATTAAAAACCCAACATTGCCGGGAAAACCCCCAACAAAAAAAAACCTTTTTAAAAACCCCCCCCAAAAAGCCCACCCCCAAAAAAAAAACCCCCCCCAAAAAAAGCCCTTTGGTTTTAAAAAAAAAGGGGGGGGAAAAAAAAACCCCAAAAAAAAAACCCACTGGAAAAAAAAAAAAACCCCCCCCCAAAAATAAAAAAAACCCAAAAAAAAAAAAGCGGATTAAGAACCCCAAAAATCCCCCGGGATCCCCCCCACCAAAAAACCCCAGGCCAAAAACGACCGCCCCCCCAAAAAAGAGCCTCCCAAAAACCACCCACCCCCGCCCAAAAAACCAAAAAAGGCCCCCAAAAAAAGGGGCCCACCAAAAACCCCAACCCCAAACCCCAAAAAACTGAACAAACAAAAAAAAAAAAAGGGGACCCCCGGGGGGCCAAAAAAACCCAAAACCCCCCAAAAATTCCTCTTTCCGCCGTAGGGAACCCCCCCCCCCGCCCGAAAAAAAACACCCCCCCCCCCCTGTTTCCACCCCGCCACAACCATCCCCCAAAAACCGCGAAAAAACAACACCCCAAAAAAAAACCAAAAAACTAAAAAGCCCCTCCGCCCAAACCCAAACACCCCCCCCCCCCCAAACCCAAAAAACCCCCCCAAAACCCCCCCAAAAAACAAAAAAACCTTTCCCCCCAAAAAGGGGTAAACCACACCCCAACCCCTCCCCCCCCCCACTTTCCAAAACCCCCGCATCCTCAAAGGCCGCTCTCCTCCACCAACATTAATAGGGACTAATCAAAAGGGACCAGAGGGAGGGGAAATTTCATCTAACAAAATTCTTAGAAAAGGGCAGACATTGATTCAATACTGATGTGGTCTACTAAGAAATTCCTAAACGGGCTGTTTAACCAGTTTAAAATTTTTGGATTTCCAGTTTGCTGGGATATTTTTTTTTCAATACATAAAAACGAAAAGTATCAAAATGTGCATATTTGGTTTACCATGTCGATCTCACCAATTTCCCCCAAAAACAAAGTGTGGGGTTACGGGAAAATTACACCAAGGGCCACGTTGACGGGGTCGTCACATCCCAAACCCAAAAAACCTCTTACAGGTGAACGGGACCATAAGGCGTAATTTAATTTGGGCTGCTGTATTTCTTTACAATGTAAGCGTTTTTAAGGTAACAGACCCATTTTTTAAACACCCTTCTGTCTGTGAAATGAACATGTGAAAAATTTGAATTGTATCAGTTCCCATTTTTATTTTTTTGGTCTTAAAAATGTTTTTTAAACAATTTTGTGTCCATGAATTGGGGTTTTAAATTTTTCTGGACAATTCAGCCTCCCACCTTAAAAATTGGGAAGGGACATTGAATCATCTAGTTTTATTAAGTTCTATATATTTTTTGAAAGTAGTTTAGGGGTAGAAGATTTTTAGAAATTCTGCTACCCAAAATGGAGTTGCAGGTTTTATTTTGGGTTTAAGGAAAATTTTTTTCTTATTTAAATTTTTAATTTTAGGGTATTTTTAAGAATTTATACCCACTGATTCCAAAAATTTTGAAAAATGGGATTAAATGATAAAAAAGTTTTCCCTTTTCAATTTTATGTTTTTAATTTTTTATTCCTTTATCTTTCCCCCTTTTTGCAAAGTTAAATCATTTTTTTATTTTGTAAAATATCCAGATTATTTCCCGATGGGGTGTAAGGGTTTCATGAGTTTAAAAAAACTCATTTAATTTCCAAAAATTCCCCCCATGCTTTTAAGTAAGCAGATATTTATGCTTTTTTAAAACATGTAAGAGACTTTTAAATTTCTGAGCTTTATGAATGGTAAATTTGGAGACAACCATATCTTCACAAAAAAGCCCGTTTTACGTCTACCCTGGTTCGCCAGATGGCGGGGTTTCAGCCATTTGTAGATGTACTGTAGTTTGTTTGCCAAGAAGTAATAATTGAAATTGGGTAAGTCTATCCCTCCTCTGTCTTTTGTCTGTTTTAAGGTTTTTAAACTAATACGTGATGGCTTGTTTTTCCAAAGGAATCTGGTTATGTGAGAGTCCAGTGACTTAAACCAACTGGAGGGAGGTTTGGTGGGTATCATTGAGAACAGGTAGTTAATCTTGGGTAGAACCATCATTTTAATGGTAGCAACTCTCCCCATTAGTGATATGGGTAGGTGCTTCCATCGTGTAAGATCTTCCTCTATTGATTTCAAAAGCTGAACATGATTTAGCTTTATTAATTCTGAAAGTTTCTGAGAGATGTTTATTCCTAAATATCTAATGGTACCGGCCTGTATTGTGATACCAGGAATGTTTTGTAAAGTACACTTAACAGATAGAGCTGTGGTCTTCGACCAGTTAATAGAGTACTCAGATACCATTGAGAATTTTTTAATCAATGTAATTGTCTGGGAGAGAGACGTTAATGAGTTCTGGAGGAAAAGTAATACGTCGTCTGCATAAAGACTCACTTTGTGCTCAATATTTCTGCCAGAGATCCCTTTAATATCTGTATCCTGTCTTATCGCGGCTGCTAGTGGTTCAATGAAAATGGCAAAAAGTGATGGGGAAAGCGGGCAGCCCTGCCTAGTGCCTCGCTGTAAACAGAAACTTGGGGAGGTTTGATCATTAGTCCTAACCCTTGCATTTGGGTTATTATAGAGAATTTTTATCCAGTCTATGAAATAAGGCCCAATACAAAATTTATTTAATGTTGCAAATAGGAATTTCCAATTAACGCGATCAAAAGCTTTTTCTGCATCTAACGAAATGATAGTGGATTCTAAATTGTGAATGGTAGCGTAGTCTATCAGATTAATCAGTCTGCAATTGTTAGTAGAAGAGTGTCTACCTTTTATAAAACCAGTTTGGTCAGGATGTATTATGAGAGGAGTTATTTTTTCTATCCTTTTAGCAAGTGGCTTACTAATTATCTTAAGATCTACATTTATTAATGAGATTGGGCGGTAATTAGATGGGAGTGTAGGGTCTTTCCCTGGCTTTAATAAAACAGTGATAATGGCTGAGTTCATATTTGGTGGTACTTTCTGTTTCTCTTTTATTTCGAGTATCATTTTATAAAAAGTGGGAGCCAGAATTGTCCAGAACTCCTTATAGAATTCTACCGGATACCCGTCTGGTCCTGGGGCTTTGTTATTGGGCATATGTTTCAGAGCGTCATGTAATTCACTTATTGAGAGGGGTGAATCTAAAGCCATCCTATTTTCCTGTTGCAGTTCTGGAAGAATAATACTATTAAGAAAATGATTGATATTGTCATCTGAGGGGTTTATTTGTGATTTATATAATGTTCTGTAAAAGTCTCTGAAAATATTATTTATCTTGTCAGGATCATGTCTGATACTTCCTTCAGAGTCTTTTATCGAAGAGATTGTTGTTTTTTTCCTTATTTATTTTTAATTGATTAGTTAGAAACTTTCCAGATTTGTTGCCGTGGTCAAACTTTTCTAAGCGAAGTCTTTGAATCAAAAATTGTGTTTTTTTGTGGATTATTTTGTTCAACTCGAATTTAGCTTTCCTTATGTTGTTCAGCATGTATTCCTCCGGGGAGACTTGGTAGGCGTCTTCTAGTGTTTTAATTTTGACCTCTAATTCTGAGATTTTTGCAGCATCCTTTTTCTTCTTGTAGGAAGAGAAGGAAATAATTTTCCCTCTCATTACTGCTTTCCCTGTTTCCCACAGGACGCATGCTGAGGTTTCTGGTAAATCATTGTTCTCTAGATAAATGGACCATTCTCTCTTAAAATAGCTGATAAATTCAGGATCTTCCAGTAATGATGTATTAAATCTCCAATTTCTAGTTTGTGGTTTAATAGTTTTATTTTTCAGTGTCAGTGACACCGGTGCGTGATCACTGACGGTTATTGGGTGAATTTCTATTTCTGAGATGTCACTCATCAGTGAGCTGCTAGTTAAAAAGTAATCTAGTCTGGAGTAGGAATGATGGACTGAAGAAAAAAAAGTATATTCTCTCTTGGTAGGGTGATGAGATCGCCATGCATCACAAAGGCCAAAATCCTTCAAGTACTGCTTAACAATATCTGATGATTGCCATGTTCTGTAATTCCCTGCTGAACTGAGCCTGTCCATTCCTGGATCAAACACCATGTTATAATCTCCACCTGAAATTATCGCCCTATCAGAGTAATTGTGTAAAAGAGAGAAGAGCGAGTCGAAGAATAATGGCTCATCTACATTAGGCCCATAGATGTTAGCAATGCATAAGCTAAGATTTTGAGCAGTTAATGTAATTATTATAAATCTGCCTTCTGGGTCTCTGATTATGTCATCAATGTCAAACTTTAACCTACCGTTGATCAGAATTGCTACACCTCTTTGTCTAGAATTATAACCAGCTAAATACACGTGTGGAAACTGTCCTGTCTGAAGGAGTTCAGCTGAGGAATTTGGTAAATGAGTTTCCTGCAGTAAGGCAATATCTGCCTGAAGATCTTGTAGTCGATTATAAATTTTTAATCTCTTATCCCCTGTGCGAGCTCCGTGCACATTCCATGTGACGATTTTCATTCCAAGGAAATGAGTGTCTCATGCATATTAATAAAATCGTGTGTGTGTGTGTGTATGTGTATGTGTGTATGCTGCTCCGTATGTATACAGTGATCTTGTGTGTGCGTCTGCCTGTTTTGTGCATCGCGCTGCGTGCTGGAATTTATACACGCGTGGAGGTTCTTTTTAATAAAGTCGCGGGTGGGTTTACCGTTCACTGTGTGATAACAAGGAAAAGTGAGAGAAAGGAAAGAAGTGAAAAGTGAAGAAAGAGAAAGTGTGACAAATAACCGGTGGTTTAAAAAGCGCATCAGTGTTGTGAGCCGCTAAGTGGAGACGGTAGTGAGATTAGCAGTTATGATCGTAACGGATAATAATTGATCTAATCGTAGTTAAAAGCAAATGAAACTGTACTTTACCTGACATCAGAAGAGCCACGGGGTGATGTTTGAATCCCGGTAAAGATGTCCGTTAATAAATAATTTGTCCACCGCGATGACAGCTCGCGCTCCCTCCGTTATGGCTTTTTTCCTGATGGGAAACAGGGCTCTCCGCCGGTCAAGGATTTCCTTGGGAAATTGGTCGTTTACTCCAAAGTTGGTCCCTTTCAGCTCACGGCCCTGTTTCTTCACCTGCTCTTTCTGTTTGAAGCTGACGAACTTAGCAACAATCGGTCTTGGTCTGCGGGAATCCGGCCTTTTACCTCCAATGCGGTGTACGCGGTGGAAGCCGATACTGTTTACTGTAACCAAGGGAAGTTTTAATTCTTTATGAATAAAGGTTTTAATTGTTTCCTCCGGATTTTCGTCAGCCTTCTCTGGAATCCCTGCAAACACCAGGTTATCTCTCATGCTCCGAGCCTGTAGATCGATAATTGACTCTTTCAGCTTTTTATTATCCGCAGATATCTGATTAATTCCCTCAGTCAGGGTTTTCACCGAGACTTTAAGGTCGGCGTTTTCAGCCGCTAAAGTTTCCACCTGCTTCTGGCTGAACTCCAGTGATTCCCGAAGCTGCTGGAATTCTCTATGGAGGATTTCCACCAGGTTCAAACGGGCGTCGAAGCTGTCTAGTTTCTTCTCTATGGAGAGGAGGACGTCCATCGTAATTTCTGGTGAAGAGATTGCATCGGAGGAGACTTCTTCCCGAGCTCTCTTACTCTCACGAATGGACGGAGTAGAAGCTAGCTCTGGTTGTTTGTCTCCATTTTTCTCCATGACAAACCGGTCGTAACACCGATCGATATAATCCGTCAGGCTGATCAGATCTTCCCCTCTTTACTCCAGAGTGTGCCCTTTACGAAATAATTTGTATATATGTTTCTTAATTTTAACAATTATTTGTTATATTGGCTAATGGTAATAAATTGAGTCAATAAGTGTATTAACCGCCTGGTTTGAATCAACCGCCGTCTCACAGGAACTGTGTCACTACAGCGTCATCCTACAGCGTCACCTCCTCCTATTAGTTTAACTACATTTTCCAGTAGCTTGACCGTAGCGTCGCTGCTTTATTTATCAAGTAACTTTCCTTTAGCGACGTTATTGTCTTGATCAAGTAGCGACGTAGCGTCCACAAACGCTACAAAATCCAGGGCATAACTAAGAAATGAAACCAGGTTTTCTATTTTGAAACAACAATCAGCCACAAAACTACTGTAAATAGCAGTTTCAGCTGACGCTCTTATAAGTGGCGTAGTAGCACAGGCACACTCCGTAGGGTTAAACAAACGCACCCTTTCCCAGGCTGTCGTTCTATTGGCTGGAATAGTTGCTAGGCGACGATCCAACTGCAGTCCGAGAGAGCAAAAAAAAATCCGCAATCAGAGCCTATGGGTTTGCGAGCCTATCTGAGACTCGAGCAGAGCACGGTTTGTGCGCGAAGAGAAGGAGGCAATCGAGAGGAGAAAATATCTGTGCAAGAAGCATTAAATCTGAGAGAAGAAACAAAGATTTGAGAGAGAAGAGAAAATATTTGAGAGAGAGCGCATGTTTTGAGTGTGAGCATTATAAGTTTTGAGTGCAAGAAGATGAAATTCTTTTCTCAAATTGAAATGATGTGCTCTTGCATTATGGCAGGATAATTCTCCCATATGTGCCACTAAGATACTCTAATTAGAGAGCAGTAGTGAAACTTCCATATTGTATTTCCATGGCCTAGTTTACCTGACAGGATGTTTACATAAATCTGTTTTTAGGCTTTGCACAGATAAGATATTTTATTTATGGAGGAACAGCTCTACCGTATATATAAAATAAATACATAAAAAAAATAAATGCTCCACATACAAATTTTTATAACCCTCCTGCGGTTCATCTTTTAAATCTGAACGCGGCTTGCAACTCATAGTTGTTCTTTCAACACATTGGTGAGGGTCACCATCTTCCGGTGTGGGCAGCAAGGTTGAGGGATTTAAAGAATTGCATCGCTAAAGGATGAGGTGAGGCTGAGACAGCAAAGTGGTCATAATATTTAGATGTCTGGCTGGAGACATAAAAGTAATTTTTTCTGATGTGACCAACAATTCCACTGCATTAAGTATTAACAAGGTCAGCGGATGAAATGCCACTGGCCTAATTCTTTTCCCTTGTTTCTGCATTAGCAGAGAGGTCATGAATTGTCCCCTGCAATCCACTGCTTGGATAAATGGTTTAGAATAATCTGGGAGCGCCACTACAGAAGAGTTTGCAATCAGGTCCTATAGTTGTGAAAAAGCTGACTCTGCAGTTGGAGTCCACACTATTTTATCTATCATTGCCATATCATTTGTATAAATGAGATCAAGCAGTGGCTGAGTAACCTCAGCATAATTGGGAATCCATATCTTACAGTAATTACACAAACCTAGAAAAGCCATCATTTGCTTTTTAGTTTTAGGCTGTGGAGCGTTCAACACCCCCTTTTTCCTGTATGTAGCTTGCATAATTTTCTTGTGGGTTTATTAATTTTAAATTGTGGTTCCGAAATTATAGTTTTGGAGACCCTGCTGACGCATTAGGAAGGCTGTCAATTAGAGCAATGCTGCAGCCATCGCTCCAATGACACCCCCCCCCGTGCGCTTATGCAGATTTAAGCTGTCTCCCTCTAAATTGTGTTTCATTAATTTTTTGGACACACAAACAACTTAAAAGACCCACAAACATAACTTTAAAGACACATAATATTAAAACCAGACAAACACAACATTAGATCTATTTATTTAGGTTTTCATTGTATCTGCTTTGTGCATGTATCATACTCTAACTTCCACTCCTGCAAGTATTTTAAATTACTTGGATCAATCTGACACAAACTTTACATCCCCTTTATGATCTTCTCTATACTCTTCCCTGAACCCATCCTTTTTAATTCTTTTACCCCCCTGACTCACTTTAGTTCTATTATTTTATCATTTAGTTCTTATTATTTGATCTTGGAATAGAGGCGTCCCTCAAACCCATATTTTTTCCAAACTATATATTTAAGTAATTATTATTTTTTATTTTTTTGTTGGATCCTGCACTTCTACAACTTCTAATCGTAGATTCTAAATTATCTCTAATCTATTTTGACCTTTTCCCATTTTAAAGAATTTAGTCCAGTACAAACACCTAGGGTATTCTACGCACTGGAAGTTTTTTCAGCAGGACAGCACCCAAACACTGTTGTGATAATTTCTGCTTCTACCTTTTCAGGTGAGAAATTCTTGCCTCTGCATCCACAAGAGTTGTACTGTATTAACCCCTGCTGTTTTAATATGAAACAACAGAACCCAACGGTTCAATTGTTTCCTGACACACTCCCACACAGTCACACACACCTATTCTAAGGCCTGAGATATTTTTTTTATTTGAACCAACATAGACAAAAAAACATTTATCGTAAACACTTTGGAGTCTCCAGCTCCAGGCCCTCGCACGCACCGGATACCCAGATCCCAGATCTGTCAACAAAACTTGGCTTCTTCAAATATCCCTGCTGCAGCTGCAAACCTTACTATCTCGAGAACAACACAGAGTCCCAGACCCAAACGCACAGAATACCGATCCTAGATCTCTCACAACAAACCCTGTTTGTCAAATATTCTTGCGACTACAACTAGTTATAGCTTTCACACAGAGGGTCCCAGACCCAAAACGCACAGAATACCGATCCCAGATCTCTCAGCCTACCCTTTGTCGTGTAGATCAGTCCTCAGCGTGAGTCGTCACCAGGATGTCCAGGGCAGGGCTGGACCAACCTATTGGCCCCGTCTGGCAAAGGGTGGACGGCTGTCGACAGTTTCTTGGCCTTGGTCCCGCACGGTCCTGGACAATTGGATCTTGACTCCCGGACTTTCGGCACCAAAAATGTTGGGTTTTAATCCAGAGAAATGTGAGTTTAAACGATTAAGAGGAAATGATCAACACAGACAGGGATTTGTCAACCTCTGCTGTAGGGGAGAAAAGGTGCTGGCTCAGAAACCAGCACCTTCTCACATAGATCCCTTCATAGCAAAGCCTTTTATTAACAGTTTACAACATCATAGCGCGGGCCTTAAACAGAAGACCCAGTAATGATTATCTGGGAGGATGCAGGTCATAAGATGACCATCTGGCTGGATGGAAGTCACACAACCGTGTGATTCTGCCTCATGACCTACTGGAGGTCATAAAAGTTTATGACCCTTCTGGTTGAATCACAGGATAGAAATGTAGCATCTTCTTTCTTTCAATGTTTCATATGTCCACACAATAATTTTATAATTATCACTCTAACAATGCGCACGTCTCCCGTCTTTGTAGGCCGCCGATGACCTCTCCAGCCTGCCATGGGGTATTTTTTTCCGTTAGCCTTTGTTTTTTGCTAATTTTTTTTTAGTTTGACCTGGTGGGACTAGTTGTCCTGTTTTCGTTTTTTTTTTTTATATATATATTTTATTAGAGTTTTCCCGTTAGTTCGGTACTAGCAGAGGCTTCGACGGCCCTGTATAGGGTTGGCCCTCTGCTGTACCGTTTTGTTGTTTTGGATCGGCTTACCAGGTCAAACTTTCTGTTCATACTTTGGGTTTTTTTTTTTCTCTTAGAGTTTTTTTGTTTTGGACACGGGGAACTGGGGAAAAATCTGACTCTCGGTTTTTTTGTCTCTTTGCAGAAAAACAAAACAACTGATCTAAAAAGAAGTTCCAAAGATTAAGAATAAAATTATTCTTTTGAACCTCATGTTTGTCTCGTGTCCTCAAATATGTTGTGGCCTGGGTGGTCATAACAGACCCATAGATTAAAGTCTTCATGGGTAAAGCATAAGCATACATAATGGTAAAACTCTAAGTAAAATGGTAAATAAAATAAAATATCAATGATATAAGAAAGGATGGACGATATTGGATTTTTGGCGATTGGTCTAACAACTAACACTGATATTTTCCCTAGACCTACTTACAGGCACACCAATTTTTTCTCAATCCTGTTCTTTTAGTAATTGTGCCATAAGTGTCTAGCATACTTGTGAATAGACCTGATAACGCATTACATGTCAGATTGGCGCTGCCATTTTTTATGATACACCAGCTGATGCAAACAAAAATAATAGGCTGACAGAGGATTCATTAAGACAAGCTGATCAGCACTGTGAAACAGTGGTACTTGGGGAAAATAGAGTCAATAAAAGGACTTTATCCATAAGAACCCAAAGAGTGGACTATAGACCTAAACAAGGTTCCATAGGTAAAAATTTCAGATTTCACTCACTGCATGGGATCTGTAGATCTAACATCAGATCAAGTGCCAACTAGCCAGGTAACAAGCATCTTCCTGTCACAACATTTCTTTGCAAACATTCTGAGGCGGTCAGATTAGAATCACGTTTTCTTTGTGTATTTCTTTATCACCAAATAATTATGCCTAAAAATAACCAAAGTGCAGTTTAAGCTGTTGTTGGACCTTATTAAATGTATGATTATATCATTGTAATTTTGGTTTTCATATAAAAAAACTAAAATTATAAAAATATAAAAAGATTTCACGTTGATTTCGCATGTTCAGAGCTGCAACTAGAGGGCGTTGTTGATTTTAAGTTAAGATTCCAAATGTCTGTTATTGTTTTGTTTAACATTATATGTGCTTGATGTCATGTCTTTTTGGTCTAAACTTTGCAAATATTTTGTCCTATTTTGTTTTGGTATAAACTTTGCATATATTTTGTCCTAGGTTTTGCACTTTTAAATATTAATCATCCATCTTGTTCCCTGACAGTTCTTCTTTCAGTTTTCTGTTCTCTTCCAGCAGGAGCTCAATTTCTGCACGTCTTTGAGAAACAATCCACACTAATGTTGTTTATCTTTTTCATTTTCACCCACCTCTAACTTCTCTACTCCCCTTTCATGTCTGCCTACTTTAAACAAACAAAAAAATTAACCTTGAATCTGAATCCAAATAAAAGAAGAGAAAGAAAATATTAAAAACCAAAAATACGAGTGATGGAGGGCAAAATGCTGCAGTTATATTTGAACTGTGCAAATACATGTATGTAACTGTACAATATATGTATGTAAATTTCAGTATACAAACAAATCAGTAAACAAAGCAACATTTAGTGAAAGATGAATATTTACAGAAAATAATATCTGCAAATTTACAGAGATTTAACTTGTAAAAAAAAAAAAAAAAAAAAAAAAATTTTGAAAACAATTCAGCAACACTCAGCAAAAAAAAAAAATCCAGTTCTAGTAAACCTATGAGACAACATGCAGGTATGAATAAGAAATGTCAGCAGAGAAAGATGTGTGGAATTATAATGACACAACGATTCATTTTAAACCCAGATATATAAATATGGAACCAGAACAACATAAAACCACAGATTAAAACCAAAAACTTCTGCAGTCCAAACATCTTAATGAGAAAAACAAACTTCTGATTATAGTGATTATTCACTACAATATTTAAAAACTGGATTGTATGCATGAATGTCCAGTCAACAGCTACAGTTCTATGAATTGTCACTGACATTAAGTAGATCAGCTGACAATAGAACCACAGTAAAAAAAACTCTGCCTGGAGATTTATTGTGATTCGGGACACAGTTCAGGTCCAACTTGATACAGACAATCCCACAAACTGTATGCTGGTCTTACCTGCAGAAAAGCTGTTCTCCTGAGCAATATATAAATATTGAATGTGGGAAGTTGTTTTACCATCAATAGGGGGAGGGGCTAATATGTTATCCATCTAAAGATCAGTCTGGGACGTTGAGAGATAGGATACAATTTCAGCAGACTTACTGAGAGGAGGAAAAAAACATCACCCCATGATTGCATGTGTCATCCTTTCCTCCCTATTTATTATTAATACCTTGTTTTAAAACATTTTCTTTTGTAGACCATCGCTAAGTGGTTAAGACACTTGATATGCGGACTCAGTATCTCAGTAGTATCAGAGGTGTCAAGTAACGAAGTACAAATACTTTGTTACTGTACTTAAGTACACTTTTTAGGTATCTATACTTTACTCCATTACCTATTTTTGTTCCTACTTCTGACTTCTACTCATTACATTTTCACACAAGTATCTGTACAAGTACAGGTGCTGGTCATAAAATTAGAATATCATGAAAAAGTAGATTGATTTCAGTAATTCCATTTAAAAAGTGAAACTTGTATATTATATTCATACATTACATACAAACTCATATATTTCAGATGTTTATTTTGTTTAATTTTGATGATTACAAATGACAACAAATGAAAATCTCAAATTCATCATATCAGAAAATTAGAATATTGTGAAAAGGTTCAAAATTGATGGCCCCTGGTGCCACACTCTAATCAGCTAATTAACTCAAACCACCTGCAAAAGCCTTTAAATGGTCTTTCAGTCTAGTTCTATAGGCTACACAATCATGGGGAAGACTGCTGACTTGACAGTTGTCCAAAAGACGACCATCGACACCTTGCACAAGGAGGGCAAGACACAAAAGGTCATCGCTAAAGAGGCTGGCTGTTCACAGAGCTCAGTGTCCAAGCACATTAATAGAGAGGCGAAGGGAAGGAAAAGATGTGGTCGAAAAAAGTGTACAAGCAAGAGAGATAACCGCACCCTGGAGAGGATTGTGAAACAAAACCCATTCAAAAATGTGGGGGAGATTCACAAAGAGTGGACTGCAGCTGGAGTGAGTGCTTCAAGAACCACCACACACAGACGTATGAAAGACATGGGTTTCTGCTGTCGCATTCCTTGTGTCAAGCCACTCTTGAACCACAGACAGCGTCAGAAGCGTCTTGCCTGGGCTAAAGAGAAACAGGACTGGACTGCTGGTGAGTGGTCCAAAGTCATGTTCTCTGATGAAAGTAAATTTTGCATTTCCTTTGGAAATCAAGGTCCCAGAGTCTGGAGGAAAAGAAGAGAGGCACTTCATCCACGTTGCTTGAAGTCCAGTGTAAAGTTTCCACAGTCAGTGATGGTTTGGGGTGCCATGTCATCTGCTGGTGTTGCTCCATTGTGTTTTCTGAGGTCCAGGGTCAACGCAGCCACATACCAGGAAGTTTTAGAGCACTTCATGCTTCCTGCAGCTGACCAACTTTTTGGAGATGCAGATTTCATTTTCCAACAGGACTTGGCACCTGCACACAGTGCCAAAGCTACCAGTACCTGGTTGAAGGACCATGGTATCCCTGTTCTTAATTGGCCAGCAAACTCTCCTGACCTTAACCCCATAGAAAATCTATGGGGTATTGTGAAGAAGAAGATGCAATACACCAGACCCAACAATTCAGAAGAGCTAAAAGCCACTATTAGAGCAACCTGGGCTATCATAACACCTGAGCAGTGCCACAGACTGATCGACTCCATGCCACGCCGCATTGCTGCAGTAATACAGGCCAAAGGAGGCCCAACTAAATACTGAGTGCTGTACATGCTCATACTTTTCATGTTCATACTTTTCAGAATGTAATGTAATTAGATGAGTCATATAACGCAAACACTCATTGGTTAGCTAAAGGAAATCATCAGAAAGAAGCAGGTGTTCTTCAAACTGCAAACATGAATTGTCTACGGCCTACGCCATGCTACCATGTTGGATTCAGAAAAAGATGTTGAAATGTCGTAATGGTGTATCGGGAGATGGACACGGAGACAAACAAGACCTCCCTCATACTTGGAAGAATTTTTCTAAATAGTCGAAAAATTGAGCTTTCCATTCATATAGTGGCATCTGGCTTTTTTTTTTTCTTACTTTATACTTTCATACTTTAAGTAGTTTTTGGAGCACATACTTTTTCACTTTTACTTGAATAAAGAGGTCAAGTTGATACTTAAACTTTTATCAGAGTGTTTTTAAACTGCAGCATCTATACTTCTACTTAAGTAACAAATGTGTGTACTTTTGACACCACTGAGTAGTATAGAGTAAAGGAATCACTGGATCACTAAGAAACACTAAACTACAAAGCTTTGCTTTCTTCGGGAGCAGCTTTAGTGGGTTGTTCACCCTCAATAGGAGGTAAACAATGCAAGATGGTCAGTGGAAAAGCAGACATTTCACATACACTTGTACTCTGTAAGGTATAGGAGGACTACAATACTTTATTAGAAACTAGCTGTGTCACCCCCAGATTCCACATACTCCGTCAGCGCACCGCTCCGCCCCGCTGACGTATGTCGTGCGGAGCGCCTGTCTTTCATGTAAATCAATGAGAGCTGTTCCACATCCACCGCTACTCCTCCGCACGTCTCCGTCCACGTACGTCTTCTCCGTCCGTCACCGACAAAATACGGAGCCGAGCTATTTTTTGCTCCGCTCCGGTCCGGCCAGGTCAAGATCCACAATTGCAATCGCACCTGTAGCGGCTAAAATCCTATATTTTAGGCTACTGGTGGTTTCTGTTGGAAGGCATTGGTTTTACGTGCGCTCAATTAAGATTTTGAATGCTGATCTTCCGTTTGACATAAAACAAAGTAATTTATTTTCAGCACAAAGTCCATTATCTTACTGTTTTCCTTCAAGATCCACATAAGTTCAACATAAATCCAACCAAGCACAGTAGAAAACTGTTTGCCTCAGCCTATTAACCACACCTCAACAGAATTGATGGTTGACCTTAAATAACCCATCCCCTCATCAGACACTCAGAACTCAAAAATTAAATACGCCCCCTGGTGGCGACAAACACCAAAGGATAATTGGCTCCTACACGCCAGCCCCTAATTGCGCGTGGCAATTATTAAACTTAAATGAATAAAGGAGCCACAAATAAAGACATATCAGGATACAGATATACAGATATACATAAGAAGCAAATCAGGTTTATGCATTCATCATTATTCTATCAGTTTTCAGTTTAAAGCTTTACATAATAGACAGATTTTTATTACAGGTCTTTCAATAATGTTTGTTTTTGTTTGAAGTTGAACCACTCGTACCAGACCCTTTTTTATCTGGAAAAGTTTTAATAACTTTCCCTAATATCCATGAACCTCGAGGTGTTGTGGAGTCCATAACCACCACCACATCTCCAGGAATGAAACATCTCCTTTTCTTTATCCATTTTTGTCTTTCCTGTAACAACGGTAGATATTCTCGAATCAAACGCTTCCAAAGGAGATCTGAAATATATTGGATTTGTTTCCACCTTCTTTTAGCGTAAAGATCATTTTTGTCAAAGAGTCCTGGTGGGAGAGCTGGTTTTCCCTTCTTGAATTTTCTTTTCAAACCATGTATGCGCTGCAGGGCAACAGAACTGTTGTTTGGCATAAAGAGTTCTTCCCCTTTGAAAGGCAGTTTCAGTTTGTAATGTCCATTCTCTAGCTGTGCAGAGCGATCCATTATGTCTAGAAATGTTTGTTCCTCTCTGGACATTTCCTCTTTTTCCGTAAAGGACTTTTCAATAAAGTCATAGTTGTATTGACTGATCAGAAGCTCTTCGATTTTATCAACTGTAGTTCTGTTGACATGAACTGAAGGGTAGTCATTTTTAGAAATATTGTAATCTTCTGCTGAAGCATTTACAACCCATCCTAGGAGGCTTCTGATTGCATAGGGCCCTTTACCCTGACTATTTATCACCTCCCAAGGTTCCATTAGTTTGGATGCATTGGTTCCCACTAGTAGGTCCACACCAGCATGTATGCGAGGAAAGTTGATGTCCTTTAAGTACGACCATTTAGACAGTTCCTCCTCACTGATGATGTTGTCGGTGGAGACAGGCATTTCCTTTTGTGTAAACACAATGGGAAGCTGATAGAAATGGCTTCCATTTATTTCTGAAATCTCCAGCCCCTTAATGATAGAGGTTGCCACTGTTTTACTCTGACCCATTGTCCGGAGATGAATCTGCGTCTTTCGACCTTGTAAGTTGAGTTCATTAAGAAGTCTTTCAGAGCAGAAGGTATCTGTGCTCCCTGGATCCAGAAAAGCATACGTTTTAATGACTTTAGTTCCCTTTGAACTTTTCCCTTTGACAGGCAGGATGGGAAGAATCCCTCTATGGTGGCCAGCCCCAGTATGACCACAAGTAGAAGAGGCTTTGCAGCCCTTTGCTGCTTGATCCAACTCATTCTGCTGAATTTTTTCCTTCTGTTCAATGTGCAAAATGCTAGGATGCTTTTGGTTACAGTGTTTGCAAGTGATGCGCTTAACACAGTTCTTGCTTAAATGTCCTGTATTCAAGCAACCAAAACACAAACCTTTGTCTTTTAGGAAGTCTAGCTTTTCCCCGTGTGACCTCTTGGCTAATTGTCGACATTGTTCCAATACATGACCATCCTGTGTACAATACAGACAGGATAAACAATGTGGTTTGTCAACAACAGCTACTTCATTTTTGAGAGAAGGCATGTTACTGTCATCTTTAACACAAACATGGGTTACAAAGCTGTTTCTCTTGAACTGTGACTTTATTTGAGGTTTGCTAGGTCTTATGATCCCTCTGACAGGTTGAGAGTCCTGTATATCTCCAAAAACTGGATCTGAGATTATTCTAATCTGGTGTTCGATAAAAGCAACAATATCTCTGAAACGTGCTCTTTGACTCGTTGTCTCAAAAATTTCATTTGCTTTTGTTCTCCATTTTTCTCTTAGTTTAAAAGGCAACTTTTGAACCAAGGTTTTCATGTTAGCTGGCAGGCTTAACTCATCCAAATACTGCAGTTCCTCCATTGCATTGCAGCATTCACGAAGGAACAGTCCAAACGCCTTTAATGCTTTAGCATCTTCACCTTTAATGTTGGGCCAACCAGTGACCTTTTCCATGTAGGCTGCAGTGATATTAAATTCATTGCCGAAATGTTCTTTGAGGAGCTGCTTGGCCACAGCATATCCTCTTTCTGCAGTCATGTGAAGGCAGCTGCGTACGAGGTCTCTTGGTTGCCCCCTGGTGTACTGTTCGAGGAAATACAAACAATCTCCTTTAGAGCTGGTCTTTGCTTCCACACAACGTTCAAAGGCTTTCATAAATGAGTTGAACTGCAAAGGATCTCCATCATAGATGGGAATTACTCGATGTGGCAGTAACTGGCTTGATTGCATTTGAACCAGAAGAGCTGTTATGTCATTCTGCTGTTTCAACACGTTGTAGAGATCTCCAGCAGGTTGATTTTGATTTGATGGAAGCAAACTGTTTTGAGTGGTAACATTGGGATCAGAAAAAATAAAAGCTTTAGAAGTTTGAACAACAGGAGGAGCTGTTTTTGACACCAAAGTATTAAAAACAGTGTCATCCACCTGAGGTGGAACATGTTTTTTGAAGGCTGTGTTTAAACCCGACTCAACCTCTTTATTCAACAGCAGTCCAGCATCGTCTTGAAGCTTCTTTGCAGGTTTGGTAACCATCTGTGAAGCTTGTGGAAGGAGTAAAGTGGGCCTGATCTTGGGTTTAGCACCTTTTGTAACATATGAATTCATCCCATCAGAAAGTTTGGACGCAATGCTGCCTTTAGTGCTACCCTCTAGTACCCTTAGCTTGGCATTAGCAGCAGCAATTTTAGTGTCCATCTCAAGTTGTTCTTTTCTTTTCTTTAACAGGTATTCCTGTTCCTCCTATGCGTGCTTCTCTTTTAAAGCAGCTGCACATGCCAGGAGTGCAGCTCTCTCTGCTTCTGACTTTATTTGTTCAGAAAGCGTTGACGATCTGCTGGTTGTTACAGAAGAACCCCTTTGACTCCCAGTTTTTCTAAAAGACCTTACAGAAACATTTGAAATGCTGTCATGAGGTTCAATCTGCAGCTCCTCCTCCATCATGCCACCACTGGCAGTGTTTGGTTCAGCTTCCTTATTTTCACTCTCATTTTCTTTCATATCAGGCACACCAGTTGAGCAACCTTGTGCCTCAGTCAACAGTTCATCCACAGGCAATAAACCCAACAAAACGTGGTGTACCTTTTGTGTTTCTTCAGACAACCCAAAAACCTTTTAAATTCTCCCTTAATGTCATTCACACACCCTTTTTCATTTTTCAACACTGTAATAGTTTGTCTTAACTTTGTGAGCTTATTTAACTTTGTTTTTCTTTCACTTTCTAAGTTATGAATTTTCACCAACAAAGCCTTGGCTGTTAATTTCACCTGTCTTTTTTCAGTCTCCCATTGATGATTTTCCTCTTGACCCACAATGTTAATTTGACCCTCCTGATTCAGGTCAATGTTTTCCTCTTCTGCCATAATGGCCGACAGTTTATAAGTTTATTTATTTATGCGCAAATTGTTGATTGTTTGTTTATAGAGAGCTCTCTTTGCTTTAAGCGGTCTTCAGTCTGTTACCAATGCATTGGATTTAAGTTTGAACCTTTGTGTGCACACATAATAATAATAATAATGGCCATTCATAAATATCAGCGCTGACTCACAATGACGCGTTGGCCGGCATTGATGATCTGCGCTCCGATTTCGGCTGCTACGAATCTCAGTAGCTCCAATAGCTCGATCCATGCAGCTCTGTTCTCAAGCGTGAGTGTGTCGATCGCTCCTGTGCGGCTCCGATTCTGGTTCCGACGTCAGATGTCCCGATCGCTCCTCTGCGGGTCCAGTTCCGACGTCAGGTGTCCGGTACCGACGTCAGGTTTCCCGATCGCTCCTCTGTGGTCCGGTTCCGGCGTCAGGTGTCTGGTACTGACGTCAGGTGTCCCGACCGCTCCTCTGCGAGTCCGGTACCGACGTCAGGTGTCCCCACCGCTCCTCTGCGGTCCGGTTCCGGCGTCAGGTGTACTGTCCGGCGGCTCCAATAGCCTGGATCTGTGCGGCTTTACTTGTCTGCCACAAAGAATCCCAATACAGCAGGATCGGTGGATCTTCCGAACGAGGCAGTTTTCTACCTAAATGTAGCGGCTAAAATCCTATATTTTAGGCTACTGGTGGTTTCTGTTGGAAGGCATTGGTTTTACGTGCGCTCAATTAAGATTTAGAATGCTGATCTTCCGTTTGACATAAAACAAAGTCATTTATTTTCAGCACAAAGTCCATTATCTTACTGTTTTCCTTCAAGATCCACATAAGTTCAACATAAATCCAACCAAGCACAGTAGAAAACTGTTTGCCTCAGCCTATTAACCACACCTCAACAGAATTGATGGTAGACCTTAAATAACCCATCCCCTCATCAGACACTCAGAACTCAAAAATTAAATACGCCCCCTGGTGGCGACAAACACCAAAGGATAATTGGCTCCTACAGCACCAAACACGAAAAAGAACATTGAGAAATTCCGGTTTGTCAAATTAAAATATAGTAGCAACAGATCGGTAACTAGCATAATTCTTATATATTAAAAAAAATAAAAAAAAAATAACACCATTTATTTAAATGATTGGATGCAAACTATTGGTTATTAACCAACCAGGAAGCAGATTTCTCATCTCCATCAAAATATTTATTTTATACCGAGGGACTTAAAGTTCAATCAATTTAAAAGAAACTCCATAACAGCTGAAATAATATCTGATAAAATAAGATATTTTACCAACCCTACAGGGGAGGGCAATAAACATCTTAAAGTATCAGAAACATAAATTCCCAGCTGGCTGGGAATATAATTTAACATAAAATCACAACAGCAATAGCATTGTCCCAGCAATACCGGACAATGCTATTGGCCCAGAGGGGCTAACGCTATACCGCACCGATAGGAACAAAGAACTATGCAGTAAGACTCAGGGTGGTGGGCTCTGTGTTTACATCAACAACAGCTGGTGCAAGAACGCTAGATCGGTTGCCAACTTCTGCTCTCCAGACATCGAGTTTCTGACTGCAGACCGTAGTATCTGCCCAGAGAGTTCATTGTGGTTAGCATCACTGCTGTTTATGTGCCCCCAAAGCTATTACAAAAGAGTCCATGAAAACTCTATACCAGGCTATCTCTGAGCTTCAATCTGCACACAGAGGGTGTTTACATCACTGCTGGGTATTTTAACCAGTCTAACATGAATACTGTTCTCCTGCGTTTTTACCAACATGTGGACTTTGCAAATCGGGATGAAAACATTTTAGACCTGGTTTACTCTACCATCAAAGAGGCATTTAGAGCAGCCCCCCACTGCCACCTCGGTTCATCCGATCATCTCTCTGTCATGCTTATCCCTGCATATAAGCCTCAGCTGATCAGGGCTAAACCAACAGTTAAAGAGGTCAGAGTGTGGTCTAAGGGCACCATGGAGGCACTCCAAGACAATTTTGAATGCTCTGACTGGAACATCTTCAAGGCTGCAGCAACATATGATAACTTATTAAATATTGATGAGTATGCCATGACTGTGTCAGCCTACATAAAGAAATGTATTGAGGATGTGAACATAAAAAAGAACATCACCACCTGGGCCAACCCTGGATAAATGGGGAGTTTCGGAAATCAATTAAAGCAAGAAACTTAACTTTCAAGTCTGGTGATAAAGAGGCACTAAGAACAGCACAGACCAACTTAAACCGTGCCATCAGATCAGCGAAGCACAACCACAGCCAGAAGATCCAGGATCGTTTCCACAACACCAGGAGGATGTGGAAAGGGTTAAGGACATGTTTATGTTTCTCCCTTATCTAAACTATGGAAGAATACTGCTTCTTTTCACACTTCCGTCCTTTCCCTTCACCTCAGCATAAAGAATGGAACAGTGTTACTTTTATTTAATCCAGAAAAAGCACAGTCTATTAATCCATTTCCCACTTATTTTACACGCTGCTTAGCTTTAGGAGAGTGATGATTATAAAGTGGAGAAAGCCAAGAGAGATTCAGTGGTGTGAAGTAGTATTTGCCCTTTTCCCCATTTTCTTTTTTCATGATTTTCACACTTGAGTGTTTACGAACAACAAACTTTAGAAAATAGTCAATGCCAACAGCAGTAAACCAAAAGCAGTTTTCCAATACGATTTTTAATAAAGGAGAAACAAATCTATTTCTTTTCAAACCATCTTTTTAAACAATGTTTATATCAGGCAAATTAACCACAACCAAATATCTTCAAAACCAGCTAAATAAGACTTTAATTGCATTCATTAGATAAAATTTGTAAGGGCTTAAAATCATTACCATTTTATTCCCATTTGTGTTTAAAACGTAGTCTGCCCAAATAAAAATATTTGGGAACAAACAGTTGTGTTGTATCTGTACAGGTATCAGTTAAAGGTACACTATGCAACCGGTGTTGATTTAAAATTGCACTGTCGTAAATATGCACAGCTGTTCTCCTGGTTTCTCCGTCAAGCCAGGTGCGGTTGTTTTGAGCTTAGCAGACAGGCGAACGCAACGAATGACTAATGCTGCGTTCACACTGGACGCAGCTGGCGCAACAGAAGCAGCGAGTTTACATGCAAAGTCAATGGTTGACGCGCGTCAAGGCGCGTTTTGAGCAGCAGGCGCAGCACGTCTGAGCAGCTGAAGCAGCGCGTCGGGTGCGTCTGACGGGTCGCAAACGCGCTGCTGCTCGAGATGGAAAATTTTAATTTTTGCTGCTCGACGCGCCGCGTCAACCAATCAGAGTAGCTGATCTGGGAGCTGGCAGGGAGAGAGAGACACAGTGCTGATGATCAGAGCGCTATGATCACTCCTCTTAAACAGTTTATTGACGCCTAAATTAACTTAAAATGCAGAAATCAGCCGGCAGAATATGTTGGCTTTTATTATCCTGCTGCCTGCAGTTTGGATTATTTAGATGAAAAACACCTACCAGCTGCCGCGGTGAACCGCGAGGAGGCGACCCGGCCAGAGGCTGCTGATGAAGGGATTCCTACTGTCGGCGAACCGCTGGTATGTGGGGGTCTGAGCGGCTCCGACAGAAAAAATATTGTAAGGCAGGATGATAATCTGAATGAACTGACTGCACTGATTACGTTTTCAGGTGTATTTTCTCACTTAAACACATATTAAAACTACTTTATTCCCACTGATCACAGCAAATATAGCTGCAAGGCAGAGAAAGGATAGTGAAGCTCCGCCCAACGCGTGTCAGACACACTTTTGCACCGCATAGCCAGAGCAGCAAAGCTGCTTCAGCCGCGCGTCAGAACTAACTGGTACAAGCAGTAAAAATGAAGCAGCAGACGCGATTTTGCTGCTTTTGCTGCGTCCGGTGTGAAAGCAGCACTGCACAAAGATCGCCACTGTGCTAACAACAACCATGCTTTTAACTGGGGGCGTGTAGCAGTTCTCGCTGTAAAGCAAGACCGACTCTCGCGAGACTTCTGAACCTGTGGGTGCGGGTCGTTGCTCCTGCAATTGCAAGTGCGGTATTTCCCCCACAGACCACCAGGGCGGCCGAGAATACCTTTGTTCAACCTGAAATGACTCATTTAATCATCCAAAACGTTATGGAACACATTAATTAACTGAAAAATGTTGCATAGTGTGCCTTTAAATTTGTTTAATTAGTGGAAAAGCAATTTTAGTTTTTGTAAGTTGTTTAAGAAATCTTGTGCTATTAGTTTTACTGTATAGTATTTTTTTCAGCATCTTCAGGAGCTTCATCACTAAACCAGGACTTTAAACATGTGATCTACAGTGTTTAGACCAACATGGTCTCATGTAGCACCAAGCTGGTATATTTTCATATTCCGTCCTGTGTTTTCCTTTAGCTTCCATCATTTAATTTCTGCTGTAGCTTTTTGGTTGAACAAGAGTTCCTGTGTTTAGTTGAAGGATTGGAGAAAATGTTCAGAGGATCTTTATTGTCTGTGAGAATGAACTCATCTTTGGATGATTTTAATCTACTGGAGATCTTCATCATGTTTCTCCATATAACTGACTGAGGAACAAATGCTGCCAATCCCAGAGCTGATCTCAGACTGTCTCATTCTCTTAGCCAGCCATTCAGCAACGTTGTTATGAGCTCGTTGGTTCCTAATCTCTGAAATGCTCCAATATTCTGAGGAAACATCTCCGCTCACTGAAACAGAAGAAAAAACTGTTATTCTAAAAAATAAAATAAAATGGATGGAGCCAAGAGTTTGTGGAAACTCAGATTAATTCTTCATCATGTTAAACTTACTGTCTGGAATTAGAAAGTCTTTCTTGCTCTCTGCCACCTCCACAGAGGGCACTGTTGGTTTCTCTGGTTCCTTTGCTAAAGCTTTCATCATTCTCTCCATCAGCTCCTGCTCCCGTCTGTTCCACTCCTCTTCTGTCAGCATGCGTTGTTTTCCTTGCTGAGGTTTTCTTCCTTCAGTCGTGAAGCTTCCTTTGTTCTGTTTTACCATGTTGATAATTTTTTGGAACAGCTCTTTGACTTGAACAGGATCATTATAAAAGCTGCTGAGAACATGGTATCTGTTCCCACACTTCTCCAGAAGCTCCTGGAGCTCCTTGCCCTCTCTGACGATGTAGTTCTCTACAGGGAGGCCATTGAGCCAGTCTCCCCAGGTAAACAGCACCATGCAGTGTCTCCACACTCTTTCTGTTAATGGCATTAGGACCTCCACCAGAGCTTTGAGATCTTTCTGAGTGAAAGCTCTGAGGATTGGAACAACCAGGAGAAAAACATGAGGTCCAGGAGAAAACATGGAGACACTGTGGAGAACTTCATCTTTGATCCAGTCAGGTGGTGTTGGGTCTGAGAACCAGCCTGGTGTTTCAACCACTGAGACTTTTACTCCATCAAAGTCTCCTTCATGTTTCTCACATGTTGCAGATGTTCTCTGATCTTCATAGTTCTGAAAATAAAGAAGAACATTTCTGGACGTGATGAACTCAGGTAAACATCCAGTCTAGATGTTTGAATCTATTAAATGTTTTTTCTTAATTATCATGATGGTTCACCTTTTCCAACCAAGCTCTATCAAAGGTTCTGTTAAATTTCTCCTTGAAAAGGATCCGATTTCCTGCCGAACTCTTTCCTGAACATTTCTGTCCAACCAGAACAATCCTGATGTCAGTGACTGGATCTCTCTCAGCTGGAAAACAAACAGAAAAACCAAATAGTTTCTAATCCTGAAACATTAATGTTAAAGGATTATATCATAAACTTTTATAAAACTTCTTTACCTTCATAAACCTCTTTCAGGACTCTTGACTGTCTCTCGTTGATCTCCTTCAACCTTCTGGCGTTCTTGTCTGCAGCCTCCATCTTGGCTTCTATCTGTGCTGCTTGGTCCAGGTTCACTTCATAATGAGGATCTTCATTTCCTGCCCACATCTCTTCAATCTTCTCAATGAGCTCCTTTACCTGAGTCTTATCACTGTGGTCCTTGTTGTTCAGAACATGATACCTGTTCCCACACTTGTTCACTATCCACTGCAGACCTTCATCACTCTCTATACGCTCCTCCACAGTCTTCACTCCTAACCAGTCACCATAAGTAAACAGAACCAGTGTGTGTTTCCAGATTTCTTCTCGAAACAGACTCATGTGTTCCTGGATAGATTTCAGATATGATGCATCAATGTTGATTATCAGAGTAATAACCAGCAGCACAGCATGTGGTCCTGGAGGACAGAGATTCACACTGTTCTCTATTTCCATTTTGTCCATCTCACTGGTGTCCTGAAGGGTGTGGATGTAGAACCATCCAGGAGAATCCACCACTGTGAGCCGCCTTCCTTCAACCACACTGTGGCTGATTTCACTGCATGGTGTCTTTCTTCCAACATTTTCTCTAACACCAAATGCATTTTTTCCCAGAATGATGTTTCCTGCTGAGCTCTTTCCAACATATGATTCACCAATCATCAATATTCTCAAATGGTTTGGAGGAACTTTTCCACCTAAATCATAAAAACAAACCAAAATTTATTTTTAAAAGTTTGCAGTTCAGGTCTGTTTAGAGTAGAGTTGATAATGTGGAGAAAAAAAATACATTTACAAAATAAAAGGAAACATCTGTTAGTTTAACAGTGTTTGTATGAACTATGTGAATCCATGGATTTAGATGGTTTTGAAATGACTCTTGAGTCTTTTTTTATTTTAACAAAAACAAAAATCCAAAAGTGATTAAATAATGTGTTTTGTATGTTGAGCTCCCAGAGACGTCTGCAGAAACATTTCTCACTTTATCCTGATAGAAAGAAAGTAGAATTACCTTCAATCTGTAACTTCATGTTTCTTCTTTGTTTCTGAACTTCATCAAACCTTTTCGAGGCTTTTTTAACCAAATCTTTCAGTCTCTCTCTCAGAGCATTTCCATCAGATTCATCAACAGAACAGTGTCTGCCCCTGTTCGGTTCAATCATCGCCTCAATTTTCTCTAGAAGCATCTTGACTTGATCTCTATCTTCTCTGTTGCTGATGTTGAGAACATGTTTTCTGTTTCCACATTGTTGAAGGATCCACTGCAGGAATGGACTTCTTCTGATTTTGGATTCAATGGTTTCATCACTATATGGATGGACTGCAGTGAACAGCACGATGGTGTGGCTGAAAACATCTGCTTTGAAAAGTTCCAGATGTTCCTCTAGAGATGGTTTGACAAGATTAAAGAAATATAAACCAACAGGAATGACCAGAAGAAAGACATGAGGTCCTGGGGGACACAGATGGACACTATTCTGGATTTCTATCAAATCCAGTATTGGGGTTTCTTCTCTTGGAAAATTCCACCACCATCCTGGAGTATCAACCACTGTGAGTCATCTGCCGAGTACTTCCTGCTGCCTCGCTTCACTCTGAGCTGTTCTTCTGCTGGTGTCAAAAACATTGTGACCCAGGATGATGTTTCCAGCTGAGCTTTTACCGCTGGAAAGGTTATTATATCTTCCTCCTATCAACACAATCCTCAGTTCTGTAGCAGGGCGGCTCAGTGCTGTTAAGAAAGGTAAGGCTTTATTCTATCACAAAGTTCATAAAAATCTACTTTTTTTAGCCAGTCAGAGAAAATACTTTATATTTTAACTATAAATTTCTGTTAGAAGAACAACAATAATGTCCAAGAATGTTTCCACAAAAGGAAAACCTATTATAAGAAACCTAGAAAAGCAGAGGGAGCCATTTTGTTTAACCTTCATGTTCTATTTAAAGTCAAAGTCTCCGATTTTAACATATTTATTCAATTCAATTCAATTCAGTTTATTTATATAGCGCCAAATTCACAACACATGTCATCTCAAGGCACTTTACAGTTCAACCAGATCATACAGTCAAATTGATACAAAGTTTTCTATCTAAGGAAAAACAGTTGATTGCATCGACTCATTGACTCAAATGCAATCCCCCACACTAAGCATGCTTGTAGCGACAGTGGAGAGGAAAAACTCCCTTTTAACAGGAAGAAACCTCCAGCAGAACCAGGCTCAGTGTGAGCGGCCATCTGCCGAGGCCGACTGGGGTTCAAGGAGACAGAAGCAGAGATACAAAAAGCAGCTGTAAAAGGCGGCCCCGTCCAGGAAACACACAGCCAGGCAGACGAGCTCCAAGGCAGCTCCCATGCCAGAGGATGAAGAGAGCACATCCACTCAGTCACGGTCAGAGAAACAGGACCACACTGGAAAACAGGCCGATCTCCAACATCTATTAACAAGGGTGTTGATAGAAGCAGCACAGCTGATGTTTTTTTCCAGGATGACGTCACAGCCAAACAGGAACAGACGAGGCAAAGCTACTCTGAGGAAAAGCAGAGAGAGCAGAACGTTAGAGATTGAACTAACAGATTCTGCAGAACAGGAGAACAGAGAGAGAATGAAGCAGAATGATGAAATGGGGGTCCCTATGTCCTCCAAAAGTCTAAGCCTATAGCAGCATAACTATAGAGATAGCTCAGGATAACCTGAGCCACTCTAACTATAAGCTTTATCAAAAAGGAAAGTTTTAAGCCTAGCCTTAAAAGTAGACAGGGTGTCTGCCTCACGGACTAAAACTGGTAGTTGGTTCCACAGGAGAGGAGCCTGATAACTAAAAGATCTGCCTCCCATTCTACTTTTAGAAATTCTAGGAACCACTAGTAAACCTGCAGATTGAGAGCGAAGTGCTCTGTTAGGAACATAAGGAACAATCAGATCTCTGATATAAGATGGAGCTTGGCCATTTAAGGCTTTATATGTGAGAAGGAGGATTTTAAATTCTATTCTTGATTTAACAGGAAGCCAATGAAGAGAAGCCAGGATAGGAGAGATATGATCTCTCTTTTTCATTTTCATTAGAACTCTGGCTGCAGCATTTTGGATCAGCTGAAGGCTTTTAACTACAGTTTGTGGACTTCCTGATAGTAAAGAATTACAATAGTCCAGCCTTGAAGTAACAAATGCATGGACTAGTTTCTCAGCATCACCCCTGGACAGGATATTTCTAATTTTTGCAATGTTCCTCAGATGAAAGAAGGAAATTCTAGAAACCTCTTTGATGTGGGATTTAAATGACAGGTCCTGATCAAAAATAACACCAAGATTTTTTACTTTATTATCTGAAATCAGTTTAATCCCATCCAAATGAAGTGACTGGCTAATCAGTTTCTTTTTCAGAGACTCTGGTCCAAAGACTATAACTTCTGTTTTGTCTGCATTCAGAAGCAGAAAATTAAGAGTCATCCAGGTTTTTATGTCTTCAAGACATGCCTGTAATCTATGTAATGGGTTAGCTTCATCTGGATTTATAGACAGATATAGCTGGGTATCATCAGCATAACAGTGGAAATTAATCCCATGCTGTCTAATAATTCTACCAATTGGGAGCATGTATAAAGTAAAGAGAATTGGTCCTAGCACTGATCCCTGTGGTACTCCACAGGTAACCTTTGAGCGTGTTGAAGATCTATCATTAACATGAACAAACTGAATTCGATCAGATAGATAAGATTTAAACCAGTCTAGTGCTGTTCCTTTAATTCCAACAAAATATTCAAGTCTTTCTAAAAGAATATTATGGTCAACTGTATCAAATGCAGCACTAAGATCCAACAGGACGAGCACAGATACAAGTCCATTATCTGAGGCCATGAGAATATCATTAGTGACTTTCACCAGAGCTGTTTCAGTGCTATGATGAGCTCTAAAGCCAGACTGAAACTCTTCAAAAAGTTCATTATGGTGGAAGTGATCGCAAACTTGTTTGGCAACTACTTTCTCAAGAATTTTGGATAAGAAAGGAAGATTGGATATAGGTCTATAATTGACCAAGTCATCTGGGTCAAGAGACGGTTTCTTAAGCAGAGGTTTAATTACAGCAACCTTAAAAGCTTTAGGTACATATCCCTGTAACAGAGATAGATTAATCACATCTAAAATGGAGGAGGACATCAAAGGGAATACCTCCTTAAATAACCTGGTTGGAACTGGATCTAACATACAAGTTGAAGGCTTAGATGGAGACAATAATTTTGCTAATTCAGAGAGTTCAACTGGATCAAAGCAGTCTAAACCCGGTTCAGATTCCATGACTACCTCAGGTACAATCGCGGATAGAGGAGTGCTTATGATCTTATTTTTAATAAGATCAATCTTATTTAGAAAGAATCCCATAAAATCATTGCTGCTAAGAGCAGGTGGAATGGACGGTTCAACAGAGCTATGGCTCTGGGTGAGTTTGGCAACTGTATTAAAAAGAAATCTAGGATTATTCTTATTCTCCTCTATTAATGAGGAGAAGTATGCTGCTCTTGCTTTACAAAGGGTCCTCTTATACAGCAGTAAACCATTTTTCCAGACTAGGAAGGACTCTCGCAGGCCTGTGGAGCGATATTTTCTCTCCAGTTTCCTAGCATTTTGCTTCAAAGTACGCAGCTCTGCATTAAACCAAGGAGCAAGCTTTCTATTTTTAACGGTTTTCATTTTCAAAGGAGCTGCGTTGTCTAAGGCAATACGCAGAGAACTAGCAACCCCCTCAACAAAATCATCAACCTGTGAAGGGGAATAAGCTAAGCTTTTGCACTCTGCAGCACTGCTCAGCGACACAGAGGAGAGAGAAAGTGAAGCAGATTCTTTAAAATTTATAACTGCACTATCTGATAAAGATCTACTAAAATTGAACCTTCTTTTGGGTTCTTATTCACTAAAATAAGAGTTTACCAGATTATAATCCAAACAGGATAAAGATTGAGGGAAGGTTTTTAAAAAAGATTTCTGACCTGAGTTGAAAATATCAGCTGAAGCGGCCATTTCATCAGCTTCACTCTGTCGACTTTCTGCTTGTTTGTTCCAACAAAACCTGTTTCTAAATGAAAGTAAAAAGCAGAAGGAATGTTGTTTATGTTGAAGGTTAGATGATGAAGTCAAACAATTTCAGAGATCGCCATCTGCTGGACAACTAGATTAACTACAGGTCTACTGAGGTTGGAAGTAAAGACATTAAAGTTAAACTGCTGATGTCAGAAAAATTAACATGTCAGGGTTTGGTTGTGGTTTACAGGACCCAAATGCAGAAGCAGCGAGGCTGAGGTGATTTCTGCTGTTTAATTGGTGAAAACTGGAAAGGAAGGCAGGAATCCAAAATCCAACTTAAAATGTAACGCACACCAGAACCATGGAGACATCAGGGAAGAACAATCAGCAACAGCAATGGGGAACCAGCAACGACAGAACCAGCGACAACAGAGGAGCCAACAAGGAGTGACAGCAGAGGAAGAGTATATGTAGCTGACTGAGACAAAGGCAGGGCTAACAAGCAGATAAGGAGCAGGTGTGAGTAGAGACAACGAGGAAGCCAAGGGAAAAGGAACACACACACAAGAGGGCAACAGAGGACAACAAAGAAAAACCTGAGAACTAAAATATATCCAGAAAATACAACAAAATAGGAATTATACCAATAAAACTAGAAAACATGGACCAAAGTAAAAGATAACAGAATCAAGACCCTGACAGAAAGAAACAAAAAAACTGATTAAAATGAAATGATAATCAAATGATAATTAAATCCTTCACTGATAGTAGAAGAACCCAGTTACAGAAAATCAGATCCAGCTTCTCATCACAGCAATTTATTTGTCTCAATAGTTCTGATCAAGTTTGAAGACTAAGAAAACATCTAACATTGTTCTGTCAGTAACCAAGTAACCATGTGGCTTTAGATGAATGCTGCTGGAATTAACTCCAAACTGAGCAGAGAAAGTTGAGTTTGACCTGCAGAGGTCTGCAGTTTTAGACTATTGTCCAATTATCTGGTCAAATGCTGCAGTGGAAGATTTAAAGAGGTTATAAACCGTAGATAATGGAGCAGCTGGGATGGTGATCTGCTATGATGATGGAACCAGAACCAAAGTCATGCTGAGTCGACTAAAGTGGCTTACAGTACAGGAGAGATTATTCTATGGGTTATTGACCTTGCTGAAAAAATATTAGAACTGCAATGTGACCAGAAATCCTTTAACCAGAATCTTCTATTCAGTAACAACAATTGAAATTATCTCCTAAAAGGTGGAAACGTTTAGAACTAAAGCATCCAGATCCATTTGATATCGACCTCAGACTTGTGAAGAACAACCCTGGTAACGTTAGACTTCCTGGATCAAAGTTTAAGTCCATGTCTTTAAATGGCTGCAGCTCCCAGGGATTGTTCAGAGGAAGTGTTTTCTGTAGGGTTCAGGTCTGGGAACTGAGATGGACTTAGAGAAAGTTTATTTTAGGACTGGTGAACTGTTTACAGGTTGATTTGGTCAAATGTTTTAGATCCTTTTCCTACTGATATCCAGTAGTTAACACTTCTTTTTACCTACAATTCCAGTATTTCAAAGTGATCTAACACAATGATCAATGTAAGAACTAGACTTTCATCACCATCGCTAATCCTCTCATTAACTCTCTCTTTGTCTCTGTCCCCTTTAAAAACCCTCCCTCTTCAGTTCCTGTTTGCTGGATCCTCGTATAACGTCTGTCTGCTTACCTCGTCTCTCCCTGGCTCCTAGAGTTTGGTTTTCCCCTGATGTCTCCTTGGTTCTGGTGTGTTTGTTATTTTTGTTGGATTTTTTTATTCCTGCCTCAGTTCCTTTGAACCTCATTAAACCCACCTAAGTTCACCTCTGCCTACTTGCCTCTGCATTTGGGTCCTCAATCCAACACCAAATCCTGACAGAAGGATCCAGCCACAAAATGGACTCAACAGAACCACAAATTCAGGCAAGTGAATTCCTCAAACTCCTCAGACTTTCCATAAATAATCTCTCCACCCTGGGAGTGGGTGGAAACAGCAGAATTATTACTCAATCAACTTCAAAAATATCCAGAACTCCAGACCTTTTTTTCACCAGGATATATCGACCAGGTTAAATGGAACATTCAGGACACCTATGCAAAACTTTTCAATAAACCTTCATCACCCAAACCACCAATCCAAGACATCACTCAGCTTCGACCAACCTCAGAACCTGTACCTCCACCTTCACCAGCTGTTGGTTCCCCCCTGCCTTCTGCCTCCTTCAGGCGTAGGAACCGCTGCCGGGGAAAGAAGGCCACTCCCTCTCCAGCGGGTCAGCCTGACGCCTCCACTCCCTCTCCGGCAGGTCAGCCAGAGAGGGAGTGGAGGCTCTGTGCCCTCCAGAGACCCCTGAGCCTGCTCTGCGCCCTCCAGAGACCCCTGAGCCTGCTCTGTGCCGTCCAGAGACCCCTGAGCATACTTTCAAAGAGGCTTCAGAGTTCGGGGTATGTGGGAGTACACCTCCAAGAGCCCCTCTGCGGGCGCTCCAAGCCTCCAAGAGCCATCGGCGGGCACTCCAAGCCCCCTCGGAGGCTGTACCTGAGCCACAGTCGGCGGCTCCCTCCGAGTCTGTTCATGAGCTGCAGTGGGCGGCCCCTTCCTAGTCTGAGCCGCAGTGGGCGGCCCCTTCCGAGTCTGTTCCTGAGCCGCACTGGGCGACCCCTTCCGAGTCTGTTCCTGAGCCGCACTGGGCGGCCCCCTCCATGTTGGTTCCTGAGCCGCAGTCGGCGGCCCCCCCTGTTTGTGTTCCTGAGTCGCAGTCGGCGGCCCCCTCTGAGCCTGTTCCTGAACCGCAGTCGGCGGCCCCCTCTGAGCCTGTTCCTGAGCCGCAGTCGGCGGCCCCCTCTGAGCCTGTTCCTGAGCCGAAGTCGGCGGCCTCCTCTGAGACTGTTGCTGAGCCGCAGTCGGCGGCCCCCTCTGAGACTGTTGCTGAGCCGCAGTCGGCGGCCCCCCCTGAGGCTGTTGCTGAGCCGCTGAAACGGAGGCGGCGTCCTCCTTGGAGCTACCTGCTGAAATGGAGGCGGCATCCTCCTCCGAGGTTCCTGCAGCAACGGAGACGTCGTCCTCCTCCGAGGTTCCTGCAGCAACGGAGACGTCGTCCTCCACCGAGGTTCCTGCAGCAACGGAGACATCGTCCTCCTCCGAGGTTCCTGCAGCAACGGAGACGTCGTCCTCCACCGAGGTTCCTGCAGCAACGGAGACATCGTCCTCCTCCGAGGTTCCTGCAGCAACAGAGACGTTGTCCTCCAGTGGTCCTCCTTCGTCGCCGGCCTCCTCCAGAAGCCCTCCGTCATGGCCAGCCTCCGGAGACTCCGCCTCGCCACCGGCCCCGCGGCCAGCCTCCAGAGACTCCGCCTCGCCACCGGCCCCGCGGCCGGCCTCCAGAGACTCTGCCTCGCCTCCGGCTCCGCGGCAGGTCTCCTTCAGTGGCCCTCCTTCATTGCCGGCCTCCTCCAGAGGCCCTCCTTCGTGGCCAGCCTCCAGAGACTCCGCCTCGCCACCGGCCCCGCGGCCGGCCTACAGAGACTCCACCTCGCCTCCAGCTCCGCGGCCGGCCTCTACAGACTCCGCCTCACCTCCGGCTCCGCGGCCGGCCTCCAGAGACTCCACTTCGCCTCCGGCCCCGCAGCCGGCCTCTAGATCGTCTTCCTCGCCTCCGGCCCCCCGGCCGGTCTCCGGAGACTCTTCCTCGTTATGTTAAATAATGGGCTGGTGAAGAAGGGCCAGCAGCGCCTGCACTTCCTGCGTCGGATGAAGAGAGCATCCCTCCCAGCCCCCCATCCTTTAGACCTTCTACAGAGAGGGACCATCGAGAGCCTGCTGACCAGCTTCATCTCCATCTGGTCTGGGAGCTGCAGGGCCTCTGACTGGAAGTCTCTACAGAGGGTGGTGAGGACAGAGGAGAAGATCACGGGGGCGCTGCTACCGTGCATCAAGAACATCACAGACAGGTGCTGCCTATCCCAGATCCTCTCCGACCCCACCGACCCTAACAATGGAGTGTTTTCCTCCCTGGAGTCCAGCTGAAGGTTCTGCAGCATCTTCTGCAGAATGACCAGACTCCTGAACTGTTTCTTCCCCCTGGCCATCAGACTGCTTAACGCCACATAACACTCCTCCCCCCATGGACATGGACAATACACGCACCTTAGTTTAGTTTTGTCTTCAATTTAATGTTTTGTTTTCAATGACTCTTCAGTGCAATATTCAGTAACTGCAATATTTATTTATTCAATTCAATTCAATTCAGTTTATTTATATAGCGCCAAATTCACAACACATGTCATCTCAAGGCACTTTACAGTTCAACCAGATCATACAGTCAAATTGATACAAAGTTTTCTATCTAATGAAAACCAGTTGATTGCATTGACTCATTGACTCAAATACAATCCCCCACACTAAGCATGCTTGTAGCGACAGTGGAGAGGAAAAACTCCCTTTTAACAGGAAGAAACCTCCAGCAGAACCAGGCTCAGTGTGAGCGGCCATCTGCCGAGGCCGACTGGGGTTCAAGGAGACAGAAGCAGAGATACAAGAAGCAGCTGTAAAAGGCGGCCCCGTCCAGGAAACACACAGCCAGGCAGACGAGCTCCAAGGCAGCTCCCATGCCAGAGGACGAAGAGAGCACATCCACTCAGTCACGGTCAGAGAAACAGGACCACACTGGAAAACCGGCCGATCTCCAACATCTATAAACAAGGGTGTTGATGGAAGCAGCACAGCTGATGTTTCTTTCCAGGATGACGTCACAGCCAAACAGGAACAGACGAGGCAAAGCTACTCTGAGGAAAAGCAGAGAGAGCAGAAGGTTAGAGATTGAACTAACAGATTCTGCAGAATAGGAGAACAGAGAGAGAATGAAGCAGAATGATGAAATGGGAGTCCCTATGTCCTCCAAAAGTCTAAGCCTATAGCAGCATAACTATAGAGATAGCTCAGGATAACCTGAGCCACCCTAACTATAAGCTTTATCAAAAAGGAAAGTTTTAAGCCTAGCCTTAAAAGTAGACAGGGTGTCTGCCTCACGGACTAAAACTGGTAGTTGGTTCCACAGGAGAGGAGCCTGATAACTAAAAGATCTGCCTCCCATTCTACTTTTAGAAATTCTAGGAACCACTAGTAAACCTGCAGATTGAGAGCGAAGTGCTCTGTTAGGAACATAAGGAACAATCAGATCTCTGATATAAGATGGAGCTTGGCCATTTAAGGCTTTATATGTGAGAAGGAGGATTTTAAATTCTATTCTTGATTTAACAGGAAGCCAATGAAGAGAAGCCAGGATAGGCGAGATATGATCTCTCTTTTTAATTTTCATTAGAACTCTGGCTGCAGCATTTTGGATCAGCTGAAGGCTTTTAACTACAGTTTGTGGACTTCCTGATAGTAAAGAATTACAATAGTCCAGCCTTGAAGTAACAAATGCATGGACTAGTTTCTCAGCATCACCCCTGGACAGGATATTTCTAATTTTTGTAATGTTCCTCAGATGAAAGAAGGAAATTCTAGAAACCTCTTTGATGTGGGATTTAAATGACAGGTCCTGATCAAAAATAACACCAAGATTTTTTTCTTTATTATCTGAAATCAGTTTAATCCCATCCAAATGAAGTGACTGGCTAATCAGTTTCTTTTTCAGAGACTCTGGTCCAAAGACTATAACTTCTGTTTTGTCTGCATTCAGGAGCAGAAAGTTAAGAGTCATCCAGGTTTTTATGTCTTCAAGACATAGACTTAGACTTAGACTTCTTTATTTGTCATTTTGTATGCACAGGGTGCATACAGAACGAAATTGCGTTACATACAGCTTATGAACGTTGCATTGATATTTCACAATGGCACGAGTTATAGAAAAATACAAAAAGTGCAGCAGTGGTCAAAGTGTGAACAGTGCAGAGGATAAGAGACAGTGTGCAAGTTGCAGTGGTTCAGTGCAAAATGGCATTTGTGCAAAAAATGCGTTATTGAAAAATACAATGAGATGAACAATTTAAAGGGCTAAAAGTTAAAAGTTCAGCAGCATTTGATGCCCGATAATGTGCAATAGGTGCAGAGTTCGGATTGTGGATCAAAGGTTCAACAGTCTGATGGCAGTGGGGAAGAAGCTGTTGCACAACCTGGTGGATCTGCAGCGGATGCTGCGGAACCTCTTTCCAGAGGGCAGCAGGGAGAACAGTCCATGGTGGGGGTGTGAGGGGTCTTTGATGATATTACGGGCTCGGGACACACAGCGCTGTGATGAAATGTCCTTAATGGAGGGAAGAGGAGCCCCAATGATTCCTTCCGCTGTCCTCACCACCCTCCTCACATTCTTCCAGTCAGAAGCTCTGCAGCCTCCACACCACAGAGAGAGACAGCTGGTCAGAACGCTCTCTATGGTGCTTCTGTAGAAGGCTGTGAGGATGGGCGGGGGCAGGCGGGCTCTCCTCATCCTCCGCAGAAAGTACAAGCGCTTCTGTGCCCTCTTCACTAGAGATGAAGTGTTTACAGTCCAGGTGAGGTTGTCCGTGATGTGCACCCCCAGGAACTTTGTGCTGCTGACCACCTCCACAGCTGAGCTGTTGATGAGCAGTGGAGCATGGTGGGGGCGGTTTTTCCTGAAGTCGACGATGATCTCCTTCGTCTTCTCCACGTTCAGGATCAGACTGTTTTCACTGCACCAGTCCACCAGCTGCTCCACCTCCTCTCTGTAGTCCCGGTCGTTGTCGTCCCTGATGAGGCCCACCACCGTGGTGTCGTCCGCAAACTTCACGATGTGATTGGTGGTGAACCTGGGGACGCAGTCATATGTCATCAGGGTGAACAGCAGGGGGCTCAGGACGCAGCCCTGAGGGGAGCCCGTGCTGAGGTTACATGCCTGTAATCTATGTAATGGGTTAGCTTCATCTGGATTTATAGACAGATATAGCTGGGTATCATCAGCGTAACAGTGGAAATTAATCCCATGCTGTCTAATAACTCTACCAATTGGGAGCATGTATAAAGTAAAGAGAATTGGTCCTAGCACTGATCCCTGTGGTACTCCACAGGTAACCTTTGAGCGTGTTGAAGATCTATCATTAACATGAACAAACTGAATTCGATCAGATAGATAAGATTTAAACCAGTCTAGTGCTGTTCCTTTAATTCCAACAAAATATTCAAGTCTTTCTAAAAGAATATTATGGTCAACTGTATCAAATGCAGCACTAAGATCCAACAGGACGAGCACAGATACAAGTCCATTATCTGAGGCCATGAGAATATCATTAGTGACTTTCACCAGAGCTGTTTCAGTGCTATGATGAGCTCTAAAGCCAGACTGAAACTCTTCAAAAAGTTCATTATGGTGGAAGTGATCGCAAACTTGTTTGGCAACTACTTTCTCAAGAATTTTGGATAAGAAAGGAAGATTGGATATAGGTCTATAATTGACCAAGTCATCTGGGTCAAGAGACGGTTTCTTAAGCAGAGGTTTAATTACAGCAACCTTAAAAGCTTTAGGTACATATCCCTGTAACAGAGATAGATTAATCACATCTAAAATGGAGGAGGAGATCAAAGGGAATACCTCCTTAAATAACCTGGTTGGAACTGGATCTAACATACAAGTTGAAGGCTTAGATGAAGACAATAATTTTGCTAATTCAGAGAGTTCAACTGGATCAAAGCAGTCTAAACCCGGTTCAGATTCCATGACTACCTCAGGTACAATCGCGGATAGAGGAGTGCTTATGATCTTATTTTTAATAAGATCAATCTTATTTATAAAGAATCCCATAAAATCATTGCTGCTAAGAGCAGGTGGAATGGACGGTTCAACAGAGCTATGGCTCTGGGTGAGTTTGGCAACTGTATTAAAAAGAAATCTAGGATTATTCTTATTCTCCTCTATTAATGAGGAGAAGTATGCTGCTCTTGCTTTACAAAGAGTCCTCTTATACAGCAGTAAACCATTTTTCCAGACTAGGAAGGACTCTCGCAGGCCTGTGGAGCGATATTTTCTCTCCAGTTTCCTAGCATTTTGCTTCAAAGTACGCAGCTCTGCATTAAACCAAGGAGCAAGCTTTCTATTTTTAACGGTTTTCATTTTCAAAGGAGCTGCGTTGTCTAAGGCAATACGCAGAGAACTAGCAACCCCATCAACAAAATCATCAACCTGTGAAGGGGAATAAGCTAAGCTTTTGCACTCTGCAGCACTGCTCAGTGACACAGATGAGAGAGAAAGTGA
Source organism: Cyprinodon tularosa (assembly GCF_016077235.1). NCBI lineage: Eukaryota > Metazoa > Chordata > Actinopteri > Cyprinodontiformes > Cyprinodontidae > Cyprinodon > Cyprinodon tularosa. Next base: position 306,162 of record NW_024039489.1, on the reverse strand, counting down.
AGCAGATTCTTTAAAATTTATAACTGCACTATCTGATAAAGATCTACTAAAATTGAACCTTCTTTTGGGGGAGGAGAACTCTGTTAAAGTAATCCTGAAGGTTATTGGAAAGTGGTCAGAGAGGACAGGGTTGTGAGGAAATACTGTTATTTCTTCACATTCTATGCCGTATGTCAGCACAAGATCCAAAGTATGAAGATGAGAATGCGTGGGACTATTCACATTTTGAACAAAGCCAATAGTGTCTAAGATAGCATTGAAGGCTGCTCTTAAGCTATCGCCTTCAATGTCAGCATGGATGTTAAAATCTCCCACTATGATGACCCTGTCAGTATTTAATACCAAATCAGAAAGGAACTCTGAAAACTCATCTAAAAATTCAGAGTAAGGACCTGGTGGACGATACAAAGTTACAAAAAGAAGAGGTTTTCTTGCCTTGAAATTTGGATCAGGGAAATTAAGGGTTAAATGTTCAAAAGAGTTGTAGGTATTAATTGTTTTGGGAGTAATCAGTAAGTCAGACTGGAAGATTGTTGCTACTCCTCCTCCTCGCCCAGAACTTCTGGGGATGTGAAAATTTAAATAGCTTGAAGGAGTTGCCTCATTTATGCTCACATAATCCTCTTGCTGCAGCCAGGTTTCTGTAAGGCAAAACAAGTCAATGTGATTATCACAAATCAAGTCATTAACTAGTAGACTTTTAGAGGAAAGCGATCTTATGTTAAACAGACCGCATTTAATTGTTTTAACTTTTTCCCCAATTGGAGTTATTTTGATTTTAATTAGATTATCATGATTTACTCCTTTGGGAATCTTTGCTAATTTATTAGATTTTGGTCGTGGGCAAGACACTGTCTGAATGGAGTAAAGAGTGGGTAACAGTAGAGAAGCTGCAGAGATGTGTGTTAAACTACAACTCTGCTTCCTGGTCTGCACCCTGGGTGGTCAGGGTTTTGGAGGACTAATAAATGTGGCCAGATTCCTAGAAAGAAGAGCTGCACCATCCAAAGTGGGATGGATGCCGTCTCTCCGAATCAGACCAGGCTTTCCCCAAAAGGATTGCCAATTACTAATGTAGCCCACGTTGTTTTCAGGACACCACCTAGACAACCAGCGGTTGAATGACGACATGCGGCTAAACATGTCATCACTGGTCAGATCAGGGAGGGGACCAGAGAAAATTACGGAGTCCGACATTTTTTTGGCAAACTTACACACCGAAGCCACACTAATTTTAGTGACCTCCGATCGGCGTAACCGGGTGTCATTACCACCAGCGTGAATAACAATCTTACTGTATTTAACCTTATCCTTAGCCAGTAGTTTCAGGTAGGATTTGATGTCGCCCGTTCTGGCCCCCGGCAAACATTTGACTATGGTCCCTGGTGTCTCTAATGCCACGTTTCTGACTATGGAGCTGCCAATCACCAGAGTGGGCTTCTCAGTGGGTGTGTCACTGAGTGGGGAAAACCGGTTAGAAACGTGAACGGGTTGGTGGTGACCAGTGGGCAGAGATCCACGACTACGCTTTCTGCGTACAGTTACCCAATCGCCTGGCTGCTCAGGCACTTTTGGAGGACAGCTACGTGGGGGGCCTACTTCAACAGCCTGAAGCCTGGATTCTAACTCTGACACCCTCGCCTCCAAAGCTACAAAAATACTACACTTATTACACATCCCATTATCACTAAAGGAGGCAGAGGAATAACTGAACATCTGACACAGAGAGCAGGAGAGAGGAGAGGAAGAAGGAAGAGTTGGAAAAGAGTCAAGGGAGGGAGAGAGAGAAGCCATAGCAATGCTAAGCTAGCGCTAGCCTAGGCTAGCTACTCCTTGCTATCAGAAATAAAACAGTGTGAAACTGACAAGTGCTCAGTAGAAAAGTGCAGCAGAAGGTGCTATGTTTTAAAGTAGTCAGTTAGAGTTAGGCTACTTAGATACAGAGATATCACAGAGAAAATAACTTAACTTCAGATGGAGATCCTCTGAACAGCTGCACACTCAGTTAATCCAAACAGGAAGTTTATTGATGTTACTTCTTCAATAACTCAGTGCACTATATATTTATATATATACTCTTACCCTGTATATAGCTAGCTCTTACTCATGGAAAACATATTTATTGTGCAGGAAGAAGGTCTTAGCTCTGTTACACTGGTAGCCAAGTAATCAACATTTGTTGTCAAGATTCACCTTGTGTTTTTTATGCAATGATAATAAAGGAAGTCTAAGTCTAAAGAAGCTTCAACAGTCAGACTCCCATCTGGCTTCAGAACAATGGATTCTAGACTCCAACATCACTGTTAAAACGAGCCTTGGTAGAGTCAGTTCACTATTATCAAAATACATGGCTGGAAAGGTATTAAACTCAAGTGTTTCAATTAATTTCCTAAAAATTGCCTTTTTTTGTAAGAAAATACTAATCACTTTAATTAGATTTTAATTAGATTAATTAGTGTCCTGTCTGGCAATGTGGCAATAAGAACAATTTTCTTGATGCCAAAAAGAGCCCAACAGATTTTGCTTTCAAGTGGAGCAGTACAGCTATCACCATAGTGTTCCATTTGATTTATGCATATAAAAAGGTTTATTATAATTAATGCAGGGAGTTTTACAGATTATATGGACACTGCAATGTAAGTAGAACAGGAAAAGTAAAGGAGAAAAAGGAGAAAAGTTGAAAGAAAGTGGAGATAAAATGGAGATAATGATAAAACACCTACAGTCTGCTTAATCACCTGCAAAGAGATGTAAAAAGAACAACACAACCAAGGGATATAGCATAAGTAAAACAATAAAGTAACACCTTGATACTATCGCTAAAGTATTAGTATTATTTAATCTGACATATGCTGTGGTAGCTGAAGGTAAGAAAATGGGCTTTCTGTATGGAAGTGGATCTCTAAGCATCTGGAACCAAGCACCTGTAGTTGTTTGTGAAAGTGCACTTGTGCATGTAAAGTTTCTAAACTTTAGTAAAGTTTAGGAAAAAAGCTCAATAGTGGTTGTGAAGAGCCGAAGATGCGCCCCTCCAGAGCACCGAGGCAAGCGCCAGGGGACCCAAAGCCCCAGACGCCCAAGGGGACCCCAAGAGCAAAGGCGCCAAGCAGGGGCCAACCCAGAAAAAGGGAGGAGGAGAGTAAGCCCCAAAGAAAACCCCCAGCCACCGCAATCCCGGAGCCACCAGGAGCCGCAGGGACTAGTCGGCGGACTCCGCCGGCAGTCAGCCACTTCGAAGTGGATCCGGCCATGGGCCCCAGGGACCCGAGGCACCAGGAGCACCCCACCCCCAGGCAGGAGCAGCTGTCAGGAATAAGCCAGTACCCCGCCCGGGCATTCACCCCCAAACACCGAGCACCACCAGTGCACCGGCGATCCTAGGTGGCAGGCAGCGGAGGAAGAGCAGGACGGGAGGAATTGGCTCGGCACTTAGCGGAAACTTGAGATGTTCTTGGGAGAGGGAAGAGTTCAGAACTGAACCTGACAAGTACAACAAAAAAAATCTATACACAGTCTCAATCACGCCTTCCCATCCTAGTGCCCCCACTCGTAACAATTGATTTTTTATATTTTAAAAAATCAAAATTCAACACTCTACTTACATCACATGTTTAAAAATACCATCATATTGTATTTTTAGCTTTAATTAAACCAATCAGATTAGAAACTTCTCTGAACCAATGACAATAACTCATAATGAATAAGAGTAAAACACATGAATATAGATTTCTTTTTTTAGATTAGTACTTGCTTTTAAACTCTGATTTTAAAAAGTCCCTGCTTTCTAATGAATGATATAAGGGAATATGGACTAATGTACAGAAGAGGTCCAACATCTTACTGTTTTTACGCATTAGTTTTACAGTTTGATGGAGAACAACAGAGTGCACTGTTTGGGTCAAATCTATTTACTATAGACATAGGACACTAAACCAGCTCTCATTTTTTTTAGTTTTTATTTTTGATGCTGTAGCGCTATACACTAGGAGAGCCAGAAACATGTGTCCAGGCAGGGACAGATGATCACTGAGGGGTCGCAGCAAAATAATTGGTACCAAAACCAATTTAGGTTCAGTCTACACTGATCACACTGCACCAGCTAAACATCCATATTCTGCATCATCTAATGTGGAAGATGTATTAGCAAAGGCTCATATTTTTATTCATACATGCCGTATATAGTTATAGGTAATGGTTTTCATTAATATGCATATTAAATGAGTTATGCAGTTGCTCTTATAACTCTCATTTTATGAAAGACTCCATGTTTACTGCAGAGACGTCCCTTCTTCCCCATAAAACAGAAAATGGAGTTCCCAAACTAGCATTTTTGTCGTATATAAGGTTCGTATATTGATGTGAATAATCAATTAATTAATGTGATTTTGTCAGTTTATGGTTAATATGGTTAAGAGTTGTTCTATTTAGAGTAGTTCTATTCTGTACTTTTTTTGCTAGGTGTACTTCTGCAGTTTTGCATGCAGGGTATCTAAAGAAGCAGAAAAAGACCAGAGGAAGCTACAAGGATGAGAAAAAGCAGAAAGAGCATAATGATAGAGATTGAACTAACAAATATTGCAGAGTGGGAGAATAGAGATAGAATGAAGCAGATTGATGAAATAGGGGTCCCTATGTCCTCCAGCAGTCTAAGCCTATATCAGCATAACTATAGAGATAGCTCAGGATAACCTGACCCACTCTAAGAGCTTTATCACAACGGAAAGTTATAAGCAAACCTTTAAAAGTTTACAGGGCGTCTGCTTCATGGGCTAAAACTGGTTGTTGGTTCCACAGGAGAGGAGCCTGATAACTAAAAGATCTGCCTCCCATTCTACTTTTAGAAATTCTAAGAAACACTAGTTAATCTGCAGATTATGAGCAGATGTTGTTTAAGTTAAGAAATCATTTTATCAGACTGTTAGCAGCTTTTAGGAATTAATTTAAAGTCTGATTTTAACTTCTGTTGCCCAAAAAGAAAATCTATGCAATTGGATAAAAAAAAAACATATGGGTGTATATGAGGTTGTTAAAACAGAAACAAATACAGTTTTCTGTTTCCTTCCATCAGTTTTGTTTAGGTAAGTAATAGACTCATTTCTAACTCGATTCCAACCCTGTTACACTCAACCTTTTTACTCACTACACCGTTTCACTTTTTGCTTTCAATAACTCGTATTAGACAAATGTTTATTAAGAACTAGTAGTAACATTAAATCTTTAGCTAATGTTTTTCTTAAAGTTTATTTTCAGCTAGAATAATAAGTTACCACATTTGACACATGACAGTTAAAACATTATAACATAGAATAATTAAATAAACATATAAGCTCTTTTACACAAAGAAAGGGGAAAAAAAGACAACTGAAAGAATTTCTTTATCTTTAAGAGCTACAGGAATCAAACTGTCCCAGTACAAGGTTGAATCTAAAACATTCTTCATGTTTTATCAGTGGCCTGAATATCCCCCATAGGCCAACTTATTACCAAAGCAGGTTATATGCAAGGCATAGCTGTTGATTGCCTGGATTGAGCTGACTTCTCAGAATTTGCCATACTTGTTGCAGGTTTTTGGCTTTTGCTGCTTTCCTTGTGGCCAATACATGGTTGCCATTTGCCTGTGGTATTCCAAGATACTTGTTGGTCTCTTCTACTTATGTTATTCTCACTTCTGGGATATAATTCCCTCTTCATGTCACCATCCAGCCACACTTATCTCGTGTCTCAGTTTCCAATTGACATACTGGCATGTGTTGGACCTCCTGGTACACTAATTGTGAAAGCACTTGCTGTTTGTGAACACTGAGTGACTAAGTAGCTCATATAGATATTACACCATACAAAATAGAGAGCCCAGGCAGGAGTCATTCACAATGACCAGTCAGGTAATGGGACATCCCTGAGGCCAATTGCCAGGGTGTATGATCAGTCAGAGGAATTGTGACAGGACTACACTGTCATACATATAAACATTTTGATCTACTTTTTAAGATGCTTATTTTAATTTATTTGAAACTAAACCTAAGGATCTGAAAGAGATCCACAGATTATAGTCCTCATATCCAAAGTAAAAGCATGCATAATAGTAAAACTCTAAGTCAAATGGTAAATAAAACAAAATATCAAAGATATAAGAAAGGGTTGGACGGAATTGGATTTTTCATGAGTGTTCTAATAACCTATACTGATATTTTTCCTTAGACCTACTTACAGGCACCATGAAAGTTTCTCAATCCTGTTTTTTAAGTAATTGTGCCATAAGTGTTAGAATACGCATTACATGTCACGTTGGCGCAGCCATTTTGTACGATACGCCAGCTGAGGAATACACAAACAACAATGTATTGAGAGAGGAGCAAGTCCAGGATTCCTTAAAACAAGTTGAACAGCATGGTGAAAAAGCGGGGTACTTGGAGAAAATAAGTAAATTAACGGACTTAATCCATAAAAACCCAGAATGTGGTCCACAGACCTAAACAAGGTTCCTCAGGTAACAGTATCAGATGTGTTTTCACTCACTGCATGTGACCTGAAGATCTAACATCCAATCAAGAGGCACTTAGCTAGGCATCTTCCTGTCACAACATTTCATTGGAATAATTCTGCAGCAGATTAGAATCCCTTTGTCTTTGTGTGTTTCTTTATCACCAAATAGTTATGCCAAAATAACAAAGGAAAAATATCCAAAGCGCAGTTTAAACTGATTTTGGACCTTATTAAATGTATGATTATATCATTGTAATAATTTTAGTTTTTAAATAAAAAACTAAAATTATAAAAATATAAAGATTGCATGTTCATTTCACAGCATGTTCAGAGCTGCAACTAGAGGGAGTTGTTGATTATAATTTAAGATTCCAAACTTCTGTTATTGTTTACTATTATATGTGCTTGATGTTATGGCATTTTGGTATAAACTTTGCATATATTTTGTCCTAGGTTTTGCTCTTTTAGGAATTGCTCATCCATCTTCTTCCCTGACAGTTCTTCTTTCAGTTTTCTGTCCTCTTCCAGCAGGAGCTCAATTCCTGCACATCTTTGAGAAAACAATCCACACTAAACTGTTTATCTTTTTCAACCACCAGCAACTTCTCTACTCCCCTTTCCTGTCTGCCTACTTAAAAAATATGATAAAAATAAAGACCTCTTGAATCTGAAGCCAAAAAAAGAAAAGAAATGGACCAAAAATATGACCAAAGAACGAGTGTTGGATGGCGAAAGAAAAAAATGCTGTAGTGAAATTTGAAAACTGTGCAACTGAGATTAAAAAACAGACAATTGTACTACATATATGTTTATTTATTAATAAACAACAATTTTCAATAAAGTGAAAACATAAGCAGTAAAATGAAGGAGAGACAAACTGTACTTTAATGTTTTTCTTCCCAAGAAAGACACATTTTCTCCCTTTCACAATAAAATCATTAAATAAAGCAACATTTTGTGAAAGATACATTTTTATAGAAATTTTCGGCAAACTTTACAAAGTTTTAATTTACAAAAAATAAACTTTAATTCATAAATTCGATAAAAGGTGAAAACAATTCAGCAAAAAAAAAAAATCAGGCTCTAGTAAACCTGTCAGATAACATGCAGGTATGATTAAGAAATGTAAGCAGAGAAAGATGTGTAGGAAAATAAAGACAACAATTAACTTCAAACCCAGATGATTATAAATATGGTGTCATGATTTGGTTGTGGTTAAAGGACCCAAATGCAGAGGCAGGGAGGCAGAGGTGAGTTTCTTGATGATTTAATGTAGAGTAAACAAACAACTGAGGCAGGAATCCAAAATCCAAAAATCAAAACATGAAAACAAAGTCAAACAAACCAGAAAACATGAAGACATCGGGGGGGGGAACTATCACGGGGAGGGAGACTCAGAAAGACGGAGTTGGAGGAAGTTAGAAGAGAAACCAGTACTGAAGAACTGAACGGAAAGTGTATTTATGGGAGACTGAAACAAAGAGAGGACTAACAAGCAGATTGGGAGCAGGTGTGGACAGAACAGGAAAGGAGCTAGGGAAAAAGGGGGAACACAAGAGGGTAGCAGAGGGCATCAAATAAAAAGCTGAAAAACTAAAAAGTTACCGGAAAACACAACAAAATAAGAATTAAACCATTAAAAATAAAAAACATGGAACAAAGTAAAACAGAATACTCAAAAGAAAACATAACAGAACCAAAACTAGGAGTTAAAGGAATAGTACACCCAAAACATGATTAGCCTTCATTTTCTACTCACCCCCATGCTGAACAACACTCTGGAGTACTTTTTTGATATCTCAAATGCATCTGGAGATCTGGGAGGCTTCTTGCTGTCTGCTGACATTCAAATAATGGAGGTCTATGGTGCCCGAGACAGAAAGGTCCATAAAAGTCCACAAAAAACGTGTCAATATTCCTCCATACTGCTCGTCCAATGTATTCCAAGTGTCTTGAGTGGGTAGCATCCAGAATTTACTCGAAACGAAGTCATTTAGAATGTTTTTAGAGCATAAACAGTAGTGTATAGGATTTCCTGAAAGCGCGCACATGCGCGATCCCGACGCTACGGAAGCCGGCACACCAAACCAGATGAAAGTGCACATTCAGCGTCTGCTCTGCCAATAATGCAAGCGTAGAAGAAGAAATGTGCCGTTTACCTGTGCAAAGAAAGAAACAACGAAAGAAAAATGTCTGAGGACTTCAGTGTTGAAGAAGAGCATGAGTTCTTTGCCGAGCTGAATGCGCTGGTTTGGTGTGCCGGCTTCCGTAGCGTTGTGATCGCGCATGTGCGCGCTTTCAGGAAATCCTATACACTACTGTTTATGCTCTAAAAACATTCTAAATGACTTCGTTTCGAGTAAATTCTGGATGCTACCCACTCAGGACACTTGGAATACATTGGACGAGCAGTATGGAGGAATATTGACACGTTTTTTGTGGACTTTTATGGACCTTTCTGCCTCGGGCGCCATAGACCTCCATTATTTGAATGTCAGCAGACAGCAAGAAGCCTCCCAGATCTCCAGATGCATTTGAGATATCAAATAAGTACTCCAGAGTGTTGTTCAGCATGGGGGTGAGTAGAAAATGAAGGCTAATCATGTTTTGGGTGTACTATTCCTTTAAGGAAGTGAAACTAGGAACTAGAACATCAAACCACAGATTAAAGCCAAAAACTTCTGCAGTCCATTCTTCTAAAAAAAAAAAAAAAACGGATGATTGCTGTAATTTTTCACCAGAAGATTTAAAAATCTGGATTGTATGCATGCATGTCTATTCAACAGCTACAGCTCTGTGAACTGTTACTAAAGTTATTGTAGATCAGCTGACAATAGAACCACTGTCAAAAAACCAAACCTGTAAACATGGAGATTTAGTATGATTTGGGATGCAGTGCAGGCCCCATATGACACAAAGGGGAAAAACTTTATGCAGATGGTCTTACCTGCAGAGAAAGCTGTTCTCCTGAGCTAGATACAAATGTTCTGTAGAGCAGGAAGTTGTTTAATCGTCAATATGGGGAGGGGCTAACATGTAATTCATCTAAAGATTAGTCCGGGGCGTGGAGAGATAGCATACAATTTCAGCAGATTTACTGACCAGAGAAGGAGAAAACATCATCACATGATTGCATGTGTCACCATTTCCTCCCTGTCCATAATTAATACATAGCTTTAAAAAATATATTTTTGTAGACCATCGCTAAATGTTTAAGGCACTTGGTATTCAATCTGAGTATCTCTGATTAATAAAGAAAAGGAATCACTGGATCACTAAGAAACACTAAACTAAAAGTCTTTGCTTTCTGTAGAAGCAGCTTTAGTTGGTTGTATGCCACCAATGAGATAAATGCATATTCTAAAACAATGATAGGTGGTCTGTGGAAATGCAGACATTTCTGCATACAGGTTTCATTTTAAAGCTACTAGCATGTGTGTACAACTGTACTCTGTAGGGTACAGGAGGACTCCACTACTTTGTTATTGGAAAGTAGCTGTAGTATATTTAGTTATAGAGCTGGCTCCATAAGTTTCTCAAGCATTTGCTGTCAATTTTAGTGAACAGATACAAAATTTTGTTTCAACCGACAGGTCAATTATATAATAAAAGGTTTTATAACATTCAGCAGTTACTCTGGAAACCCATTGAATGTGACCTTCCAGGTATTTTTGTCAGGGTATAGCCTGCTTTGTTCTAAGAAAAAGGTTTTATGGTGCTGAGGATATTTAGAGACAAAAGTACAGATTGATTGTTAAATCATCTCCCGATATTTTTTTAGAGGATTTGCAAGCATAGAGTTGCCCAGCTTGTTGAGTTCTTTAAAATCATTTCCCATTATGCTGTTACCCAAGCAGATGATGGTGAAATAGATCACTATCTCTACAACAGACTGATAGGAGATATGAGGCCAAAGGCGTAGGTTTGATTTCAGCTTTGGTAGGGATACTATTGGTCTTCAGTTTCACTGGTCTGATGTCATTGGTCCTTTGAAAAAATATGCATGCTCTTTTTTAATGCTTAATGTGAGCATCAGGGCTTCTTTTGTTTAAAGAGAACAGCCGAATTTCTTCCTAGATTAATACAAATCTTATCAGCACTACACTCACTAGATGCTGTTTATCAATGTTTAAAGCATCACTGGCTCTGATGAATTAGGAATTAGGACTTTTTTCCACTTTGAAAAGGTTTGCATTTAAACTTACCAGCGACTATTTAACCAAATATAGTCTAAACATGCCTGTTATATGTGGATTTATCCTGTGTTTCATTTTGAAGATATAGAATTGTGCAGAGGAAAACCCACTCTTATTTTTTTTATCTAATATGCTCTCTCTGTATCAAGCAAAATAATACATTCAAGGGACGGCAAATAAATGCACTAATACAATATATTTATATCTGCACTGGAACTATAAGAGGAACTGACACTGAGCATTTAAAATATTAACTGCACTATACAAGTTGTACATCTGGGCTGTAGTTACTCTGTCCAGCCCATTTCATGTATTTTATCTTGGGCTGAAACAATTACTCATTTTGATCTATTACTTAAATAATTGTCAACAAATTTAGTAATTGATTAATCATTAACTGAGTATAGGGCCACTAAAATGTGCCTTTAGCCGACGGAACGACCCACTTAGAGCAGGAATTATACCAAGATTGTAAAAAAATATGTAAACATTTTGCATTTAAGATAAAAAAAAAAGTTTTTGTCTGTCAATATTCTCCATTCAATATTTCTCCTCAAGAGAAAATGTTTCGGTTTCACCTGGTTTCATTTAGTAAATAATCTTCTTTAATAAACCTTTGGCTATCTGATTATTAATTGATTCATCAAAAAAATATTTAATAGATTAATTAATTTGCAGAATAATCATTAGTTGCAGCCCTAATTTTATGGTAACATTTCAAACACATTTCTTCCATCATGCAGCACTGAAGGGCAGCTGCTTCACCCTGAGGCTGCCCTGCATCATTATATCTGTTTCCTGCAATCATATAATGTTTTTAATAGTAAAGGATTAAATGTAACACAACCTTTTATCATCATCCTATATTGCTTACTGTCTGACTGTTTAAATAGCTCCTTATGCAACAATGCTGTCTTGTAAATTATAAACATGTTGTTCACATTGAGTTATTGGTAGGGACATGTCCCTATGGTCCCTATGCAAACCTATGCCCATGTATGAAGCATATTGCTGCAAACACTGAAGGACCTAAATTTCCTTAAGAAGTCCAGTCTTTCCTTTCTTGCAGTTTCACAGTAGTGTCTCCAGGTAAACACTGAGGTATTATTACCTCAACTTCTTCTCTAATATCAATAACATTCCATTTGTTCTTGTTTCTTCTGAAATTTCCGATAATCTCCATTCTTTTGTTGTATTAAGGATCAGGTTGTTGTCTCCACACCACGCCCAGTACTCAGCTTTTGTCCATCTTTATTCCAGCAACAACTGCATGGTCTATCTGGGAAAGAAACAGTTAAGCAGACAATTCTGAGCCAATTTTCAACTCAAAAGGGAGGAAAGAGAGCTCATACATTTAGTCAATGTAAAAGCTGAGCAAGTACCTACAGTATGTCTAATAGAGAAATAAGAATAATAACTGAAAAAAAGCCCATATGTCAAGGCTCAGAACAAGATGACCCAGTGTTCGAGAGAGGCAGACTAAGGAAGGAACCTCTGCAGGGAGAGAACACAGGTTAGTGACCATGTCTATCTGGCAGAGGATCATAATCAACGTGTAAGTCGCTTACCTGGTCTTAAAGTTCAGTCTGTGCCCAGAGGAAAAGGGTGGTTCTGGGCGGTCGGCTGACAAAAAGATGCAGTGGGGGCTGCCCAGAGAGTGCCAGACACTGAAGTCACGGAGGTCGGAAAACAGGCAGGACATAGAACCTACCAGATGAAGAAAGGCAGGATAATCCAGAAGGTGAAGCCACAGCCGAGGACGGGCTTAGGAGTCAGGGCAAGGAGATCAGAGATACGAAGACGAACCGAAGGGGAATCTGGGACGGTGTTAGGAAACAGTTCCAGGTTTGGTACACAGGCATAATACAGCAGGAATCTGAGGACAGGATAGCCAAACAGATCAGAACGGGGACAGGTACGCTCAGAGGTCCAGAGGAAGTACATGGATCAGATGAATGGTAATGGGAACTGGTCGGAGCTAGGAAAGTGAATGAAATAAGTAATCAGGCCAGTAATCAGCACCAAGATCATGACAAAAGGAGAATAACCCATATTCAATCCATGATAATGGACTGGACCATCTTGTAGGATCAGACTTCCAAAGAAAACTGAGTTTAGTGTCCACCTTTTGGTTGGCCCTTTTCAATCTGGTCATCCATCTGAGGGTTGAATTCCAATGATAGACCAACAGAGGTCCCCAGCAGAGCACAGAATTCTTTCCTGTATTTAGACACAAACTTGGAGGTCTGTTGGAGATTATGTCTTTTGTGGGCTATGTCCATGTCATCTCTTAAACGAATGTGTACCAAACGGTAGAGCTATTCAAAATATAACTAATGTAAAAAATTACCGGACTGTCTTTATAAAAAAATACTATCCTGCAAAATGTTTACACAAGGGGATCATCAAGAGCTGCTTAGTGCTACAGAAGGCACAAAGCACTATCTATCTATATCTATATCTATATCTATCTATCTATCTATCTATCTATCTATCTATCTATCTATCTATCTATCTATCTATCTATCTATCTATCTATCTATCTATCTATCTATCTATCTATCTATCTATCTATCTATCTATTATATATATATATATATATATATATATATATATATATATATATATATATATACATATACACAGACTATATTCTCCCAGTATTTCACAGGCTTCATGTCATGATCTGGCCTGTTTGCTTGCCCCTTAATTGGTTATTTCTTTCACCTGTCGTTTTCCCTCCCTGCCTCAATAATCATTTATTCCGCTCACCCGTTTCCTTTGGTTTATATTCTGTTCAGCCTGAACATTCAGGGCCAGATCATCAACTGTTTTCTGTTAGCCTGTCTGTTCTGTTTAATTTCATTGTTCATGTCCTGGATCCTGGCGGGCAGTGGAAAGAAGGTTTTGTGTCTGTCTCGTCTCATCCCACTGTTCCTCCCCTGCTGAGTCCTCAGGGTTTTTGGCTCTAAATGCGGGGAGGTTCAGTTTTTATCCCAGTAATCCTGGCTCCAAGGAAGAGACCAGTTTAAAGGTCCTGCATCAAGTTCTGGTTCCACGTACTGTCTCGGCTACCCTCTGCCACTGAGCCTGCCAGTCTGCACCTGATCCTGTCTGCTCCTGTGCGTGACCACCTGGTCACGCTTCCGGACCCTGTCAGACTCTGAACCCTCCTGGGAGTTCTAGGATGCCTGGAAGTCTGGATCCTGCCTGTTCTGTCTATTCCTGTCTGTACTGAATCCCTGACCAGGATCGTCTTCCTGCTAATCCCCTGCGGCTGCAGCCCCGGGGACATTCTGGGTGATGCGCACTGCGTCAGCTATCAGCCCATCTGCTGGATCGCACCCCTTTCAAGGGTAATAGACTGAACTGCTAAACCAGAGTGTCTGTGATTGGGCGGTGCCCCGCCCCCCTCATGCAGCATCCGTGAGCAGCGGTTCCTAGGAGCTCCACTTTAGTTTTGTTATTGTTCTTCATTTAATAAACGTTTTGAACTTTCCTACTGACCGTCTCTCCTTGAATACTGGGTCCATCTCTCCCCGTTTCATGACACTTCAACATGCTTTTTGTTCAGCAGTGGAGTCTTGAATGGTGAATGTGCATACAGGCCATTGTTGTTGCATTACTTATTGTTTTCTAAAAAATAATTGTACCTGCTAATTCCAGGTCTTTCTGAAGCTCACTGCAAGTGGTCTTTGGCTCCTGGAAACTCTTCTGATAATCTTTTCACTCCTCTTGCGAGGAGCACCTGCTCGTTCTCGGTTTATGGTGAAATTAGGTCTTTCCACTTCTGGATTATGGCCCCAATGTTGCTCACTGGAACATTTAGAAGTTTAGAAATCCTTCTGTAGCAATGCCATCATTAAGATTTTGAAGGTCTTCAGAAAGCTCTGTACTTTTACCGATCATTGGATGTTTCTTGTGTGATATCAGAGACCCCTTTTTATAGGCCATCATTTAGGACTGAACCAGATGATATTAATTTGCACTGACAAGGTTTGCTTTACAATCACTGAGAGATTTCAGCTGGTGTCTTGGCTTTCCATGCCTTTTTGCACCTCCCTTTCTTTATGGGTTCAATACTTTTTCCTTTTGCCATTCCACATTATTACACATAACTTATTTTCTGGGCATCTATGGTTTGATTTCTATGTATGCGTGGATTGCACGGATTGTTACAGACATCTGCTGAAAATGTCATGTCAATAGCACCTCTAGAAATGTATCTACTGAGAAAAATGGTGGCATGTTCAATATTTATTCTATCTGCTGCTGTGCTGTTATTTAGCAGACTGATGATTATAAAGTGGAGGAAGCAAAGACAGGTTCAGTGATGTGTATTTGCCCTTTTCCCCGTTTTCTTTTTTTTTCATGTTTTTCACACTTAAATGTTTAAGAACAACAAACTTAAAAAAAAGTCAATGACAACAGCAGTAAACAAAAAGCAGTTTTCCAATTAAGATTTTTAATAAAGGAGAAAAAAAATCTATTTATTCTCAAACCATCTTTTTAACCACTATATATATCAGCAAAATGAACCAGAACTAAATATCTTCAAAAGCAGCAAAATATAAATTGAATTGAAGTCATTAGATAATATTTTAACCTAAAATCATTACCATTTTATTCCAATTTGTATTTAAAATGTAATCTGCCCGAATAAAACATATTTGGGAACAAATTCAAATTATGGCATTAGCTGATGTTGATGATTTATTATTTAAATTTATCGTGTTTCAAGATATTGTGAAGGATCTGGCAGAGGGAGATGCTGAAGGACAGATCAACAAACTTCCTGTGATTTAAACCTAATAGTTTTTTTAAATATTTACACAGTGAGGTATCTCTGTTAAATGTGTTTGATTAGAGGAAAAGCAATTTTAGTTTTTGTTAGTTGTTTAAGAAATATTGTGCTATTAGTTTTACTGTACAGTTTATCTGGGGGGCCAACCCCCCCACCCTTAAACCTAATGACGCCTCTGGAGAAAAGAATGTGACGATACATGAAGCCTATAGAGATATAAATGATCGTACAGTTACTCTTCTCTAGATCAGGTTTGACAAAGGAGGCATATGTCTGCAGTCATGTCAATAAAAGCAAACAGACAGAAATACAACACAGAGATGGACATTAAATAAAAACACTCCAGGAGAAAGAACTGGGAATAAGCTCTGAGGCATCAGCATCTGCAGGGGGCAGCAGCTTCATCTCTAAACCAGGACTTTAAACATGTGATCTACAGTGTTTAGACCAACATGGGCTCATGTAGCACCAAGCTGGTATATTTTCATATTCCATCCTGTGTTCTCCTTTAGCTTCCATCCTTTTATTTCTGCTGTAGCTTTTTAGTTGAACAATAGTTCCTGTGTTTAGTTGAAGGATTGTAGAAAATGTTCAGAGGATCTTTATTCTCTGTGAGAATTAAATCATCTTTGGATGATTTTAATCTATTGGAGATCTTCATCATGTTTCTCCATATAACTGACTGAGGAGCAAATGCTGCCAATCCCAGAGCTGATCTCAGACTGTCTCACTGTCTTAGCCAGCCATTCAGCAACGTTGTTATGAGCTCGTTGGTTCCTAATCTCTGAAATGCTCCCATATTCTGAGGAAACATCTCCGCTCACTGAAAGAGAAGAAGAAAAAAAACTGTTATTCTAAAATAAAAAATGGGTGGAGCACGGAGTTTGTAAAAACTCAGTGATTAATTCTTCATCATTTTAAACTTACTGTCTGGAATGTAAAAGTGATCCTTGCTCTCTGCCACCTCCACAGAGGGCACTGTTGGTTTCTCTGGTTCCTTTGCTAAAGCTTTCATCATTCTCTCCATCAGCTCCTGCTCCCGTCTGTTCCACTCCTCTTCTGTCAGAATACGTTGTTTTTCTTGCCGAGGAAAGAACTGAAATTTCTTTCTTTTTCCTTCAGTCGTGAAGCATCCTTTGTTCTGTTTTACCATGTTGATAATTTTTTGGAACAGCTCTTTGACTTGAACAGGATCATCATAATCAAAGCTGCTGAGAACATGGTATCTGTTCCCACACTTCTCCAGAAGCTCCTGGAGCTCCTTGCCCTCTCTGACGATGTAGTTCTCTACAGGGAGGCCATTGAGCCAGTCTCCCCAGGTAAACAGCACCATGCAGTGTCTCCACACTCTCTCTGTTAATGGCATCAGGACCTCCACCAGAGCTTTGAGATCTTTCTGAGTGAAAGCTCTGAAGATTGGAACAACCAGGAGAAAAACATGAGGTCCAGGAGAAAACATGGAGACACTGTGGAGAACTTCATCTTTGATCCAGTCAGGTGGTGTTGGGTCTGAGAACCAGCCTGGTGTTTCAACCACTGAGACTTTTACTCCATCAAAGTCTCCTTCATGTTTCTCACATGTTGCAGATGTTCTCTGATCTTCATAGTTCTGAAAATAAAGAAGAACATTTCTGGACGTGATGAACTCAGGTAAACATCCAGTCTGGATGTTAGAATGTGTAAAATATTTTTTCTTAATCATCATGATGGTTCACCTTTTCCAACCAAGCTCTATCAAAGGTTCTGTTAAATTTCTCCTTGAAAAGGATCCGATTTCCTGCTGAACTCTTTCCTGAACATTTCTGTCCAACCAGAACAATCCTGATGTCAGTGACTGGATCTCTCTCAGCTGGAAAACAAACAGAAAAACCAAATAGTTTCTAATCCTGAAACATTAATGTTACAGGATTTTATCATAAACTTTTATAAAACTTGTTTACCTTCATAAACCTCTTTCAGAACTCTTGACTGTGTCTCGTTGATCTCCTTCAACCTTCTGGCTTCCTTGTCTGCAGCCTCCATCTTGGCTTCTATCTGTGCTGCTCGGTCCAGGTCCACTTCATAATGAGGATCTTCATTTCCTGCCCACATCTCTTCAATCTTCTCAATGAGCTCCTTTACCTGAGTCTTATCACTGTGGCCCTTGTTGTTCAGAACATGATACCTGTTCCCACACTTGTTCACTATCCACTGCAGACCTTCATCACTCTCTATATGCTCCTCCACAGTCTTCACTCCTAACCAGTCACCATAAGTAAACAGAACCAGTGTGTGTTTCCAGATTTCTTCTCGAAACAGACTCATGTGTTCCTGGATAGATTTCAGATATGATGCATCAATGTTGATTATCAGAGTAATAACCAGCAGCACAGCATGTGGTCCTGGAGGACAGAGATTCACACTGTTCTCTATTTCCATTTTGTCCATCTCACTGGTGTCCTGAAGGGTGTGGATGTAGAACCATCCAGGAGAATCCACCACTGTGAGCCGCCTTCCTTCAACCACACTGTGGCTAATTTCACTGCCTGTTGTCTTTCTTCCAACACTTTCATTCACACCAAATGCAGTTTTTCCTAGAATGATGTTTCCTGCTGAGCTCTTTCCAGCAAATGATCCACCAATCATCAATATTCTCAAATGGTTTGGAGGGACTTTTCCACCTACATCACAAAAACAAACCAATAATTTATTATTTATATATTTATTTATTATTTAAATGTTTGCAGCTCAGGTCTGTTTAGAGTAGAGTTGATAATGTGGAGAAAAAAGATAAATTTGTCAAAGAATATATATATGTTAGTTTATTGGTGTTTGTGTGATAAAATAATTTACTATGTGAATCCTTAGATTTAGATGGTTTTGAAATGTCGACTGTGTCTTTTTTTTATTTACCAACATAAAAACAGTGTCCAAAAGTTCTAATTAAATAATGTGTTTTGTATGTCGAGCTTCCAGAGACGTCTGTAGAAACATTTATCACTTTATCCCGATAGAAATAAAGTAGAATTACCTTTAATCTGCAGCTTCAGGTTTCTTCTTTGTTTCTGAACTTCATCAAACCTTTTTGAGGCTTTTTTAACCAAATCTTTCAGTCTCTCTCTCAGAGCATTTCCATCAGATTCATCAACAGAACAGTGTCTGCCCCTGTTCTGTTTAATCATCGCCTCAATTTTCTCTAGAAGCATCTTGACTTGATCTCTATCTTCTCTGTTGCTGATGTTGAGAACATGTTTTCTGTTTCCACATTGTTGAAGGATCCACTGCAGGAATGGACTTCTTCTGATTTCTGATTTAATGGTTTCATCACTACATGGATCGACTGCAGGACTGAACTTCTTCTGATTTCAGATTCGATGGTTTCATCACTACATGGATGGACTGCAGTGAACAGCACAATGGTGTGACTGAAAACATCTGCTTTGAAAAGTTCCAGGTGTTCCTTTAGAGATAGTTTGATGAGATTAAAGAAATATAAACCAACAGGAATGACCAGAAGAAAGACATGAGGTCCTGGGGGACACAGATGGACACTCTTCTGGATTTCTATCTGATCCAGTTTTGGGGTGTCTTCTCTTGAATAATACCACCACCATCCTGGAGTATCAACCACCGTGAGTCGTCTGCCGAGTACTTCCTGCTGCCTCGCTTCACTCTGAGCTGTTCTTCTGCTGGTGTCAAAAACATTGTGACCCAGGATGATGTTTCCAGCTGAGCTTTTACCGCTCGAAAGGTCGTTGAATCTTCCTCCTATCAACACAATCCTCAATTCTGTAGCAGGGCGGCTCAGTGCTGTTAAGAGAGTTAAGGCTTTATTCTATCACACAGTTTATAAACATCTACTTAGATTAATTGATCAGAGAAAAAACTTTCTAATTCAACTATAAATTTCTATTACAACCATAATAAAAGTAATTACCAAGAATGTTTCCAGAAATTAAAAACCATCATAAGAAAACCTAGAAAAGCAGAGGGAGCCATTTTGTATGACCTTCCCTTTTTGTTTAAGGCCAAAGTCTCTGAATTTAACGTATTTATCCACTACAGTAAGAATTTACTAGATTATAAACCATGAATATAAAGTTTGAGGAAAAGTTTTATAAAAAGATCTCTGACCTGAGTTGGAAATATCAGCTGAAGCGGCCATTTCATCAGCTTCACTCTGTCGACTTTCTGCTTGTTTGTTCCAACAAAACCTGTTTCTAAATGAAAGTAAATGAAGCTGAAGGAATGTTGTTTATGTTGAAGGTTGGATGGTGAAGTCAAACTAGGTCAGAGATCGCCATCTGCTGGACAACTAGATTAACTACAGGTCTACTGAGGTTTAACCGGTCCGTGTACTTTAGGTAAATGTTTTTTTTCTTGAAAACCAAAAACGGATTCTACTTCAGTTTTTCCGTTTTTCCATTTACAAATCAAAAACGGAAAACCAAGCCGAAAAAAACGGCCCGTTTTGGGGTTTTCGCCAACATTATTGTGTGTTTTATTAGTGGAACATGTAAGACAAAGGCTAATCATATGCTGTAAACCAAAAATATAGAAAGTTTACTTGATGAAGATTTTTATCATCAAGCAAAATCCACCTTCCCATAGGATTACTCTCTAAATGTGTCTTAATTTTAGTGAACAGTACATGTTTTTCAAGCTAACAGAAAAACCAAGTTGGTTTTTTTTATTGATTTAATTGTTTTATCTTCACCCACACCAAAAACAAATACTGGCACTGGGATAGAGTGCCTCATATATTTCCCATTTGTCATAAAAAAGATTCTAATTAAAAAGGTAAACACTTCCTGTCTGGGCTAGAAAAGTTCTAGTTTGTAGTATCTATAGTGGCTTCCATGGGAGTTCCTCAGTGCTTCCTCTCTCCTCCATGGAAATTATTGATCACATTTTTACTAAAGAAGTGTTAGAATAACCCTTATTGAATAGCCTATAGGTTGAGATTCTTATTTATAAAGAAACTGAGATCCAATCTAAGCAATAGCCATATAAGCTGCATTGCCTATCCTTTCTAAGTCTGTTTTAGAAAGTGCAATTCTTGTTTATTTGCTGAACAATCTGACCCAGAAAGCTGGTTCTGTGCTGAGTTTCCTCTACTTGAACCAATGAGCTGATTGTTCAGAAAAGCAGCTCCTGCAGAATATCCTCAGCACAGAAAAATTTTTTGGGGTTGTTTTTTTTTAGCAGATAAGCCTGTAAACAGCCGGTTTAACATTTTTTCATGACGTTATACTACTAGGCATTTTGCTGCTTCAAAAACAAATTTTTATAATTCAGCCGATTAAAAAGAAGTTCATCTGTAAGTTGCATGTGTGAACCTTTACTATGGGGTGAATGAGAGAAGACATTCTCTGATCTTGGTTTGATTTCCCCATAGTCAAGCTATTTTAGATATTTTAGACATAATATTTGTTGTCACATTTAACAGCAACAGGTTCACTGGTGTAACTTTCTGAAGGACTGGTGTAGACATGTCCCCCCCATTATTATTATTTTTTTTCCCAGGTTGGGGTCTGAACTTGGGAGAGGGAGATGTTCTCCCTCTCCCAAGAACATCTCAAGACTCCCCTAAGTGCGGAGCCCATTACCCCCATCCTGCTCTCCCTCCGCTGGCTGGTGCCTTGGCTCGCTGGTGCACTGGTGGAGCTCGGTGTTTGGGGGTGGATGCCCGGGCCGGTACTGGCTTATTCCTGGTGGCTGCTCTGCAGGGCCTGGCCCCCCGGTGCCCGGGTGGGGCTCCCGTCTAGAGGTGGCTCGCCCTGGGGCCTCAGGTCTCTGGGGCCCAAACAACTACAGGTGCTTGGTTCCAGGTACTTAGAGATTCACTTCCATACGGAAGGCCCATATTCCTATCTTCAGCGACCACAGTATACATGTCAGATTAAATAATACTACTTATACTTCAGCCAAAGTATGAAGGTGTTACTTTATTGTATCTTTTACAGTGGGGTCAAAAGTTCACAAATTTGTTACTTAAGTAGAAGTATAGATACCGCAGTTTAAAAACACTCTGGTAAAAGTTGAAGTATCAACTTGACCTCTTTACTCAAGTAAAAGTGAAAAAGTATCTGCTCCAAACTACTTAAAGTATAAAAGTATAAAGTAATCTTTAAAAAAAAACAGCCGCTATATGAACTGAAAGCTCAATTCTTAGACTATTTCTAAAATTTCTTAGAGATAGGGCCAAGGATGAAGGAGGTCTCGTTGGTCTCCGTCTCCCGATACGCTCTCGCCTGTGTCCGACCTTTCAGACATTTCAACATCTTTTTCTGAATTCCACATTGTAGCATGGCATAGACAATTCACGTTAGCAGTTTGAAGAAGACCTGCTTGCTTCTGATGATTTCCTTTAGCTAACCAATGAGTGTTTGCGTTCTATCACTCATCCAATCACACTAGTTTTCACTAGATGTGGATGGAGCCAATGATCTGCATTGGTTGGAGCACATGACGGGAAATAAATATTTATAAACATTAAACCAGGGGTAACCAATTGAAAATCAGCGAATAAAGAAAATCATCAACCAGTAAAAGTCTGGAGACATTTTTATTTATAATCTGTTACTTTAAACAGAATTTAACACTGAAATAAAATTAGTTTTTTATGCATCCATGTTATACATTGACTTTTTAAATAAAAACAACAATCGTTCAGTTTCTTTTCTTTCTTTTTTCTGTCTTAATGTTCGCAGTGGGCTTTATGCTGCCCTGCAAGGCTTTAAACCTGGGTTTGAATGGAGACTAAGCCATTCTAAAGCACATATCAAGGAGCTCATTCTGAGCCTGGATCCAGATTTATTTTTGATTCTGTTCATGGTGGAGAATCCTGCTTCACAACAGCAGGTTGAGCCACACATAGTCTAAATGTTCAGGTTCCGCTCCAGTTCGGCCAGGTCAAAATCCACTATTGCAATCGCACCAAACAGGAAATAAAAATGTAGAGAAATTAGCATAATTCTTTATAATTTTTATATATATATATAAAAAAAAAAAAACGAACACCGTTTATTTAAAAGATTGGATGCAAACTAACAGCTCCCGGTTGCCCAAGTCATAATTACGGTCTGAGGAGGACAGTTTCCAGGAGAAAAAGGCACAGGGGTGAACGCGACAATTATTGGACCTTTGGCTAAGAACAGCTCCAACTCTGGAACTTGAGGCGTCAACCTCCACAATGAACTGCTTTTCTGGGTCACTGGGGCAGAGGTAAACAGTTCTTAGAGGCACTTGAAAGCCTTGGCGTTCCTGTTCATCCCATGTGAACCTAACCTTGCTTGATGTGAGAGCGTGGAGCAGAGCGGCGAATTGCGGATAAACTGGCGGTAAAAATGAGCAAACCCCAGAAAACTCTGAAGCTGCTTTCTGTGGGCAGGAACAGGCCAATCAATAACAGCATGAACCTTGGCTGGGTCCATAGACATCTGACCCGGAGACAACATGAAGCCAAGGAAAGAAGTGGATGTGAAATGAAATTCACACTTCTCTGCCTTAACATAAAGCTGGTTCTGAAAGAGTGGGAGCAAAATGGAGTGGACATGTTGTCTGTGAACGATGAGGTTCTCTGAGTAAACTAGGATGTCGTCCAGGTAGACGAACACATAGCGTCCTATTATGTCTTGGAGAATCTCATTAACCAGATTCTGGAACACAGCCGGGGCGTTGATGAGGCCAAAAGGCATGACCAGGTACTCATAATGCCCCGTTGGTGTGTTGAAGGCGGTCTTCCACTCATTGCCCTCCTTACTACGGACCAAGTGGTAGGCATTGCGAAGATCAAGCTTAGTGAAGACCTTAGCCCCCTGAATGTGGTCGAAGGCTGTGTTCATAAGGGGAATAGGATAACGATTCCTCACTGTGATGTCATTAAGCCCCCTGTAGTCAATGCAGGGGCGGAGAGAGCCGTCCCTCTTCCCCACAAAAAACACTGCACCTGCAGGAGAGGAAGAGGAGCGATTTAAGCCTGCCTTAGGTGCCTCCGAGATGTAGTCATGTATGGCATGGCGGACATTTTTTAGGTATTAAAACTAGGACATGAAAAACATCTGGTCACCCCACCATATCAACAAAGTGCTTGTTGCTATGATGTGTTTTTGCTCAGCAGCTTCGGTCGTTATAAACCAACCAATCAGCGCTATATTGATGAGCATACCATAAAAGGAAGAAAACCTGTTGTTTCATTCTAGGGCTCTTAACCAGGTTTGCATTAGTAGCCCGATAAACCAGACCAAATGTGAGATTAAATGTGTAATTTAGTCTGGCCCCAATGAAGATTGGAAGATTGTTGATGAGAAAAACCTGTTTTTTTTCAAACCATGTCTGTGCCTATTGGCCAATGCTCTGACCAATGAGTGCAACTGACTGTGACGTAGTAAGTGGGACAGAAAGCTGGTGGGGTGGTGTAAGCAAACGCCTGTTGGTAAAACGGCGAATATGTCCTTCTTAAGGACCAGCACCAAATAACCCATAGAATCACTCTATGACCCCTTTAAGGGTCTTGCTCAGGTAGCCAGAGTGGCAGTCCATGGGAGTGTGTGGGTATTCAACTCAGAGCCTCCAGGACCAAAGCACAATACTATTTGTGATGGTAGGACAGAAGATTTTCCTCCGTCATCACTCCCGAACTTCTAGCTGGGCAGTGGATGTTTCCAGGGTGACCTAAAGATGCCCCTCCTTGTTGCTGGTTTTCTAACCCAGCTTTGGTGAATGTTTTTATTTGAAATCACAATAGAAAGTTTTCCATTAAACAAAACATACTGAAAAGCATGGACTGTAGGTGGAAATGTAGAGCTATTTACAGAAAGCTACAAACTATAATGTGTTCTTAGTTGTAATGTGTTGTTTTACTCTACCTGCCTCTGCTAATCATATTGAAAATAGTTTGGTAAGTCTGCAGAATAACAGCGACATCTAGTGGTGGTATAATCTATAATGGGCTATGTTCTGTTCTGTTCATCTTTTTTCCCCCAGTGTTTATTGTCATTAAACTCACAAGTATTAGAGCAACGAAATGAGTCCTCTGCATTTAACTCATGCCCTTGGGGAGCAGTGGGCTGCCATTGTGCGGCGCCCGGGGAGCAGTGTGGGGGTTAAAGATCTTTGCTCAGAGACCCAGAGTGGCAGTCTGTGGGAGTGGGGATTGAACTCACAAGCTCAGGACCTCACTGATGAAACAGGCTTTGGTAGAGTCTGGAAATGAATTAATAAACAGTATCAACATATGTGGCTGAAAAGATGTTTAACTCAAGTGTTTCAATTGAAAATTTTATAATCCATCTGACAGAGACTCCCATTCAAAAATTAAACCATGACATTTCTGACTGCTTTAGTTTATGATGTAGACCTGATTTAAAACATCCTCATAGGCCTTTGGACAAATAAATTAAGATTCTAGTGAAGAGTGGGCATAAATGTCTGTTTTCTTATGTACAACCTTCAGCACCTCAGCTGGTTCTACACAGGGACCAGTGTTCCTGTAGAACTGGTCCTATTTAGAAAACAAAATAATAGGGCAGGGAGATGTATCAAATGTTCTATTCATGAAGACAATATTTTTTGAAAATCTAGATGCTTTTTCCTTTAATCCACTTCCTGGACTTCCATGGATCAGTCACATCAGTTCATCACTTCTTGTCCTTAGATGTCTCCTCATAACTGAAAAAAATGGCTCAGTGTAGCGTTATATTTTCGAAACATGATTGTTTTATAACCGTGTTTTATAACCCTAGGCAAAAACTGGCAGGGGGCCCTGTACTGAGAAGACAACACATAAAACAGACCCATTCTACAGATAGAGAAATGTTAATAGAATAGACATCCATTATCTGTTCTAGGTTGTGTCCCTCTCTTCTTGTCCCTTTTCTTCTTGTTTTCCTCTCTATGTTTTGTACTCAGCTGACTTTTCATGCTGTCTCTAAAGGAATGAAAGATTTTTTCCAATCACTAAGCTCACTTAGCTGATTGCTCCTTCCTGTGTTTCCAAAAAGGCCAAAGTAAATAACCCAGTCCTTCTTTTCACTGTAGACAAGCCATGATCTGCTTATCTGTTCTCCATTTTTCATTTGGATGAAATAATAGCTGCATGAATCATGACAGCAGACAAGATAGAGGAGAGCAGGAGGCGGGGTTACCAATCTACTTGCTCTGGAAAGTAGAGTTCGCTGCTTTTAGATGTTGGCGCCATAGTCTCCAGTAGCAGAAAAAAGTCGCTATATTTGGAGCTAGGCGCTTTTAAAAAAAAATCAAAGTTCTAGAGGAGTCTGAAAAGTGGCTAAATATAGCGACTAAAGCGTTAAGTTGGCAACACTGCTCTTTCCATCGTTTGTTTTCAAATGGTTTGCTGCTGTCTGTTTGGACTAGAGACTGACATTTTTTCGGGAATCCCATTGGTCACGGGATTCCCGTGGGATGGGAGTCAGTATTAGTAACGATCACGGGATTGGGACGGTACAGGATTAAACATTAACGGGAGCAGACGGGAGCGGGAGCAAACCAATAGTAACTTATGCTCTGAGTTTTTCACCCGCGCTCAAAAACAACAAGAATGGGAGTGGAGCAGGAGCGGGAGTCATTCTGAATGGAAGCGGGATGGAAGTGGGAGTAATTTCACCAGGAGTGGGACAGGACAGGATTTAGATTTCTACTCTGGCCCGGGATCGGGACGGGACACCATTTTTTTCTGTGGGAGTGGGACGGGACAGGAGTGAAAATCCACTCCCGTGTCAGTCTCTAGTTTGGACCTTTCTGAACATGTGCAGCAAATGGACTGATCCAATATGGTGGACACTGACGTTCTGATGGCATTTTAGCCAAAGGATTTTATCAAAGTATAATTAATGTGCACAAATAAGGAATAGTTGAATTAACTATACATGTCAACAGCGTTTTATGGGGCCCCCAGGAACTTGGGGGCCCCATAAAATATGGCCCTGAACTGCCGCAGCCTGACAGAGCCATTCCCATCCCAGCAGTGGTTGTAGTGCTGCTGGCCTTGTTCCTCCTCCTTCCATCAGGCAGGAACAGGAACCATAGAGGAGGGCAGAGTTGTTACACCGGAACAGTGAGGGTGAGCACCAGGACAGACCAGAACACCACAACCAGTCCCTGCTGTTTATACCGACCAGTAGCGGAGGGAGGCTTTCCTTTTGAGCTAATATTTATTTTACTTTACAGCAGCAGGAAGAGAGCAGCTGGTTACCGGTTAGTCAGTCAGAGCGCGCGGACCAGCAGCAGCTAGCTTAGCTTAGCTTAGCTTTAGAAGAAGGAAGCTTCCAGCATGAGGCTAAAGGTGGGATTCCTCCTGCGGAGTTTAATGCTCATTGGGACCTTCCTGGGTTTGGTGATACTCTGGTCATCTCTGTCTCCGAAGCCCAACGATGACAACCCGTTCGCTAAAAGGGTAAGAAGCTAAACCACCAGAGAGTCAGGAAAAACCGGATGCTTGTTTCTGGTTGTTTTCTGGACTGAATTAGCATTCCCACTGTTGCTGGGGTCCATTTGTTGCTCCCTGATGGAGGGAATCACAGGTAGGATCTCCAGGAGCATCCATCCCCATAATCCAGGATCCACATCCGGACATGTCAGCAGGCGGAAGTGAGCTGGCCTTTAGAGCTGACAGCTTTGGTTTGGAAAATAAATTAATCCTGGAAATGTTTTAAAACATTAGATTATTGCTGCAGTGCTGAGTTAGACAGATTATCGAAATAAACCTCAATATAAGGAGGAAAATAAATATCACAGATAAATAGAGAATGTACTGAACTCCGATAACAAACTATAGCAAACTATACTAAATTGTTTTTTTTAAATAAATATAAATTTGTCCATGATTCTTTGACCTTTAATATAGAAGGGGGCAGTGAGGAAACAAAACAAAATTAAACAAGATTATTATGACTTAACCAAGGATTATGATTAAATAAGAAGAAAACTCATCCCATATTTAGTCCTAATTTCTTCCTGGTGAGCTGATCAATTATATTTTTATAGTTGGAAATGTTTTATAGATCAGATTGGATGGAATATCTGGTCATCTCATGTAGTTTTTGCTCCAGACTGCTGTGCATTAATATGATCAGTCAGCTGGAAGGACTTTGGTGTTTTCTTGGTAATCTGCAGCCTTTATGCTTAATAGACCAAACAGTTTAATTCGGGTGACGATTGGAGGCTTCACAGACAAAATGGATCAGAAACCAAAGGAGACAGAACCAACTTCTGCCTCCCAACAATCCATGAATATCCACAGTAGGGCTGCAACTAACGATTATTTTGCAAAACGATTAATCTGTCGATATTTTATTTTTTTGATTAATCATTTCATAATCAGATAGCCAAATGTTCTTGAACAAGACTTTTTACTCAGTTAAACCAGGTGAAACTAAAACTCTTGAGTTCTAGATAGAGCAGATTAACAAACTTAAACTTTTTTTTTTTTTTAAAGCTTAAATGCAAAATGTTTATATATTTGTTTACAATTTTGATATAATTTCTGCTCTAAGTGGGTCGCTCTGTCAGCTAAAGGCAGGTTTTAGAGTCTCTATACTCCAGTTAATGATTAATCGATTACTAAATTAGTTGACGATTATTGAAAGAATCAATTAATAAAGGAGATCATCTCTGCCCATCTGGGCCCCAGCTCATGTTTAGGGTGGAGACAGAAGAGTCCTGGAAGGGGGCTGAAGAAGTCAGGCTTGTTTGGAGAGGCTGTGGTTCAGCTTTGAACTGTAATTATCCATCAGAGGGACGGTGACGGAGCGTTTGGTGCTCTGCTCTTTAGATTCCTTCATTTTTGTCGCACTCACTCACCAAACCAGATCCACACCAGGAAAACATTTCCATCACCCTCCTTAACTTACTTTTCTGTTCAGCGTCCACTTTTCACATGGAAATGATTGTTTGACATCAGTCCTGCTGGTTATTTGTAGAAGGAGCCCTTTGAGGCACACCCTTCTACACAGCTGTCTGTGAAGGAGTGCCTAGGAAGCACCTGCTTTTAAAAAGGTGTGTTTAGAGAAGAAAATATCCAAACCAGACTAAACTGGTTCTCTAGAGAAAAAACAACGTTTTGTTTTCAGTTTTGGTTCAGATGTGGGTCTAAAACCAGGTATCAGCCCTGTGTCTCCCTCCACATTGTCTTAAGCTCCACATTTTTTTCCCTCATGAACAACAGCATCTCCATTCATGATGCTGCCATCACCGTGCTTAAAATGTCATATTTCATTGAATGTCTGTCTATGCCATTTAAGGGGATTTAGGGCCCGTTGCTGATTATCTTAGAGCCACTTCTGGCCCCTAAGTTGTATCTTTTTCACTTCCTCAGAGATCAGACTAAACCAAGGCTGTGGTTTAAATGTTTCCATCCAGCCTGTTTGTATTTATCATCTTTCCATGTTGTGTTTTGTTCTAAGCAGGGGGACAGTTTCCTCCCCAAAGAGGACTTGGTGGATCATTTCAAGCCTGTGGTCCCCTGGCCCCGGGTGGAGGGGGTGGAGGTTGACCTGAACTCTATCAGACTGAAGCATGGTGAGAGTCCACACATCCATAAACTCCCGTTTAGTTCCAGACTTTAACTAGGCCACTCCAAAACCTTCTCCTCTCTGAGCCATAAAGAGGTCGGCCTGTGGTACGGCTGCATGTGTGCCTGATGAGCTGATGTCTGGATGTTTGTTCTCCATTAATACAGGAACCTGAATGAAGACTGAGCTTAACTAAAGCTAATTCTGACTGCAGCACCTCTACTGCTGCTTTGCCTCTAGATTAATCTCAGTTGGCTGAAAGCTTTGTCACATTTAGACAGATTTCAGTAACTGTTTTTCCTTTATTCCTTTGATTAATATGTTGCTTCTGAGCTCTTTTATCATACTTCATGCTGTCAGACAGGTTCAATGTTTTTATTCTCTTGATTCTACAGTAATAAGGCACTAAGATCAGGTTTAATCAAAAGTTATATGCCTTTACCAAAGGCACCAAAACCCATTTGATCCTGATAAAATAGGGTAATATTCTCTAAGCGTCCGTACTAATGGGGTTCTTATTGTCGCGTCTGACCTTGGTAACCATGACGACAATAGCCGGACAGTATCAGTATTCATCAGTTCATCCATTAATGAAAGAAGGAAACAAAGGAGCTGCCTTAAAGGAATAGTACACCCAAAACATGATTAGCCTTCATTTTCTACTCACCTCCATGCTGAACAACACTCTGGAGTACTTTTTTGATATCTCAAATGCATCTGGAGATCTGGGAGGCTTCTTGCTGTCTGCTGACATTCAAATAATGGAGGTCCATGGCGCCCGAGACAGAAAGGTCCATAAAAGTCCACAAAAACGTGTCAATATTCCTCCATACTGCTCGTCCAATGTAATCCAAGTGTCCTGAGTGGGTAGCATCCAGAATTTACTCGAAACGAAGTCATTTAGAATGTTTTTAGAGCATAAACAGTAGTGTATAGGATTTCCTAATAGCGCCCCCATGCGCGCTCACGATTCTACGGAAGCCGGCAGACCAAACCGGAAGGAAGTGCGCATTCAGCGTCTGGTCTGCCGATAATGCAAGCGTAGAAGAAGAAATGTGCTGTTTACCTGTGCAAAGAAAGAAACAACGAAAGAAAAATGTCTGAGGACTTCAGTGTTGAGGAAGAGCATGAGTTCTTTGCCGAGCTGAATGCGCTGGTTTGGTCTGCCGGCTTCCGTAGAATCGTGAGCGCGCATGGGGGCGCTATTAGGAAATCCTATACACTACTGTTTAGGCTCTAAAACGTTCTAAATGACTTCGTTTCGAGTAAATTCTGGATGCTACCCACTCAGGACACTTGGATTACATTGGACGAGCAGTATGGAGGAATATTGACAAGTTTTTGTGGACTTTTGTGGACCTTTCTGTCTCGGGCGCCATAGACCTCCATTATTTGAATGTCAGCAGACAGCAAGAAGTCTCCCAGATCTCCAGATGCATTTGAGATATCAAAAAAGTACTCCAGAGTGTTGTTCAGCATGGAGGTGAGTAGAAAATGAAGGCTAATCATGTTTTGGGTGTACTATTCCTTTAAGTTGAGGTTGTAGAGTTGTTCTTCAGCTTGTTGACAGATACGTACGCATGTGCAGAGATGTAATCCTGGTCTCATGTTGTTGTTATGGAAAACAGACACAGAAATACTTTATTTACTAAAAAACTGAGCAAACGCAAAGCTTAAAAGCAAAAAAATAACAAATTCTACACCAGCATTACGCTATCAATCCTCATTAAATTATGGTTTGCACCCAGAGTGAGATACTGGTGCATAAATGTCAAATAATGTGACTTTGGACATTTACAGTGAGATTGTGATTTTTATGGGCTGGGTTGGTTGAGTTTAGGTTGTCCTGTAATTCTTTAATCAGACCAGGCAGATTGGGTTTGCTCAGTACTGTTATAGCAGTAATGGGAGGGAGCAATAACCACAGGAATGACATCCGGATTGGATTCAGGCCAGCAGACCAGACAACATTCACTGATACAACTCAGAGCCAAACATCCCTGTTAATCAATGGTGATTCAGTTATTAATTACCCAGAAAGCTTAGCGCCGATGTAGGAGTGGAAACTATAGATGTTCTCTCTGGTTAAAGTATAAATAGGATGGTGAGACCAATAAAAAGGAAAAACAAACCACAGCTTTAGAAATAACCAGGATTTATTAAAGAGAGGAGGGAGGTCTATGTTTAATGATCGATCTAGATGTTGCTTCTCAGCCTGATCCTTTGGTTTCTGTCTGCTTCCTCCAGGAGGAGCCGACCCTCAGGGCCAGCAGCAGCAGCAGCAGCAGCCGGACCAGAAGCAGGTCATCCAGCAGCAGTATGTCACATTCAAACCTCAGACGCACGCCTACAACAGCCCCGTGCTCAGGAAAGGGATCCTGGGAAACTTTGAGCCCAAGGAGCCTGAAGCTGAGGGAATCCCTGGGGGTCCAGGGGAGGGAGCCAAGCCCTTCGTTTTGGGTCCGGAGTACAAAGACTCGGTCCAGGCTTCCATTAAGGAGTTTGGTTTCAACATGGTGGCCAGTGACATGATCTCCCTGGACAGAACCATCAATGATTTACGCCATGAAGAGTGAGTACTGTGTCACACTCACCTCCACACGGTTTTCACTTTCATCTCCTGGGATCTGTAGAGGTTTGAGGATCCTGCTTTAGGTTTTCCATCCTTGTTTATGTCCTTCCTATCCCGTTATTTCATGCACATGCGGATAGCAACCTTTAAGCTGTTTATCTGTTGCTATCTGCTGGTGTTTAGGTCAAAGGTCTGAAACTAAAACTACTTCTATAACTGAGGCTTAGTCCAATATAAGTAAACCAGTCAGTGAGAATGACCTACCAGCAAGGAGGTGAGCAGAATTATTTTAGTTATTCAGATAAAACCCTTTAGGGCTGAAACAATTAATCAGATGAATCGATTATTGAAATAACCGTCAACAAATGTAGTAATCGATTAGTCGTTAACTGGAGTATAGAGACTCTAAAACATGCCTTTAGCTGACAGAGCGCTTCCCCCCCCCCCCCAAACATTCACCGCTACTCCTCAGGACGTCACCGTCTGCACCTCAAAATACGGAGCAATTGTTAGCGCTCCGGTCCGGCCAGGTCAAGATCTGCAATTGCAATTGCACATAACAGGAAAAAGAACATGAGGAAGATCTGGTTTGTCGAATAAAAATATAGTAACTACAGATCGGTAACTACAAATTAGAGCTTAATTCTTAAATATTCCCCAAAACTAAGAGCGTTAAACAAATGATTGGATGCAAACTAATGGTATTTCTACCAACAAGGAAGCAGATTTCTCATCTTCATCAAAATATTTATTTTATACTGAGAAGCTTAAAAGTTTCAGCAAATCGAGTCAAAACTTCCAAGAGCGCCTCTCACAACTTCTAAACAAACCTCTTATTGCTGGAATAGATGCAGAGATGCTGAGTTTGGAGGTAGAGAAGAAACAAAACAGTTTTTTATAATCCTAGATATCTCTGTTACAAAGATCCACAACAAATAGAAAATATTTGGGAAGAAACCCACATATGCTGGATGCTGATGGGGATTGTTTTAATATGTCATATTAAATTAAATGTTCATTTCTGCATGTTTTGCTACTATTAATTTATTAATAATATAGCGCATGCTCTCCTTGAGCTCCGAGGAAGTCAGAGCAAGACAGAAGGAACAGCGGAGGCTGTAGGCAACTTTATTATTAGACTGGTAAGTTAACCCTTTGCTCCTGGTATAAAGCCGTAAATCTTTATTATTTTCACTGTTTAGTAGAAGGAAAATACGGGCAGTTACAGGTCTAGCACCCCTTGTGGCCAAAAGTTACACAGTGTGCCTTTAAGATAAAAAAAAAACATCTCTCAGTCTGTTGTATCCAGTTCTAAACAAGTGGGAAAGTTTTTGTTTTTCCGGGTTTAATTTAAATTGCGTCATTTTGGGCTTCCAGGAAACATGGCGAGCGAGCAGCAGCTCCTGCTGGCGAAGGTTCGCAAATGTAAACATCTGAAGACATCCTGTGATTTTAGCCCATAAATATCACCATTATCAACAGATTTTGGAAAAACTCCAGGAAAGCAATGACTGTTGGCCTTGAACAGCACAAAGAGGCGTTGTTAATGTTACAGGCTGTTTTTTCTACTTCCTCCTGTAGTGTGGTGCTGTCAGCTTGCTGCTTGTGCTGAACATAAATACGTATAAATGCTGCAGATGCGGTTAGGTGGTGGCTCATTTTATGTACCTCAACCGTAATGAGCTCTTTAGCTAGCTAAGTAGGATATATGCTAAAATATATTTAGCTAATTTCTTCAATGCAAGAAATGCAAAGAAAGGAAACAGGAAGTAGATACAAACTTAAAATACAACATTCAAATATTAAAGGTGTTTGTGATTCATCTTCAAATTGATGTGAAAATGAAACGTTACGTGAAGTGAAAAAGCAAACATTAGACGGTTAGTAACATGGGAATAAAATGGAAAGGAGACGGAGATTAAATGGCTTCAGTTGGAGACTAAATCAGGTTAGGAATCTGCATAAAATACCCAGACGGGTATATTTAATAAAATCCTCCTGCTGCGTTGTTACTCTGGAGATGCAGCTCAAAGCCTGGTTTTTATTTATTTATTTTTTTTTATAACATATAACCCTCGGTGTTCCCCAGCAGAACCATCATGTTTCACCTTCTGGGTCTGAGGCAGGAAAATCAGGACCTTCCTGTTGGTCAAAAACAGCATTAGCGATACAGTCGTCTACAGGTTAATATGGCTCAGCCACAGCTTGGCAGGCGTAAACTGCTGGAGCAATGGTGGAAAAACTGCCTACAGGCAGGAGTCGGCTCCACGCCAACAAAGGTGTGTCTCAGATCCAACTGAAAGTGAAGCATCAGTGACTGCAGGGCTCTGCTGACGTACCTGAAGTTCCTGTAATTCTTGAATCGTTTCATCTTTGTCGTCATAATTTCCTGAAAGGTTTTTGTCCTCAAATGAAGGACTAATTTAAAACATAAATGAGTACAGAACGCTACAAATTCCAGCCCTCGCCTATGCCATGGGTCAATGTAGAAATATCTGTAGTGGCGTCACAAACCGTCTTATTCATGGTTGAGTAGAAGAGATTTACTGAACAAAGAGAGTCACACCTTTTCCATCCTTTAGAGTTTGGGAGGTTTAGTTTTTAAATGTATCTGGGAACACCCTGCTGCATCCATAATATCACATTTCCTCACACCTCTGTTAAAGTCTGAGGGAAATCCTATTTAAATGTCAAATCATTCTGGCTTTACCATGTATATAAATGTACTCTTTTTCAGACAATATTGTGGCAAAAGTTAGAAAATTTCTATAAAAAAAAAATCCTGTCTTAAAATCTATGGGTTTTTTTTTTCATTATCTTCTGCAGGCCAGTTAGTTCTACGTCAGCCTGAACACCTAAATTCAGCCAATCATTTTTCAGCGGTCATCTGTCAATCAATTTTTTCGGTCATAGCATCTTGATTGATATGTCGCAGCTAATATACGCAACGGTTGGAATCAGAAATAAGAATTTGGGACTGCAACCGTTGGAACAGCCGCTTCCATATGACTTTAAAAAGATGTGAGGATTAAGAAAATGTAACTAAGGTTAGACTTTAGTAAAAATGTTTATATAGTTTTTGAAAGGCCGCTATAAACAAATACATTTTACCTCCTGATTCAAAGCAACTGAGGCTTTCAGCATTTTCTGGGAGGTTATTCCAGATTATATTTTAAACAATTAAGTGGATTAATTTTGATTAATAAAAATAATCGTCCACTAATTTAGTAATCAATTAATTGATAATTGGAGGATAGAGATTGTAAAACATGCCTTTAGCTGCCTGAGAGACCCGCTTAGTGCAGCAATTGTATCAAGATTGTAAAAAAAAAAAAAAAAAAAAAAAAAAAAGGAAATCTAAACATTTTTGATTTAAGATAAAAAAAATGTTTTCCGTCTGTTAATCTGTTCTATCCAGAACTCCTCACCTGGAACAGATTTAGCTTCACCTGGTTTAATTTAATAAAACTCTTCTTTAAGGAACCTTCTGATATCAGATTATTAATCAATTAATTGAAAAATATAATCAACAGATCATCGATTTGCTCAGTAATTGTTAGTTGAAGCTCTAAAACAAACCCTTAAAGATCAGAACAAAACAAAATAAATCGAATCTCTCTGTGCAGAGTGGGTGGGGCTTAATGTCAGCCATCATCATGTCGCTGACCACATGCAGACATGTTTTTGAGCACTTTTAAAGTGGAAAGCCAGACTCTTACAGGTCGTTTTTAGAAACAGGAGAAGCAGATCGATCTACCAGCCTTGGTGGGATAATTATTGATTACATCGTCAGAGAGGAAGAGCCCAAATCCTCTTTGTTTTCTCTATAAATATATTATAAAAAGTTATCTTTGCATAGCAAATGGGAGGACATTTTTCTTTTAATTTGTGCAGATTTCTACCCCCCAGTTTTCTGACTCTCCCATAGCGCCTCCTGGTGGTGTTTACAGGTAGATCCAGATGTGTTCTTGCTCCAACATTTATCTTAAACTATTGTTGTGTTCAGGCGTCCATAGTGGACCAAGTTGGTTAGTTGATATTCCTTTAAGGACGTCTGCGCGATCGGCCTGCAGCTCTTCCTCCTGACTCGGTCTGACTGTGTTTGATGGGCTCCTCCTCTCCAGGTGTAAATACTGGCACTATGACGACCGGCTGCTGACCTCCAGCGTCATCATAGTGTTCCATAACGAGGGCTGGTCCACGCTGATGAGGACCGTGCACAGCGTCATCAAGAGGACGCCCAGGAGATATCTGGCTGAGATCGTCCTCATAGACGACTTCAGTAACAAAGGTGGGTTTGTTGTTGCTTCGTGATTACTTCCACTTTACTGTTTTATTATTAAGGAAATGTACACTGGACGTCTGTATGTTTTATCCTCTCAATTTAACCTCATATAGTGATGAACAACACCTCTCTCAAAAAAGAAAACATTCGGAGCAATAAATGAAAAAAGAAAAAAGAGAACTTTCACTATTATCCATAACATTGGACTCTATAGAGTCACAGAGAAACTTATTTCTTTTCCCTAATTCAGAACAAAGAGCTGAGATTTAATAAGAAGGAATTCTTTGATGTAGAGCTATTTGGAGATTTAAGGTCGTAGGGAAGTCATATTTAGATGTCAAATCATTTGGGCTTAAACATGTATATAAATGTACTCTAAATGTATAAATGTATCAGACCATATTGTTCCAAAATTTAGAAAATTTCTATAAAAAAAAAAAAAAAAAAAATCCTGTCTTAAGATTCTTTCGTTATCTTCTGCAGGCCAGTTAGTTCTACGTCAGCCTGAACACCTGAATTTGGCCAATCATATATCAACGGTCATCTGTCAATCAAATTTTTTCGGTCACAGCATCTTGATTCATATGTTGCAGCTAATATACGCAACGGTTGAAATCAGAATCCTTTCCTTTCCCATTGAGTTGCGTCCCAGTGTTCACGGGGATGGACGTCTGTGTCTTCAGCAGGCGTAGAGCTAACAGAACTGGCAGCGTTGCGAGACAAGGGCTCAAACATGTACGGCTGGAAGCCTTCTACACCAAACCAAGCTTCTGCCGCCCTGGCGTCCTCTTCCACAACATCTTCGTCCCCGCTTTCCTCCTCTAAATAAAAAATGGATGACGGGGGAGACTCATCCACGACCTCCGACACTAAACACTCCTCCTCTTGCATGTTTCCTCTGTCCATAGCGTTCCTTGACAGCGTCGTTTCTAAGTCACCATTTTGTTGCTAACTAGTTAGCAAGATGCTTCTGACAAAACAGCCAAAATCAAAAAGCTTGGGAACTTTCTGCCACAGCAATCACTCCTTTGATAATCGACCAATCACATTCACTTTATTCAGTGGTGTAAAGTCGTGCACCACTCGGGAAAAATGCAAAGGTTGGAACGGCCGCTTCCCTTCGACTTAAAATGAATGAGACAGTGATGTTTGAGAGTCAGCCGCTTCTCTATGATGAACACAACACTTTTGTCCACATAGGATGTCCGACGTGCTCAAACAAGTTTGGTTTGAGCGTCTAGACGTTTGGTTTACATCCAATGTCTATAGGAGACGACTTTTAATCTTCCAGAGCAGAGAGCCTTCCCCTTGTTTGCAGAGTCTGCAGCTTTCTGAGCTTTTAAGTCTACTGCAGCAATCAGTTGGGAAATATCTGCATGTTGGAGCATCAACCAATCAGAGGAGCTGATCCTGGAGCTGTCTGGGAGACAGGCTCTACATGCAGGCTGTAATCACTTCAATAGAGCTGTCAGCATTAAATGAATAGAAATGAATATTTAAAGACTTTAAACTGCACTGGTTTTACCTAAAAAGGATGGATTTCTTTATATTAGGGCTGTCAGTTTTAAAGCGTTATTAACGCGTTAACTGCTTTAGACTATAACGCCGACATTTTTTTTAACGCACGTTAATCGCGCATCAAAACAAACGCACCGTGCGCTTTTGTTCTTTATTTTTCTGCAGCGCTCGCTGTACTGTTTGTTTTACCCTCGGCGCTTTCCGTAGCTTCAGGAACGCTAAGTTTTGGGAGAGTCCGCAGCATAACAGACCCGGGCTTTGAATGAGCAAAAATGGCCAGCAGACGAGGTATCCTGAATGATAAGTTTCATTTTAAAGTTATCCCAGAAGGCTGTCTTGACAAAACCCGAGTCGTCTGTCTATGTTGTCCAGAAGAAACAAGCGTCTCACTGGCTTAGTGCCAACAAGACAAAGAAATAAATTAAGTCATGTGGAATGCACTGCTGCTGCAATTCCTGTTCAGACCAAAGGAATATTAAAGCATTTTGAAAATGTTCTACATGTAAAATGTTATGTTGTTGAGATGACTGCAAAGCCCAGTTATTGTAAATTCGTTTGATTTATTTATTATTTTGTGAGTAACTTCATTTTATTTGAATTAAATCTGAATTTCATAACGGAATGTGCACTTTATTAACAGTACATCTTTATTTTTGTCCTATGTTTGAGAAAAAACGTAATTTTATGGAGTTCTTTGAAGTACTGTTTACTGTTCTGTAGTTTTGTAATTTTTTTTTACAATTTTTGAATAATTATTGGCCGGAATTTAAACCAGGATATTTTTATTCTAGTTTTTTAAAAGTGCTTTAAAAGAATAATTGTCTTGATGCCAAAAGGAGCCCAACAGATTTTACTTTCACAAGTGTAGCGGTATGGCAATTGCCATACTGCTCCACTTGTTTCATGTATATAAATTGCTTTGTTATAATTATGCAGGGAGTTTTACAGTTCATATGGACACTGCAATGTAAGTAGAGCAGAAAAACAGAAGAAGAAGAAGGAAAAAGAAAAAGAAAAAAACAGGACAAAAGATGAAAGAAAGAGGAGATAGGAAGGAGACAATGACAAAACATTTTCAGTCTGCTTCAACACCTGTAATGAGATGGAAAAAAAAAAAAAAAAAAAAAAAAAAAAGAACAGCACAACCAAAAAACATGGTACGAGATATACAATAAAGCAAACACCTTGAAACTATCGCTAACGTAATATTATTAAGTCTGACATGTACTCTGTGTTACCTGAAGATATGAATGTGGGTTTTCTGTTTGGAAGTGAATCTCTAAGTACCTGAAGCCTAGCACCTGTAGTTGTTTGTGAGGGTGAACTTGTGCATGTAAAGTTTTAACCATAGAAAAAATGCTCAATAGTGGTTGTGGAGAGCCGGAGAGGCACACCCCCCAGAGCACTGAGTCCAGCGCCGGGAGACCCAAAGCCCCAGGCGCCCAAGGGGACCCCAGAAGCGAAGGCACCAAGGCGGGGCCAGCCCCGGAAACCAGACCCCCACCAAGGCAGGAGGAGAGACAGCCACGAAGACGCCCCCCAGCCACCGCCATGCCGGCGCCCCGGGGAGCCGCGGGGACGAGTCCGCGGGCCCCGCCGGCAGCCGGCCACCCCGAAGTAGTGCCGGGCACCGAACACCAGCCCCCCCACGGCGCCGACCGAAACGCCCCATCCCCACAGAGCACCGAAACACGCCCCGCCCCCCAGCACCAAGCCCCGGCGACCGGCCGCAACACCCACCGCGACCGCACCACCCAGGAAAACACTCAGGCTTCCCCGCCCCCACCCGCCCCGCAGCCCCACCCGCCGCGATCAGCGGGAACAGAGCAGCCCCGCCATGCCTCCAGGAGGGAAAACCCACCCGAATACCTAGCCAGCGCAGCCAGCCCACCCAGACCGGCCCCCCAACACTACCCCCGCCGGAGTCGCCCGGACCCCCACACACCAGCGGCGCGCCGCCAGCAGGACCCCCACCCAGCAGGCCCGCCCGCCCCCCGAGAAAACAGACATGCCAAACACCCCCAAAGGAAGAAGAAGAAAAAAAAAAAAAAAAAAAAAAACAATGCCCCCACAATGCGACAGCGGACACCAGACACCGACCCGCCCGCAACCGCTCCCCCCCACCGAGGAAGAGAAAAAAAAACATAAATAAATAGGTTAATTAATTAATTAATTAATAATTACAATTAAAATAAATAGGCAAGAGGAGAAGTGCGAGCGGAAAAACCGGAGCCCAAAACAGGACCCAAGACCCGCACCCCACCATGCCGTGCAGCTCCCCCCCCCCCCCGAACCGGTACCACAGAACCGGCATAGGAAAGAAACACCGCCCAGGAACCGGCATCGTAGCGAAGGCACCGGCACCGACCCCGAAAATCCCCGAACAACACCCAGCCCCACCCCGAAGCGGATCCAGTCCCAGGCCCCAGGGATCCGAGGCCCCAAGGGCACCCGATCCCCAGACAGGAGCCCCAGCAAAGCCCCGGCCGGCCGGGGCCAGCGGAGAGGCCGCCAGGAATGAGCCAGCAGTCCCCCGGGCATCCACCCCCAGCTCCACCAGTGCACCGGTGAGCCCCGACGCCAGCCAGCGGAGGGAGAGCAGGACGGGGGGAATGGGCTCCGCACTTAGCGGAGACTTGAGATGTATTTGGGAGAGGGTGCGGTTGAGACCCCAACCTGGGAGAAAAAAAAAAAAAAAAAAAAACACACCATCTCAATCATGCCTTCCCTCCCTAGTGCCCCCACTCGTACCACAGGAAAAAAAAAAACACACCATCTCAATCATGCCTTCCCTCCCTAGTGCCCCCACTCGTACCACAGGAAAAAAAAAAAAATTGAATAAAATAATAATAATAATAAATAAAGAAAATAACAACGCGGACACACATTCACACATAACACTCACATCCATAATACCAGGACCAAAAACCCGGTGACACCGGTGGTCGGTCCCGGGACTATCGGATGACCCCATAAGTGAACCTAAAATCCGGATGTGAGGGGAGGGGAGCGGCGACACCGCCACACCAACCCATCTCTTTCCTGCTTCAAGCCCAGCCCCCCACCCCGCACACGGACCGGACCACCCCCAGCAAGAGCCCCCCCCGGGACCGGGGCCCACCCATCCCGCGCCGGCCACCCAACCAGAACCGCCCCCCCCCCCGAACAGAAAGAGAAAAAAAAAAAAAAAAAAAAAAAAAAACCTTCAACCAGGCACTTCATGCCCCTCCATCCAACCTTCTTTGGGGAGAGCAGAGGTGACAGCCCCGCCACCAGCAGGCCACCTAGGCCCCGCAGCCAGCCCCAGCCAAAACCACAGACCAGGCGGCCCGCTCTTCCTCCAGGCCCCAGACTCCAGGCGGCAGCCGGACAACAGGGGTGTGAGAAGACCCCGATCCTCCCTGCGCCCGCTCGGATGTGGTGTTGTTGCGTGTTGCTCTCAGATGCAATTAAAACTGGGAGTACCAAGAGGGGGTGTCCGGCACACTCCACCCCCCCTCCAGGAGATAGACGGTGCCAGCACCCCCCCCCCCTTCGACAACCCTCAACCCTCAATGTCTAGATGCGAGAGGGGATGGAGGAGGCCGACCGTGGTGAGGCCCATAAAATAAGCCCCCCCCCCCTGTGGCCCTGACCCCCACCCCCCGAAAATGCCCTACATAGATGTGTGTTGTGAAAAAGATGTAGATGGAAGTGTCTAAAATGCAAAATAAAATTGGTGTGGGGGACGTCATCAGAAGGTGTGGCCCTCCAGTAACGACCCCCTCCCCAAAAACCTACATGTGTGGCGGAGTGATGGAGCAGGCAGAGGGAGGATTTCGGGGATGGGGAGCAAAGGACTGGGGTGCTTGCTGCACTCCCAGGGAGCCAGCTCCCCCGCTGACTCCAATAGGCACCCCCGTTCCCCGAGAGCCCCCCCAGAGAAGGGGGCCCCACCAGTTTCACCACCATAGCCCGGGGGCACGGGACCGGCAGCAGGACCCACCAGCCAGCCGGGCACGGAGCCGACACCACCACCACCCCCCCGTCCTGTCCATCCAAAAAAAAAATAAATAAATAAATAAGTAGATAAATAAATAAAAAAAATAAATAAATAAATAAACAAATAAATTAAATTAATAAAAAAATATAAAAGGAAGATAAGAAAAAAAAAATAATAATAATAAATAAATAAATGAATAAGGGGGGGGACAACCCCAGCCGGCCAGCCAACGCGCAACACGCAGAGCCCCCACCCCGGACGAAGCCCCACCAGGGGGCAGCACGGACCAGGACCAAGACAGGGAGCCAGACCCGAAGCCCTTCAAAGATCTCCTTCCCTCTATCACCACCCCCCACCCCCCCTCCGGAGATGTAATCCCTCCCCTACAATAACAATCAAGCTACTCACCACACAAGCGACAGAAGACATCCAGGCCGAGATCATACCTACTCCCCCTCCCTCCCCTTCCCCCACTTACAGAGTGCAAACCCGTGAGGGGGTAAGCACTTGCCATAGGTGTTAATGTCCATGCCCCCCCCCCAGCCCAGCAGGCCCCGAGGCACCCCGGCACACCAGAGGCCGTGGCAGCAGGGACAGACAGCCGGGCGTACACCGGCCCAGAACCCAAGCAGCACTCCCCACAGAACCCAAACCCCCGAACCCCCACCGGGGACCCCGCCCAAGGGCAATGCGCCCCAGGGATCCCAGACCCCAGGACCCACCCCAGACCCACCCCGCAGTAGGGCCGGGCAATGCCCAAAAAACCCCCGGCGCCGGCGCCAGCGCCAGCGCCCCCACCCCGAACCCCGGCCCCCGAACGACTCCCCCCCAACACCGGTCCCACAGCACCAATCCGAAGAAGAAGAAAGCCACACAACACAGCAAAGTGCAAATCCCGAGCCCCACTCCAAGCCCCGATCCCCCCGCCCACACACCCCCTCCCACACAAAAAAAAAAAAAAAAAAAAAAATTATAATATTCTCCCCCTCACTGGAGAAGAACGGCCGCAAACAAGCCAGTGCCCAACACCCACCGCCACACCACGAGGACCCCTCCACCCAGATGCTCCTCCCCAGAAAAGTCAACATGCCTGCCCTCCCAGGAGACAGGCAAGCCCGCCGAACAGGAATCCCCCCGGCAGCGCACCGCCGGGATGCGGGGGCCCGAGCAGCCCCAACAGAAACAACACCGGAAGGCCGACACGGACGCACCGACGGCACCAACCTAGCCCCCAGGCGGACTCCCCCACCCAAAAACACAACGAAACCACCCCGCCCCCACCGACCACAGCAAACACAGCCGCAAGGCAAAGCAAAGGACAGAGCAGCCCCACCCGGCGCACGCCAGAGAGCCAGAGCAGCAAGGCCGCCCCAGCCGCCAGAAGCCGGCACAAGCAGCAAAAAGAAAGCAGCAGACGCGACCCCACCACTCCCGCCGCGCCCGGCGCGAAAGCAGCACGACCCACCCCGCTCCGGCCCCGCACCGCCCACAGGCCGCCAAGAGGAGGACGGCCACGCCGGCCACGGCCCGTCCCCCCCCCCGCCGCCAAACACCGAGCAACCCTCCACTCCCAAACCGCGCACGATGCACCGCACCACGCGCCACCGGCACCCGCCCCAACAGAGCGAAGCCACACCCCGACCCGGGGGCGCTCCAAAGGGACCCCCGACGCCCGCAACCAGCCCACAACAGACACACACGAACCCCGGCCACAGGCGCGACCACCCACGCCCCCCCCCCGGACGACGCAACCACGGCAAGCGCCACGGCCAACCACCGAAACCCGGCACCGGAAGACGGGGCACACCCCGACGCCCCGCAGAGCAGAAGCACCCCGGCCAGCACCACAAAAGAACCGATGCCCGGCGCCCAGCCCCACCCAGCAGCAGCACAGAACCCCCCAAGAGCACCGCACGCGGCCGCCGCAGGACCCCCCCGCGGCGCCCCAGACCCCGCCCCGACGGGGGCAACAGTCCCCCGGGCCAGACCCGCCAGGCACCCCGCGCCGAGCACCCCCCCGAGCCCCAAGGACCCCCGAACTAGCCCCCGCGCCCCACAAGATGCACCCCTATTATTATTCTTATTGCCACCTTGCCAGACAGGACACTGTAAAACAAAAAAAAAAAAACAAAAAAAAAAGTGCTTTAAAAAA
This sequence comes from Cyprinodon tularosa, assembly GCF_016077235.1. Lineage (NCBI taxonomy): Eukaryota > Metazoa > Chordata > Actinopteri > Cyprinodontiformes > Cyprinodontidae > Cyprinodon > Cyprinodon tularosa. The sequence goes on along the minus strand of NW_024039489.1, from coordinate 262,659 downwards.
ATTATAATTAAAAAAAACTTATTGTATGAGCAAGTTTTTTTTACATTATTGCACATTTGCATTTTTTAAAATGCCCAAATAAAAAAAATAAAATAAAAAGATAAAATATGCGATTAATCTTGAGTTAACTGTTGATATTATGCAATTAATCGCGATTAAAATTTTTTATAGTTTGACAGCACTACTTTATATATTAAGAAAAGAGAGAGATCTCTGATCATTATTAATCCACTAAAACGTTGATTAAACAATTTATAAATACCTACATTAACTAAATAGTAGATTTTATATTGTGGTGCTTGGAGAAAATGTTTTATATTGATTCTTAGCCGCTATGCAAAGCAGCAGGAAACCACTGCCAGCCCTCAGAGAGCTTTACTGGATATTTTATCAAATCAGACTTTCTATCAAGTGGATTAATATGTGAGGATGACCTGTTATAGTTTGTTTTATCTATAGAACTACAGTTTCCTTTATGAGATATTTTCTCCTCCAGCGTTTTACGTCTGTTTCCCTCCGCTGCTCCTCGTTTTTAAGTACATCAAAATGGCTGTTAATTCCCAAATACCTGCTCTTGTTCTCATTTTCTGAAGTTCTGTCTGTGTTCCCAAAAAAAAAAAGAAAACCAAATTTCATCAAACCATTTGTGGCCCACCTGACCCTGATTTAGTCTGGAAATAATTGCCTTATGCTTCCTGACTGGACTGATATAATGTCAGAGATGTTTGTCCCAATGAACAATCAGAAATATCCTGATTAAGTCAGTCGGTAGTGATGCCGGTCCCATAGATTTCCCTGTGAGCGCAGGATGTCTGGAAGAGAACAAAGCTCCAGATTCCCTCATCAGACAGACTCAGACGTTTTTCTCATCTCTGCTGTTCATTTAGAAGCTGAGGCATAGATCATCTGCTCCTAAAGATAAAAAAGCATTTAGCAGCACAGATAAATGTGCCTACCGGAATATGTTACAGGCTATTATATAGAAACCAGCTTCATTAATAACTAAAGTAACTAAACTATGAGCCACAGCCTCTCCACATTCTGACATATTTCCATCTAATCACAATTAGTCTGACTGTAACTAGTGGTTGTGAAAATGTCTGTTCTCTGTGTGGCTGCAGTCCATCTGAAGGAGCGTCTGGAGGATTACATCAAGCAGTGGAACGGCCTGGTGAAACTCTTCAGAAATGATAAAAGGGAGGGACTGATCCAGGCCAGGAGCATCGGAGCCAATAAGGCCACCAAAGGACAGGTATCAGCGGCTGCTCTGTCTGTTTCTCAGCATGGGAATTAGCTTTGATAGCGGGTTTGATCAGCGCTCTGACTCAGAGCTGAGGCTTTTCAGCATCTCAGTTCTGTCCTTCTGCTGCTCCACCTTTCTCCTCTTAGATCAAGCATTAGCGTTTGTAAAGTTGGGAAACACAGTCTGAGGCTTTTATTGCTAGCAATAATGTTCAAATTTATTTAACGTCCTCAGAGGGAGAGATAGAGATCTGACTGGGGCATATCAGTACATACATTTATACCATACAAAATCACACACACGCAACGAACCCACCCACTGCATAAGGAAACTTTATCACTCTTGAACATTTGGTTATTCCCAAGAAAAAACATTCATCAAGGACTTAGATTTTAGCAGAGAAACACTCAGAGCAGGTCTCTCGTTCACAGCATGAAGGAGGCTGTGTGAATCATTTTTGTCTGTCGTGACCCTCCCTTCACGCTTGTCTAGAGTAGGGAGCCATCTGCTTTTTGTCCCCCCTACCTTAAACATTACAGCATAGACGCTGGTAGAAGATTTCTCTGAACTCACCTCCTATTCAGGCAGGAACACAGGAAAACATTTTATCTCACTAATAGGCCAAGGAAAACATCCTCCTGCATGTTCTCTCCAGGTCAGTCTGGACTGGATTAGAATGTTTCTAGTAAAACATCCTGACCTCTCAGGCCGCATGCATACCCAGTGTCACTGCATTAGGGCTAATAATAAACTAGTAATGTTTTACCCATACTCATGGTTACAGTGAATGACTGATTAATAATTAGTAAAGTCCGTTAAAACCTATTGGTTTAATGGCATGAGCTACGATTTTAATTTTAACCTGTTTCATCCCCTAAAAACTTAGAAAATAGTGTTTTTAGGATTATTCTTTTGTCAAAATAAGAGGCATTCTGACTGAGAAACATCCAAATAGTGTGAAGTTTGTGATGCCTTTCAGTGCCAGGATGGAAACGCATTATAAAGAAGTGGAAAGAATAGAAGGAAGACCGCAGAGGAAACGTCTGCTGAATGGAGCATGCTTTTATTTTGTAGGTTCTGATCTACCTGGATGCTCACTGTGAGGTTGGAATCAACTGGTATGCTCCGCTTGTTGGGCCCATCTCAGAGGACAGGTAGGCTGGACCCGTTTTCTGACTGCTGTCCTCATTAGGCCTTTAGAAGTGAAGCTCAGCAGGAATGTAACGCATAAAGCCCTGAACACACCGGCTGCGTATGACTTTTTAATCTCTGATCTGATTTTTTTCCCACGTCCCACTGACCGCGTATAGAGAGGGTCTGACTAGGCAGGATGGGCCGATCTGTGCAGATTATTTTCACTTCTGTCTCTGTGCTTTACACACATTAAAACAATTTCCCACTTTTGACTCTGACAGATCATGAAAGGTTATACAAATGACTAAAAAATGCTAAATAATAAATCATCAGCGCAGCAATAAAGCAAGATGCTTCACTATCATATCTGTTATAGAGCAGATAGAGAAGTATGGATGAAAAGAAGTCTCATTGGAATCTGCCTATTTTTGTACACCAAATTTTAAACACATTTTTTTTTTTGTTTTACAATGTATTTGTAACACTGAATTTTTTTACACATTGAGAATGCCTTACACTGAATTTTTTTTCTGGTGAAAATTAAGCCGCAAAAAAAAAAGTCAGCAGCAAAAAATTCAGCTGCAAAAAAATTATCTACAAGAAAATGTATCTACAAAAAAAATTATCTACAAAAAAATTTGGTTGCAAAAAAAAAAATCAATTGCAAAAAAATTCAGCTACAAAAAAATGTATGTACAAAAAAATTCATCTACAAAAAATTCGGCTACATAAAAAATTCAGCTGCAAAAAAAATCAATTGCAAAAAAATTAAGCTGCAAACAAATAGGATGCAAAAAAATCAGCATCAAAAACTTCAACTGCAAACAATTTAGTTGCAAAAAAATTCAGTTGCCAAAAAATGTATTGTTTATAGTTCGGTGTACAAAAAAAGGCAGATTCCAATGAGACTGTTTTCTTCCACCTTACTTTATTGCTTTTCTTTTTTCAAAAGAGATTGATAAACTGCACTGTTCACTACTTGTCCCTACTTTATCTGTTTTCTGTCCTCCTGAACTCCTGTCATGGAGAAAGTTTTCTATTTTTAATGTTTCATTCATTGTTTTTGCTCCAGTCTGTCCTGCTTACTGTATACATGATGTGAGACTCCAGAAATTACTCTTTCCCCGTAAGATTCACAGATTTTATTTTCTCCCAAGGCGGATGTGTTTTACTTTGTAACTGTGTCTCTCTTCCTGTCAGACCCATGAAATTGCCACTGAATTGCTGCGTAGTCTGACTAAAATAATCCCCATTGACTTCCAATGAGCGCTAAACGCCACGACCTTTAAGGCGCAATTTTCTGTCGAATTGGACGCAAAATCGGATTCGGTGTGTTCTGTGGTTAACTTTTAGAAAAAATCTTTTTAGAGTCCCTTTGCTCTTTAACATGTTTATTTATCACTTGAGGGAATTTAGTTCTATCTATGAAAGAAGACTTTCCATCTTCCTGGAAGGGGACGTAGATGATAACTGTTTTCATGAAGGTCATTATATTACAATGAAATGTTTTTTATTGTCTAGATCAGTGTTTAATCTGCCAGACATCATCAATAATCTGTAATCAATGTATTCTCTGTTGGGATTATGTTTATGCTGTTCTGATTTATTGAGATGTAGCTGCTCATTACTGAAGTATAATCATGATGCAGCTTTTTCTGCTCCAGCTACATTATAGAGGTAAATTTGGTCCATTATTGTTGCAAAGAAAAATAAAAAGACATCCTGTAATAAATAGAAATTGTTCACAGAATGTATTTTTACATTATAAAGAGAAATCCAGGGATGATACTTTTAAAAACTGTTTAAAACAAAAATACTCTGCTGTTTTCTAAAATCGCTTTTTAAAAAATCAATTTTATTTTTGTAGATTTTATTCTTTCAAATGTTATTTTTTCATTATTTTTACAGGTTTTCAAAGTTTTTTTTTCATATCTTTCTTTTACAGGTTTTGTAGATAGAATGTTTATTTTTCTTTTTTGCCAGATTGAGTTTTAAGCATCATATTCTCTTCACTTTGAGCTCGATCCAGAGTTTCTCAACCAGCGGACCAATAGTGTGAAGAGAAAAAGAAAAGAGAAAATTACATTAAAAATCTTAATCTGAAACAGAGAAATTTAAAAGTTTACATTTTTTTTTTATTGAAACATTTTTCCAAGTGTTATTTCTGGATTGCTTATTTATCTGCTTATCATATATAAAATGTCTCATTACTAAAGTATGAGACATTTTGTATATGTATATTTTTTTCCATTTTCATGAACATTTTTGTCTTATTTTTCCTGCAACAATAACGGAGCAGGTTTCCCTCCATGCAGCCTCACATCTCAATGCAAGGTGTGTGTGTGTGTGTGTTTACATGTAGGACAGTTTGCACAGTTCCCCTGATAGATTATATAGATGGTAATAAGTACACTATGGAGCCCCAGCAGGGTGGAGATGAGGACGGCCTGGCTAGAGGAGCCTGGGATTGGAGCCTGCTCTGGAAGAGAGTCCCACTTAGCCAGAAAGAGAAGGCCAAGAGAAAATATACCACCCAACCCTACCGGTACTTACACTCAGCATGTTCAACTCACCCCTGATCTTTTTCTGTCTCCATCTCCCACACCCTCCGTGTTCTGTGCTGTGTCGTGCATCGTCTCGGTTGGTGTCCTCCACCCCCTTCCCACCCCCCTACCCCTTCCATGTGTCCTGTTTGCACGCCCCCCCCCCCCCCCCCCCTCTACTGTCAGAACTGTTTGTACGGTGCCTCTGATCGACTCCATCCACGGCCAGAGGTTCAACATCGAGCCCCAAGGTGGAGGAGACGAGAACGGCTTTGCTAGAGGAGCGTGGGATTGGAGCATGCTCTGGAAGAGAATCCCGCTCGGAGACAGGGAAAAAAACCTGAGAAAAACAGTAACTGAGCCATATAGGTACCAATCAGCAATACCTCCTGACTCACCTGGACTGGAATAACTGACCATATTTCTTTATGATATACACTACGTTCCAGCCGCCTCTAAAAACCATATAAGGACAGCTCGATGTAATGTATATCATATCTAAGCAACCAAATTTCATAACTAACCTACTAAACGATCTGCTATCTGCTGGATTTTCCCGCTCAGCTGGACTGAAGCTGTTTTCAGCCCACAGTAGACCCCCGGCCCTCCGGGGCAGTAGCTGCAGCTCAGCTCTGTCTCCCCGGGAGAGGCCTGGAGGTTCTGCATCTAAAGTCTGGGTTTGGCTTTTTGGACGTTTCCTCTGGTTTACAGGCAGGTTTCACCTCCTCTTTAATCTCATGTCATCGGGGGACTCTGTCTGTCTGATCATCTCATGCTCACATCGCCTCCCATTAATTCTCATCTTCAAATCTGTGTTTTCTTAATAATCTCCCTCTAAAAGGCAGCAGTAGCTAATCAGCTGCTTGTTGATGTACGTTTTCTGTCGCTGTAGATCTCCAGCAATGGCCGGAGGTCTCTTTGCTATAGAGCGAGAGTTCTTCTTTGAGCTGGGTCTGTATGATCCCGGCCTGCAGATATGGGGAGGAGAGAACTTTGAAATATCCTATAAGGTATGATATTATATGATGACGTCTCTGTGGTGTTCGTCTGGCTGCTGAAGGTCTGTTTTGTCGTAATGATTCCCGGTTCGTCCTGCAGATCTGGCAGTGCGGCGGCCAGCTGCTCTTTGTGCCATGTTCTCGTGTCGGCCATATCTACAGGCTGCAGGGCTGGCAGGGAAACCCCCCACCTGCACACGTTGGCTCCTCCCCCACGCTAAAGGTAGGACTGCAGAAGCCTCAGGAGCTTCGACACAAACACCGGTCGTGGTGTTGCACTATCATTCAAACTCCTCAGACTTTCTAATACTGGATAAACTGCAGAAAAATTAACACAGCAAATCATTCTCCTCTATTGTGAAATAAAGGAGTGGCAGCATTATTCTGTGGGAATGTTATCCATCAGCAGGGACTATCCACCTGCTGATTATGTAGAACAGGCATATCTGTCTTTGACGGGTTTTCTTTCCAGGTCATTCTTAGCTGCAGCTCTGTTTGTCTATCAATTCCGTTTAATTTGTCGATTCAGAACGCGTCATCTGAAGGATCCATACAGAGGAAACTCAGTTAGATCATCCAGTCAGATTACATTTTCAAAGTGTGAAAACCAGCTGACTTTACAAGATAAGATTTATTTCTCCTGGATGAACACATGGACACAGCAATCATTTGCTTGCATTCTATCCTTGACTCTTCAGCAATCCCTCACACTAAGCATGCTTGTAGCGACAGTGGAGAGGAAAACTCCCTTTGAACAGGAAGAAACCTCCAGCAGAACCAGGCTCAGTGTGAGCGGCCATCTGCTGAGGCCGACTGGGGTTCAACATAGAATCACTGATATATAAATACTTTCTAGGATAGAGAAGGTGGCGTTAAACTAGCTCTACAGCTGACTCTGTCTGGGAAAGAAACAGTTAAACAGATGAGCTCTGAGACGGTGTTCATGCCTTAGAGGATAAAGGTTAGCAGATCGAGTTAGTTAAAGTAACAACTAAGTCCATAACTATAACTAGGAGAGAGGCAGGACAAAACACTTCAAATAAAAAATGAAATATTTGCCTGAATAAATTCAGTTAAAGGAGATCAGTTGTAAAATTCTTGTCAGAATAAGAACAGCGATCGAAGCTGGCATCAGGCATCCTGTCCTGTACTAAGTTTTATTTCTCCCACAGCTAAAGGTGTCGCTGAGAACAGTTTGAAATGCAAAGAGAAAAAACAGTCCTGGATTTATGAGATGATCTAAAGAACAGGGTTTAGCTCCCAGAGAAAAACCAAACCCTCTCCTAGAGAGACAGTCTGACCTAAGAAAAGTCCACATATGTTTCACAGGGTCCTGTTCACGGTCAGGGAACTGATTTAGTACACGGAGTAAAACAGTAGAGGTTCTGAGACCATATTAAAGATGAAAGTCAATCTATCAGGCCTGCCACCATCATCTCTAACAGAACGGCTGATGACGTCCAACAGATGTACAGGGGGGATCTAATGTGACAAACATGCCTGCTGAGCATTTAAAATCTTTTTTCCACAGTTGGTTTACTTAGAAAGTGACGCTATTTATTTTTCTGTGTTAGTTTTTCATCCTGAGCTTTGGCTTCATGCTTTGCTGTCTGCACCCAGAACTACGTCCGTGTGGTGGAGGTGTGGTGGGATGATTATAAGGACTACTTCTACGCCAGCCGTCCTGAAACTCTGACCCTGGCCTACGGAGACATCAGCGATCTGAAGCGTTTCAGGTACAGAACTGGTTCTGGCATCAAGTTATTAGCAGCTAAGGCTAAGCTGCTGTCAGTCCTCCTTTCTGTCTAATCAGTTCACCAGCAAACACTGTATGGATTATTAGACGGGGTTATTGCACATGTAAACACCCTATTTAATAACCCTGCTATTAAAAAAAAAGCTGTCACCTGTGGACGTACTGTATTCACCTTTTTCTTCCTTTGGCACATTCCTCTTCTTTGACTATTTGAGCTGATGTAACGAGTACATTTCTCCACTGTGAGATCAGTAAAGTCAATCAATCAATCAATGATACAGAACTGCTGCTAACATCATGATCACATCTAAAGAGACCAACATTGCCTCCCTTATGTGGTTCTCCCACTGCAAACAATCATAATCTAGATAAGTCCTTTTTTCTTAGATTGAGGAGGTAAGTGAGACACTCTGCCAATGGAACAAGATAATTAACATTTTAAATAGGAAAAAACAATTGCATTGTCTTATTTCAAGCACATTATATCTAATTATCTTATTCTAAGAGTAAAAGATGCATTCCATTGGCAAATCATCTTATTTTACCTGCTGAAATTAAGAATATTTCTAGACCATTTTGCAGTGTCAGATGGAATAATACTGTTCTAGCATCACATTGATTAGTGATCAAATCTGTCCTTAGAACCACCTGCTTCCCTGCAGCTCAGATCCTGATGGAGGATCAGACTTTAATCTGGGTTCTAAACCCAGAGGGTCATTTCACTCACTGATGTCTTTGTTTCACGATTTATTTATTTCTGTTAAGACTTGAATATCAGAATAACTCTTAAACAGTCATATGAACACTCTGAGTAACCTTAAAATAATGAATTGGAAAGAAATGATTATAAATGTAAACAACTGAACTAATCAGGAATGAAACACAACGCTGCAAACATCGACATCTAATTACATCCTACAGTCTTAGATCTGGTCCAAAAAGTATTTTTTTATCTTGTTTTGGGATTGATATACTGAGCAAGAGCAGATTATCTTGTTTCAAGAAGAGTCTAGTATGAAATAAAGAGAAAAAATGATTTCAGAAAACTGCAGTTACTTTTATTGAGACTTTTTCACAGTTTCATCTCTACATTGCAGGTTTTTTTCCCATTTACAAAATGTGCTATTTGCAAATACTGGGACAAAATTCACTCAATAAAATTTTTTATACATTCAAATTCAAGCATCTATGGTGGATAAAATCCCTCCTTGAATTCATTAAGTTATCTTCACATATTCTTATTCAGTCTCTCTTGGTTTGCAGCTGATGGGAACGTCTGATGGGACTTGATGAGGGCGTGTTACACCCCTAAAACTGTCTTTTACTTTGATTTTAGTTCCTTCAGCTGAGGGAAAATAATCAAGTTAATCATATCATGGATCAAATGGTTCACTTTGCTTTAAACCTTTTCCAGAGAGGAGCATCGATGCAAGAGTTTCAAATGGTTCATGGAGGAGATCGCCTACGACATCCCACATCACTACCCTCTTCCTCCAAAGAACGTGGAGTGGGGGGAGGTAAGCCTGATGCAGTCCTACCTATTCTGCTCTACTAATCACAGGGATTGATTTAGAATTGCTGCTTCTGTGAGCGCAGATCCGAGGGTTTGAGACCAGCTACTGCATCGACAGCATGGGACACACCAATGGAGGGAATGTGGAAATGGGCCCCTGCCACCGGATGGGGGGCAACCAGGTAACAACCTGACCTTATAGTTGGTCTGAAAAACTCCAGATGGGCAGAGGTTTATAAAAAGCCAATAAGATGAACCTACGTTTCTATAGAAACGACTATGAACAGGAAATCGGGAGGAAAATACGAATAAATGTTTGAGACTGGAGCGGTTTCCTGATTAATTAAATCTCAATCATTCATTTGGCTTCAATTTATCTGTATAGTTTCAGTGTAAAACCAGTATTTAATCATGGAAGTGTCCTTCAGACAGATTCCAGGTCAGCTGCACGCATCTAACAGAGGGGGTAGCTCCATTAGCTTGTTATGGACGTTTGTCTAGACCAGGCATCCCCAAACTCGGTCCTCGAGGCCCCCTGTCCTGCAGGTTTTAGAGGTTTCCTTGCTCCAGCACAGCTGATTTTAATTGAAAGCTGATTAATAGGCTTCAGCTCTACTGCAATCATGATAATCAGCTGTGCTAAAGCAGGGAAACCTCTAAAACCTGCAGGACAGCGGCCCTCGAGGACCGAGTTTGGGGATGCCTGGTCTAGACTGACAGGTTTTAAATGAAAAGTTTGGTCAGCAAAGAATAATCAATGGATCATTATACCTAAAACGAATACGTTCGCAGAGATTTAATGAATTTAGAGTCGTGATCACTGCTGCTTGGAGCGGCCATTTTTGCCCAAATATATTAACCCCTCCCTCCTGCCATCTTCCAGCAGTGACGTCACGGTGCGGTAAGCCTAGCGCCATTCTCCCCGCTTTACAAGCTAAATCAATGGGAACTACTAGACACATCTGCAATCAACAACAATTGTTGAAGATTTCCAGAGGACTTCACCATTGAAATTCACCAGAGCTATAGTGAAACTGACAATGCCCACGTGCATGGCAGCTGGATGCTGGAATACATCGGGGAAAAGTGAAAAAAAAGGGTTATTTCACCTTTCTGATTCCTGATCCTCCACGGACGGGTTGGTCGTTGGATCGCCAACTTGAAGAGGGAGGATTTGCCATCGAACTTCTGGCCAGAGAAAAAACCCGTAATATGTAGCCAACATTTGGAAGAAGAATGTTTTCAAGATGACTTGGATAATAGCGCGTTGTGACAAACACCAGATACAGCACTGGGACTTGATCAACAGCCGATACCGCACCGTGACGTCACAAACCAGTAGGTGGCAGTAGTGTTCTTTGACAAACATGGATGCCTCCAGTAAAACACATTCACATGAAAATTACTCTTAATTAAAAACACTGATCATTTATTGAACAGGATGTAATCATTTCCTTTAACCCTCCTGTTATGTTCATTTATTAGGAACAGCAATGCTGTTCCCGGGTCAGTTTGACCCGGTGCATGTTTAATTATCCAAAAGATGTCTGAAACCAAAAAAAATCCCCAAAAGCATTCTTAATATTTCATTGCTAACTCCATTACTAACTATTCTATGAATATTTAGTCCAATAGTGTTCCTTACCTCTAACAGGTAATGATCCAATTATGATAATTCACTCGTTTTTCAAAAAAAAAACCTGCATGTTCAAACTTTTTTTAATGTTTCACCACTTTATTACTTTTGAAAGACCAACATATAAAACACAATAGTTTTACACAACGTTGAAACTTAACATTTAAATATTTTTTTTACATACATGCACTGTTTGGGAACCAGAAATGAACAAAGTCGCAATACAAAAATACAAAAAAACAAGCAATTGCAATATGAACAAGGTGTATGTGCGTGTGTGTCTGTCTGTCTGTCTGTACATCTACACAGCACACGAGTGACATGTCATCACACTGTGCTTTGTGCAAATGAATTTTGCACATTTCGAGCAGGTCATGCTTGTCTTGCATCGTCAGATGGCCTGCAGACCTGGCACCTCTTCCTCTTTTTTTTCACCTCAGCAGCAATCTATAAACAAGAGGACCATGATTACTTTACTATGGTGTCTTTTTGCTGATCCCAAGACACACACTCTCATACACTTATACACACACGCGCACATACACACACACAAACAAATACACACACACAGACACACCCACTTACTTACTTACTTACCTCACGCATTGGTGTACTTGATGCAGTCCTCTCCTGGATCTCCCTCACTGTGGCTGCATCGGCTAGGGTCCTTGGCAGGTGCATCCTCCGTCTGATGTGCGGCGTCAAAAGCGCCTTCCCCAGCTCCTCGAGAAAGATGCGCCTCTTGTACAGCTTTGACACATTCCAGTCAGGAAATATCTCCGTCCAGATGATAAATGCATTGTAGGCTGATACATGGCTCATGTTATAAAAGATGACCAATGGCCAGTGCGCAGTCATCCGTTTGGTGCTGTAGGACCCTGTCACTTTGTCAAAGTTGTCTACCCCCCCTTTGGTGGCATTATAATCAAGGATCATGCTTGGTGTTTGATCCTCTCTTGCGCTGATTTCAGCAGTTTTGTGCAGAGTGCTCATGAGCACAACATTATTTGCCTTTTTGGGGCAGTAAGACACTAGGGCTGTGGTATCTGTGAAGGCAAGCATGGGAGATTGAGGGGCCCTGTCCTTGATTACCAGCAGCTCAGCAGGGAGTTCAGCCCTGTTCTTTTGGACAGTTCCGACCATTGTGAGCTTTCTCTTTAGAAGCTCCTGACCCAAGTTGTACTTTGTGAAAAAATTGTCACAGGTTATGTTCTGTTCCCTGAGAACCTGTGCCATGTCGAGCATGACCCTTGTGCCCTGATTCTTCTCTGGGGCTCCTCCAACCGGCTTTCCAGTGTAAACCTGCATGTTCAAAGCATAGCTGGTGTTTGCATCAAATGTTGCCCAGATTTTTATCCCATATTTAGCCGGTTTGGAAGGCATGTATTGCCTAAATGGGCAGCGACCTCTGAATGCCACCAGCCTTTCATCCACTGTGACATTAGGGCCTGGTTTATAGAGTAGTGGAAGTTGCTCTACCTACTTGTCCCACACTGTCCTAACAGCTGCCAGGTTGTCTCTCTCCCGTCCACCAGCCCTTGTCTCTCGATTATCAAATTTGTGTGTGGGTGGGTGTGTTTGTGTGTGTGGGTGTGGCCATGTCTTTAATACCTGGTGGGGACAATTTCCTAGGAATATGCTACATTTTGGGGACTCATAGGTACTTGTGGGGACCAACAACTGGTCCCCATAATGAAAGTTTCTCTTCTTGGTGTGGGGGTTAGGTTTAGGACTAAGGTGTGAATTGAGTTTAGGTTAGGTTTAGGGATAGGTATGTGTCGGTAATGGTTAGGGTTAGGGCAAGGGTCATGGTTAGGCCATATAAATTAGTGGGAAATGAATGGAAGTCAATGGAAGGTCCCCACAAGGATATTGTGACAGAACGTGTGTGTGTGTTCGTGTGTGTGAGATGTCTCACAGTTGCAAAGAAAGAAATAGTCTGACATTTCTGACACCGTTTTACCTCCAGTTTGACTGCTGGGTGAAATTGACCCGAACTGTATCTATGTGATATAAACATGCAGGGGGTGGTTGCAAATATGTGAGATGAACCATTTTCATATTATATGTTGATTACACTATTTAAGGCAAGCAGAAGAAGTTTCATACTGAAAAAATACTTTTAACTATTCTTCCTAGATCTTCAAACTTTAAAACGGGTCAATTTGACCCGTAACATAACAGGAGGGTTAACAGAAACAGTCGAACTATTTCTGTGGAAGTAACAGTTTAGGATCAGGGGAGCGCAGATGGATCTATCGGCCACGGGTTCCTCAATGTTGGAGATCAATGATGTCATCTGTTATGGTGTGAAAATCAGCCGCTGTCAAAGAACTGAACTTTGAGTTATTGTTTAACGCAGAAGTTCCCAAACATTTCAGCTTAGAGAGACACAGACTGGTTAGCCCTAAAAACACATCTAGTTATTTCACTCTACATTTGTTAATAACCAAAGAGTCAAGTAATTATATAGATTTTTAAATGATTTTAGTAACGTTCTTATTTAATTGATCACTTTGAATGTCATTTTGATTATTTAATGGGGCATTTAATCATCGTATTGTGTGTAGTAATAACAGTTCCACCTATTAGCAGCTTTAAGAAAAACACAACTTGCTTTGAAAATTAAACCCAGCTTCAGTTTAAGCTTTTTTCAGAGCATTTTATTATTCTTTATCACAGTGTGTATTAAAGTGAGGATTTTATCAGTAACAATGACCAGATATCTGTATGTGTTTAGCTGCTTTATTTAATTCCCTCCACTAGAGAACACTAAGATATCTTCTGAGGCCCTTTAATCTGAGAAAATATCTTTTATATCAGTATTGGGAACAAGTTTTGAATGTAGTAAAGAACACTGGGAGAGTAGGAGAAGCTCCAGTCACCTGAAGAACATCTCCAGGATTAAAGGACTAATGTCCAGCAGGATCTAGAAAAATTCATCCATGCATTTATCTTTAATAGAATTGATCACAGCTGCAGCTGTCTGATGGACTAAAAAGTCCATCAGACAGCTGCAACTGATCCAAAACACTGCTGCCCGTGTTCTCACTAAACTAAGAAAGTAGAGCACATCAGCCTGGTTCTGACGTCCTTCCACTGGCTCCCTGTAGCTCAGAGAATAGACTTTAAAATCCTTCTGTTTGTCCAGAAATCACTGAATAGATCAGCATCTCAAACCATAACAGATCTGTTTCCAGTGGATCTACCTCCCAGACCACTCAGGTCTTCTAGTTCCAGCCTACTCTGTTCACCCAGAACTAGAACCAAACATGGAGAATCAGCATCTATGCTCCACGGATCTGGAACAAACTCCCAGCAGACTAGAAAAGAGCTGAAAGCCTGAGTTCTTTGGAGTCAGAGTTAGAAACCCGTTAGTTTAGAGCTGCCTTTGACTGTTGGAGTTAAACTGTTAACTGAGGAATTATTAGTTTAAGGTTCTGGACCAATTGTTTTATTTCCTTTACTACCTGCTTTTATCATGTTTTTATCTTTATTAGCTTTTATTCTGCTTTTGTTTTTCTTCTATTTTATTGTTTAATTCATATGAAACACTTTAAATTTCCGATGTACTGAATTGTGCTTTAGAAATAAACTTGTTGCCTCCGCTCAATGAATATTATCTGCATAAAAAGGCAATTTTAAATCAGTCATTCGATTATGTTAATTGTGAACAGAAGTTATTATCTAATTGTTTGCATAATATTGAATCAACTCTTAGATAGTTACATTTTGTAATCTCATCACCCGACATTGAGAACCCCTGGTTTAACGGGTGCTGATGATAACATCGGAGGTGTGTTGTGATGTTGTAGCAGTTTATAGACCTGGAACAATCAGAATAGGACATAATTAACATCAAAAGCTTTTTAAAATCGTTTATCAGTCAGAAACCTGTTTCTCTTGGTTTGGATATAAGGGTCTAAGGGTCTCTGATAACATCTGGGTCAGAATCTTCCTTCCAGAGATCGTTGTGTCTCATTATTTAGATGAAAGGTGATTTTAATGGTTGTGTTTTAATGTGCTGACGCTGAAGAGCAGCATTTCTCCATCGAATCATAGAATCATAATCAGATGCTTTGTGTTTCTGCAGCTGTTCCGCATCAATGAAGCCAACCAGCTGATGCAGTACGACCAGTGCCTGACCAGAGGGGAGAACTCAGCCGTCATCATCACACACTGTGAGAGGAACCAGCACACAGAGTGGAGCTACTTCAAGGTGAGAGCCTCTCCACCGCTAACCGTCTGATCGCCGTCCCTTCCAGCCAATAGCTGACCAGCTGCCCTCTGTTTCTGCTCTGCTTTCAGGATCTCCATCGGTTCACTCATGTTCCAACAGGTAAATGTCTGCAGTTCTCGCTCTTTCCCACCAGAGGGAGTTTGGATCAGTGAGGCTAAGCTCCGCTGTGGCTCGGTTACCTGACGGCGCCGTCCTTCATTCAGTCTTTAGAGAAACGACCTGGAAATGAATCTGAGGAGAAATCCACATGGTTCCAGTGACCCAGTCTGTGTCTGAGCTCTGGGGTTTAAACCCAACCAGAACCTTATTCACATTTTCTCTTTTTCTTTTCTTTCATCATTAAGATATTTTTGGAAAAATAGATTTGAACATAAATTAAGTTTAATAACAGACAAATTGCAAAAATTGAGATATAAGTAAGTTAGTTTTCTTGAAAAAGGTGTATTTTAACAGGTAATGGATGATTTCCCACTGGAATAAGATTATTTGAAATTAAAATAACTAAATTATCTTGCATCTAATTATCTTAAGGGGAAAAAAATCCCCATACTTCCACTGGCTGATAATCTGATTTACCTGCTCAAATTAGGGGCAAATCTGTTGATTTTAATATCAGTTCTTGCAATTTAATCCATAGAGTTAAAGTTTTTTAGCAGCAGCCAGTTACAGATTATATTAAAGGCTCCATTTTAGAGGACTGGATTAGAAAGAAGGGTGAAGATCGATGCTACAGCCTCACACTGAGGCAGAGTTTCTCATCTGTGCCTGTAATCTATTTCTAAATTAACCGTTTGATAATATCTGACCCTGAAGATCTCCTTAAAGATGTAAAGTGTTATTGTTGACAACACTGCCCCCTACTGGTGCAGTTTATGTATTAGTGATGGTTAATGAGGCATCTGGAAGCGTTTATTGCCAAACTCTACTGATGCTGCGTTAATATTGACAGAATACTGACACCTGCTGGACGTTTAAAGACACTACAGGCAGCTGATTGGACTAAACTGAATTGATTTCATGACCTAGAACAATGATATCATTTAAATTATTGCAGGTTATATTATATTATTTCATATCTATGTTTAAATAAAAAATATCTTTGATATTTTTAGATGCAGCCAATGAATAATGTAAATATATAACGTGAAAATGTGGGAGAAAATATGAATGAAGATGCTGGTGGACTAGGATTTAAAATCATATTTTTAAGAGTAAGTGCAGTAAAACAGTAAATAAACTAAGAGGCCATTTGAAATTAACTTTAATTCAGATAAGTAGATTGATAACTGAGAGGAAAAGGATGACACAACGAGGAAATAAAAATAAAAATGCAACGGCTGAAATGTTCCTATTCCTTTTAGGCTGCTGCAAAATTCAGGATCATTTTAATAATAAACCACAAAATATGAGACATTTTTTTTTAGCAGATGCATCATGTTGACAGATACGTTTTTAAACAGAGTTTAGTGAGTCAGTCAGTTAGAAACAACTCCTGTATCGGTCACATGACTTTCTGGAAACAACAGGCTCACCGATGCAGAGTTTAGCTCTATGGGCTCCACGCATGAACCCAAGTATCGGGGTTAATGGACCCATCACTATTATGTATTGAAGCCTTTTATTCTCAGATTCCTGAACCAGTGGATGAATAAAAAGGACCTAAACTGTCAGGATGTGGTATTTCCTCATCATCAGTGGTTAAAATGGCGGGTTTATGCAGTGACCAATCAGAACCAAACAGCACAGTGTAACAGAGCCTCATCCTTTCAACTGTAGAGGAAAGCTTTTAAAGGTTTGCAGTGATGCTGATGGATGGGTTTGTTCTCTGCAGGTAAATGCCTGGACCGCTCAGACCTGCTCCACAAAGTGTTCATATCGGACTGCGACGTCAGTAAAAGCACCCAGAAATGGGAGATGAACAACATCGTCGCCGTATGAAGAGTTAAAGGAATCCAGCCCTGGATGGAGAAACATCTGGTGATTTTTATTTTTTTTTTCATGAGGACATGCACCACTAAATGTATCCGAGCGGCAGGTTTTATCCTGAATGACTCGACTGAGGCGCGATAAAAAAAGGCCTGGATTGAGCAGGAACTCTGCCTCTCCAGGGAAGAGGAGCTGAGCCAGCCGCTCCTCAGGAGGAGCTGTTGGGGTTAACATTAATCCTTTCCTGGTGGCTGTTTACAAGCTTTTATTTCTGTTTTCTTAGGTTTCTAATCTTTGCTATAACCGTCGGTTCAGGAAGGTGAACGCAATCATTTCACAGACATTTTTAAATCTGATTTGCTCGTGTATTACCAAAGTCAGACCATCTGATTGGTCTGCAACACTCCATGGCTTTACTCCGTGCTTCCTTCCATCAAACTGTGTAGAAAAATGAGAAATGTGAGCTGAAGACGACGGATGAGGTAGTAGTTGATTTTCTCACATGGCAGCTGGTTGTATTGCTGTGATTGACTCCATTGCACTGACTCTAACAGGCTCATAGCTTCTCCTCCGTACCTTTAGCTTAAGTTGTTCTCGTTCGGCTGGAATTTAATTTGCACTCTGAAGCTAAAAGGAAGGAACGCTAACCTGTGGCTGTTTCTCCAAACTAACCCATTCCAAGCACAGTTTCCATTTCTCCACATCTGAAACTATGAAAACCATAAAGGACTGCTAGCCTTACTGGAATATCGTCAGGTAATCAGATTACTGTGAACTGGTAACGGTCTGTGATCAGCTGGGTTTATAATCATGTGGGATATAGGGGGTGGGGGGGTTATTCTGGTTTATTCTTGATCATGTTTGCAACATTTTGTACGACGTAAATGAAGATGTTTCTAAAGGAGACGGTGTATAATATCAGAGGCCCTTAATGATGTAAATATCTAACTTATAGCAGAGATTTAATAATATGGGCCAAACAATCGGGGCAGTGCTGAAATAAACACTTTTTACTACTTTGTCTCTGTTTGTGTTTGGGGGCCAATAAATGGACACTAAGTGGTTCTAGTCTGGCTGTGGATATGCAGTACAGCCTCATCTATGTTTGCCAAATCTAGATAAGTCCTTCTTTCTTAAAATCAGTGCATTTGTTCTTCAATTGAGGAGGGAAGTGAGACTCTTTGCCAGTGGAGCGAAACAATTTACATTTAAAATAAGAGCAAAACACAATGTTCTTATTTCAAGTGCATTTTATTTAATTATATAATTTAAGAGTAAAAATGCTCATTCCATTGGCTGATCATCTTATTTACCTGCTCAGATTAAGGGTAAATGTACTTAAATTAAGTTGCTTTTACTTATTTGTAGCTTGTTTTTGCAGTGATAAAACAATAAATTAAAGCCTTAATAGAAAGTTGATTTAATTCAGTAATTCTAATGGAAACACTTTATAGAGAGTAATCCTGCACAAACTGATGTTTTCAAATCTTTCTGCTGATTCTGACAGTTTTCAGCTCATATCTGATAAAACCAGACATTTAAGACATTAAACATTTCATCAGCACTAGAGAGACACTTTTAATACAGATATAAGGTTTTCATGACACGTTGGTTTAAACTTTACTTAAATGTTTTCAGGGCTCACACACTGGGCGTGAGACTCTCGCATTTTCACACGCTCTCACTACATGTCTCCAATTTTTCACACTTAAAAATGACAGACATTAAATCTCAGCTACATTCCAGTTATTTATTTAAAAAAACATGGTGATTAGACATAACAATCGCCAGTCCACGTTTTTAATACAACCTTAGTGCTAACACACGAGGACATGTCAGGTTCATATCCAGTCCTTATTTTGGCACCAGCTCACCTGTGCTGACAGCAACAGGGCTGAAGATATTAGAAAAACAGAAGTTATTACGAGGTATGTTATTTTAATATTATCTCACCTCGACTAAGATAATGCTCTTTGTAAATTATTGAAGATTTTAAGCAATCTAGCACTTGAGTAAATATGAATGAAATATACAGCTGCTAGCTTCAATTCAGTTTATTTCTATAGTGCCACATCCAGTCAGATTAATTCAAAGTTTTCTATATAAGGAAAACCAGTTGATTGCATCGATGCATTGACTCGAATGCGATCCCTCACAGCAAGCATGCTTGTAGCGACAGTGGAGAGGAAAAACTCCCTTTGAACAGGAAGAAACCTCCAGCAGAACCAGGCTCAGTGTGAGCGGCCATCTGCTGAGGCCGACTGGGGTTCAAGGAGACAAGCAGAGATACAAGAAGCATCTGTAAAAGGCGGCCCCGTCCAGGAAACACACAGCCAGGCAGACGAGCTCAAAACCACCATGTCAGAGAATGAAGAGAACACATGCACTGCACTACACTGAAAAACAGGCCAATCTCCAACATCTATAATCGGTATATCGCTATAAAAGGTGTTGATGGCAGCAGCACAGCTGATATTTCTCTCCAGGATGGAGTCACAGCCAAACAGGAACAGACCAGATGAAGCTACTATGAGAAAAAGCAGAGAGAGCAAAACGTTAGAGATTGAACTAACAGATTCTGCAGAGTGGGAGAATAGAGATAGAATGAAGCAGAATGATGAAAAGGGGTCCCTATGTCCTCCAGCAGTCTAAGCCTATAGCAGCATAACTATAGAGATAGCTCAGGATAACCTGAGCCACTCTAACTATAAACTTTCAATGATCAAAGTGGAGAATTATCAAGTGTAGGATGATATCAAATTGATATCAAATGATTTGTTTTCTCTACATAGTGTTTCTTTTTAGTAAGCTTTACTCCTTGTTTGCTCTAGTTTACCCTAGGGTAAACTAGGGTCCACAAAAAAGAAAAAGAACCATTACATTTAATTTTTCAAAAAATCAGCCACCCAAGAAAACACCTACCAGGTAAGACACAGAGAGGATGTGCAGAACAACTCAGTCATCCATAGATGAGGAACCAGAGGGATGTTCTAATTTTATTACTACTGACCTTATTCATTTATTTGGTTCATTACATATGTTTAAAAAATTTAATTTACATCACATTTTCCCAAATTAAACATCCAGGAAAAGGCTGTCTTGTGTGTGTTTTTATAGAATCTATAGCCTTCTGGAAGGTCTAAAGTTAAACAGCTGTTTTGTCAATTGTAAAAAAAAAAAAAACAACTAATAACATAATGAGTGAAGCTTTTTAATCATCATCAATCATTAGTTTATTACCAAATATTCATACACAGTCTATTTTGTACTGGATTCGATTACACTGGTTCCTGTATTGGTGCCAATTATCCAGTAATAACTTATTTCCCAAATTTTTAATTTACTTGAACTGTACAGAATAATTATTAAACAAAATAGTGAAATTCTTAGTTTACAGTATATTTAGGATGCAAGTATTTTAGTAGGTCCCGTTCTGCTTTACTTCAATTCTCTGAAAACAACCAGAATACAGAAAATAATGTATATTGTGAGAAAAATGTTCCACATAACTAGAGATTAGTTATTGTTACTCAGTCACATTGACAATGGTGTCAAAAATTTTGACACCGTTTCAGTTAAATCCTCTGAAAACCT
Source organism: Cyprinodon tularosa (assembly GCF_016077235.1). Lineage (NCBI taxonomy): Eukaryota > Metazoa > Chordata > Actinopteri > Cyprinodontiformes > Cyprinodontidae > Cyprinodon > Cyprinodon tularosa. The sequence continues at coordinate 242,076 of NW_024039489.1, read as the reverse complement.
CCGACCTATAGCTGCACCGATCAAAAGCCTTTCAATCTGACCCTGATAAGGGTTGCCTGTCCAAACTATTTCAAAATCTCACTCCAACACTAAAAAAAAAATCTTAAATTAAGTGTATTTTGAGTATATTTGACTGTGTAAATAAGATGATTTGCCAATGGAATGAACATTTTACTATCAAAATACTATCAAATATTTCATAAAATGCACTTTAAATAAGAAAATTAAATAATTTTTTTCTTATTATAAATGTAAATTGTCTTGTTCCATTGGCAAAGTGTCTCACTTACCTCCACAATTCAAGACAAAATGCACTTATTTTAAGAAAAAATGACTTATCCACATTTATTTTATTTTTTGCAGTGAAGGTTTGGTGAAAAGTTGGCAGCCCTAGTGGGTTTTTTTTTTCTAAATATACTTATTAAAATGACTGTGAAATATTGTCAATGTCAATAAAGTCTGATCATAGTTTTGTATTATTTTATGTGTAAACTGATGGATTTTTACACTGATGTGTAAATTAAAAATCCTGTGAATAAAAACGGGTTAAATTCAGAACTTTTCACTTCAGTTTATTTATACAGCGCAGGTAAACAGCACGTTTAATCTCAAAGCATTTTATAAAGATATAATTTAGTTATAATCGGCCTAGCGCTCACAGGCTAAATGTAGCCGCCTGCAGGGTGAGTTAATGTACAGCAGGGGGCGCTCTGCTACAGCTTCTGGACCAGAGCGATGACGTACCCGGAAGTGAAGCTTTCGCACTGCCACACCGAAACAAACAAGAAGCTGTCAGCCATTGAGAAGGAGACGATACTGTTTGTTTGGACGTTTCTTCTGCAGAAAACCAGTCAAAGCTTCTAAAGCTGTTGGACTGATGACATGGCGCTGATTTATCAGACAGTTTGGATTCTGTTGGTGTTTTTTGAAACAACCTACGGCTGGAATCAAGGTCGGTTTGCTTTCTATTTTAAATATCTGATCTGATCTTGATCTTAAATAAATATAAATACTCCTCCTTTAGGTGTTCATAACTTGATACGGAGCAAAAATCAACATTTTTTTTTTTACTTTAATTCATCATGATATCATTGTTTGTTCATTAAATAGTCAACATTTAGTTCCGTTTTTTTCTTTTTTTACTTTTACACCAACACTCCTCGTGCAGAAGTGTTTTCTGCCAAATATCTACAAATCTATCAATGTTTCGCTCATCTGCTGCAACAACATGTTAAAAGCCTGAAATACGGAAGCCTGTAAGGACCGCCCACTCAACCTGACTCCAGGTGGGGTTAGGATGAACACTAAAGGATCAGCTATAAGAACATTAACTTTAAATGTTTCACAGAAACACATCATTCATTCACAAACTGTTCCATTAAAGGTGTTTATTATTCCTCTAATCATTTAAACATCAGTCTAGTTTCTTTCTGTTTTACATCCTATTGTGTTTGTTAGTGGTGTTTTTATGTGAACATTGATTATGACATTAAATCAAACCCATGAATCAATACGTGAAAATGTGTGACCACTAACAGATGACGTCATCCAGGCCTTCAGCAGTGAGGTTTTTATCAGTGAAAGCTAAAAATGAACCCTGACTCCTCATCCCTGTCCCCTGCAGACAGCGTGCTGCTGAGGGACGTCCAGGCTCTGACCCTCTACAGGAACCGCTACACCACAGCGCGGCGCTCCAGCCCAGTCCCTCAGCTGAAGTGTGTCGGCGGCTCTGCAGGCTGCCATGCCTTCATCCCTGAGGTGGTTCAGTGTGTAAACAAAGGCTGGGACGGCGTGGATGTTCAGGTAAGGAGGACTGGGAGGGAGGGTGGCCATGGCAACCATCTCGATTATTAAGGTTTTCAAACTCAAAATTCAGCCGAATTTAGCCACAGATTGGACCCACTGTTAGGTATGGCGGTGGCAGCGTTATGCTAGGGTGCTGTTTCAGTGCTCTTTAGTTTATTTGGAGCATTTAGTAGCTCTACATCAGGTCAACGCCCAGCAGATTGATAGAAATACGTCCACACTGGAAAAAATCTAAATCTAGATAAGTCATTTTTTCTTAAAGTAAGTGAATTTGTTCTTGAATTGAGGAAATAAAAGAGACATTTTGCCAATGGAACAAGACAATTTACATTTAAAATAAGAAAACACAATTGCATTGTCTTATTTCAAGTGAATTTTATCTAAATATCTTATTTTAACATTAAAAATACTCATTCTGTTGGCAAATCATCCCATGTACCTACTCAAATTAAGGGTAAATACACTTAATTTAAGAATATCTTTCTTATTTCAAGAAAATGTTTCCATTGTATATCCCTGACTCCACAGGAACGAAGTGAAGTGAATGAGAAAAAGTGATTTAAATTAGTAAATCTCAATCTGGAAAAGAGAAATTTAAAAAATTTAACTTTGAAATAAAGAGAATTATTTGGTATTATAATTTTTATTGAAAAAAAACATCAAATCTGAGAAAACAAAAGTTTTTGAATACATTTTTTTTTAAATGTCTTTTTTATAAAGCAAAATGATCTAGAAATGAGCAAAAAAAAGGGTATTTACCTTTAATTTGAGCAGGTAAATAACATGATTTGATGCAGTTGATTTTTTTTTTTTCCTTATTATAAATGTAAATGGTCTTGTTCCATTGAGAAAGTGTTTTAATTACCTCCTCAATTCAAGAAATTATCCACTTATTGTAAGAAAAAAAGACTCATGTAGAATGCAGTTTTTTTGCAGTGTGTTGTTTTGTCAGGGACATGTATTGAAATGGAAACCGTAATAAAATGAAGACCGGGGCCCCTCAGCGCTGACTGGCCCCGGTCTTCTGCAGGCTTCGCTCAGCCTCTGGTTGGATATTTCATTCTAGATGGTTCTGAGTGTTTCTGGTTTGTTCCTCTCCGTCTCAGTGGGAGTGTAAGGCGGACCTGGACAACGCCTACAGGTTCGGCCGTATCGAGGTGAGCTGCGAGGGATACAACCACCCCTCTGATGACTACATCCTGAAGGGCTCCTGTGGACTGGAGTTCACCCTGGAGCTGACCCAGGAGGGCCAGAGGAGAAGTCCAGGCAGCGCAGGCTCCCATGGGGGGTTTAAGGAGTGGGGGGGTAAGAGGAAGGCAGAATGAAGCAGAAATATTTCACTGAACGCAAACATTCAGCTCTTCTCTCGTCCTGCTCCCCCACCAGGACTCGGAGGTCTGGCCTCTACTTTCTTCAGCAGTTTTTTTGGAAACAAGCGGCACCAGAACCATAACCAGTACCATAACCAGTACCAGAACCAGCACCAGAACCAGCACCACTCAGACAGCGAGTCATCAGGCGGCCTATTGGTGGTGGCTGTGCTTCTTCTATTAGCTTATGGCGTCTACAAGCTGTTCCTCAGCGGGGACGGCGCCCAGTTTGGGCCCGGTGGGGGGCAGGCGGGCTACCCTCAGGGGAACCATCCCCACAGCATGGGAGGACCCCCCCCTCCTGGCTTCAAGCCTGACTACACAGGTATGTGACCAGAAGCAGAACCCCGCTGGATAAAGTCTGTCCTCCTAACATCTGCCTGTGTCTCCTGCTCAGACTCTCCAGGATCCAGTCCAGGATACGGTTTCCATAGCGATTACACCAACGGACAACGGTACCCAGGAGGTCGCGCCGGTCCGGGCACAGGCGGAGGCTTCTGGACTGGGATGGGGACAGGGGGAATGCTGGGATATCTGTTTGGACGTCAGAGGTGAGTGAAGATGGCGTTTAGAGGCGTATGAACGGCGTTCAGCCTTCAGCTTCCTGTTTCCTGTTTTCCAGGACGCAGCCGTGCAGCCCTCGTCCAGCCAGTGATCACCACTCCACTGGGACCCGCACCGCTTCAGGTACGCAGGCCATAGACAGCAACCGTCCATCGGAACCAGCTGTTAAACTGAATAAAGTTTAGCTTTATAGTCACATCTAGAAGTTACAGCCCTAGTGTTTAGAGCATATAGCTTGGAATACTGAGGTTCTGAGTTCCCTCCTCCCAGATTGCCACTCAGGGTCCCTGAGCCAGATCCTTAAAGTTGTAGGGAAATCATATTTAAATGTCAAATCATTCTGGCTTAAACATGTATATAAATGTACTCTATCGGACAATGTTGTCCCAAAATTTAGAACATTTCTATTTTAAAAAAAAAATCCTCTCTTAAAATATATAGATATATATATATTTTTTTCATTATTTTAGGCAGGCCAGTTAGTTATACGTCAGCCTGAACACCTAAATTCGGCCATCTGTCAATCACATTTTTTCGGTCATAGCATCTTGATTCATATGTCGCAGCTAACATACGCAACAGTTAAAATACGAAATCAGAATCCTTTCCTTTCCCATTGAGTTGCGTCCCAGTGTTCATGGGGATGGACGTCTGTGTCTTCAGCAGGCGTAGAGCTAACAGAACTGGCAGCGTTGCGAGGCAAGGGCTCAAACATGTACGGCTGGAAGCCTTCTACACCAAACCAAGCTTCTGCCGCCCTGGCGTCCTCTTCCACAACATCTTCGTCCCGCTTTCCTCCTCTAAATAAAAAATGGATGACGGAGGAGACTCATCCACGACCTCCGACACTAAACTCTCCTCCTCTTGCATGTTTCCTCTGTCCATAGCGTTCCTTGACAGCGTCGTTTCTAAGTCACCAATTTAGTGCTACTTGGTCCCAATGGAATTTCCCATTGGGAACCTACTAGCAGTAAGTTGCTAACTGGTTAGCAAGATGCTTCAGAGAAACCGGACACAATCGAACTTGCTTGTGAACCTTCCGCCACAACAATCCCGCCCCCTTGATAATCGACCAATTCACTCAGTCGGGAGAATTCAGATATGCAAAGGTTGAAACATCCCTACGAGTTTAACCCCAGATTACTCGTGGCGACCCACAATGACAGCCCTCCCCCAAATAACTATACAAATTGATACTAAAAAATAATACTCATAATGGCTTGCTTGCCAAGGCAGGGTTGGCCTAGTGTTAGAGCAGTGTGTTTCTGCTCTGAGAAGGTTGCAAGTACCATGTTCGATCCCCACAGCCTCCACACTGGATCTCTGAGCAAGACCCTTAACCCCCACACTGCTCCCTGGGTGCCACAAAATGACAGCCCACTGCTTGCCAAGGGAATGGGTTAAATGCAGAGGTAAATTTCTCCAGAAATTTGAGATTAATAAAGTTAAAATATATCAATTATTATGAAGCAAAGACTTATATTTTATAAGACTTATAATTTGCAGTGCAACAGTGGGTACAACTGTTGCACTGCAGCAAGAAGGTTCTGGGTTCAAGAAGGTTCTGGGTTCAAGAAGGTTCTGGGTTCAAGAAGGTTCTGGGACCCGGCCCGGGGTCTTTCTGGATGGAGTTAGCATGTTCTCCCTGAGCATGCGTGGGTTCTCTCTGGGTACTCCGGCTTCCTCCCACAGTCTAAAAGTATGACTGTTAGGTTAAATGGCTTCTCTAAATTTTCCTTAGGTGTGAATGGTTGTTTGTCCTGTTTGTCTCTTTCTTGCCCTGCGGTTGATAGGCACCAGCACCCCTCGTGATCCCACTTGCGATAAGCGTGATAGAAAATGGATGAAATTATTTGCTTTATAATTATATAAAAGCCTGAAAAATCCCAGGTTATAAATTAAAGTCACATTGATTTGCATCCCAACCAGTCAGTCTATTCAGCTCTGAGTCCAGACCAAAAAACACGTTTTCTAATAACTACTGTCATTATGGGTTATTATGGATTAGGGCTGCAGTGATCAGTTCATTTAGTGTTTGATTAGCGTGTCCAATATTCTTCTAATTATACTAAAAATACATACTTTCTATTACTAAATAAATGTTCAGAATTTAGAAAATGATCTGTAGTATTTTAAATGTTAAATAGAAGCAGAGCAGAGAGCAGGTCAGACGGAGGTGAATCTGCTGGTTTATGGAGCTGATGGAGGTTATGGATCTATTCTGATCCTTCTGACAGACGCCTGTTTGCTTCTCAGGTTTCGGTGGAACCAAAAGAAGATAGAAGCTGAGCGGAAGCAGCGTCTCCTCAGCAGACCTGATGAGTGTCTGGATCTTCCATAGAGGGACAGAGCAGACTGTTGCTTCTGTTAGAATCAGACTGCATCCATATTAAATGGATAAAGACGGAGGCACCAGTGAATCCAGGAAAATATGAAAATGAATCTGGACTTTATTGTAGAAATAGAGATTATAGAGTAATCTCTGATGTCCTCTGGGTCTCCTTTAATTAATGAATGTTTGCAGCAGATGTTTGAGGTCTGTAACCTTCTCATCATGGAGGAAAGTAATGTTTTTATTGTTGTTTCTAACCCAAAATATGGACTGAGGTGTAAATCATGTTATCCTGTTTTATCTTTGCTAGTTTTGGATTTTACTCTTTATGCTTGTTTTTGTTTCTAACATGAATAAAGTTTGGTTTGTCTGTTTGTAATGCTGATTAACTGTCATTCTGTGCAAACTCCTCCCTGCAGAGTTTTCACTGATCTGAGATCATTTAAACACAGATGACTTCATGGAACCAATTAACTTTTCTTTAAAAAAAAAACTAATATCATAAAAACCAAACATGTGCATAGATTTAATGAATGATGTCAGATCTGTCCTCTATTAGTCCCATTTAGAAATGAGTTCAATCTACATGTCGTCCCTCTGCCTGTTGTTCTGCTAGACGTCATATTTTAGGTGTTTAAACGCTGCGGTTTAGAAAACGACTTAAGTCACTGAGTTTGAATCTTTATCTTTGCTAAGCTGCAAAACAAACATTCCTGCAGAGAAGTCAGAGCTGACGTCTAGTTGCATTTATTGATTCGATGACAAACTAAGGAATCATCTCTAATGCCGTCTGTTTTATGCTTAAGCAGCCACATGCTTTGTTCAGGTATGTCACAGTTTCCCACGCCGTCATCAGTCCTGATGGTGGATCCATCAAACCACAGCTCATCTACACGGAGCAGCACTGATGCAGTCTGCAGCACTCAGCCCCAAAGTGAGAAAATAACACACATCTCTTAACACCAGGAAGACCAAGGACATGGTGATCAACTTCAGGAGTAGAGCCCCGCCTCACTCCCCCCTCCAGGGGCAGGACATAGAAACTGTGGAGAGTTTCTAATCCCTGGGTGTTCATGTCAACAATAACCTGAGCTGCACTCATAACACTGACACCCTGTATAACAAGGGTCAGAGCCTCCACCTCCTGAGGAGGCTGAGGTCCTTTGGAGTGATCAGGCCCCTGATTATAACCTCCTAAGACTCTATGGTGACATCAGCCCTCCTCTGCGCTGTCGTCTGCTGGTTCCCTGGCAGCACAGAGCGGGACAGAAAGAGACTGAATGACCTGTTGAGAAAGGCTGTTTCTGTCCTAGGCTGCACTCTGGACTCAGTGGAGGAAGTGGCTGAGAGGAGGGTGCTGTCCAAGCTTCCATCCATCATGGAGAACACCTTCCACCCTCTGCACCAGACTGGAGAGGAGCTGAGCAGCTCCTTCAGTCAAAGACTTAGACACTCTGTTTGTAGAAAGGAGCGCTACTGCAGGTCATTCATCCCTGCTGCAACCAGACAGATAATATGCAATTTACCATTTGATACCCTGAGCAATAACTATATATATAATTATAAATATTCGTCCATCGTTTTCTCCCACTTACCCCTTGTCAGTGGGGTCACCATGGACAGGCTGCCAGTCTGTCACAGAGTATAAGTACATTTTGTTGAAATTAGTTTATTTCTCTTGATGTAAATTACATGATTTACCTTTAAAATGAAGAAAAATCCAGAAAACTCTATCTCATCCAAACCACTTAATATCTAATTATCTTATTTTAAGAACGGAAAAAAACTCAGAGTGAAAATTATTAACTTACTTTAAGAAATCTTAACTTATTTTTTGATCAGCTTTTTTAGTGTCCAAAAACCTAATTTGTATTTTTAAAGTGTGTAAACTATTGATCTCCAGAAAAAAATGGAGGGTTTGTTCATTTTATTGACCTATTATTACTGATTTTTTGTTTAATTTTCTTTACATTATAGCGATTGTATTTGTGAATCAGTAATTACTACCAGACACTTTGGTTAAAGGAGACTATTTTTATGTTTAAATACATTTGGAATTGAAATAATTAGAAATAATCTTTCTCATCCAGGCATCTGTTCTCTAATGTTCCTTTACTTGAACATGAACACATCCTGTATTCATGTTATTGTTTCATCCATTTCCACTACTGGATGATTTTCTGAGGGAGTTTTCCTATTTACAGGTCTGCTCTGTCCTTTCTCTTTGAAACAGATTTAAGGTGGACTTCTCTGTAGTAAATTTCTTTAAAACCTTAAGTGGGGGTAATAATTCAGAATGTGTAAAATTCCACAGGTAAAATTTTCACCAGCAGGTGGAGCCGTTGCACGCAGCTCCAAGCTGACAACAAAAGGTCAAAGCCCCACAGCTCTGGAACTGTTATAGCTGAAGGTCTGAAATTTTCTGCATGTGTGGTTGACATGATGTAGAACAAATATAATACAATAAAACCTGCTTTTTCTCAAGAATGTATTTTTTTACTGCTATTAAAAAAAGACCGATCATTTCCGAGAATAAAAAAACAACTTTGAGTCATGTTTGAACTGATTCAAATTGGTCTGTGTTCTACTCACCGAATTTATATATTAGGAAACTAGAGGGTGTTAGCTTTCAAATAATGTATTGCACATGTATTTGGGCTTACAGCTCCTGAGTTATTTGCTTTTCCATTTGGGTCTGCAAAATAGGCGAGGATTACCCAAAATGAGGTGGATGTTAAGAGGTTATAATGATTCAGGAGAGACTAAAGCAGATTTATCTTCTCTGGATGCATTTTGAATGCAGGACTGATCAAAATTAGCATTTATTTTGAACCATTTTGCAAACAGAAATATATAAATACAGTTAAAGTGTAGCTTCCAATGCTCGGCTGAGCCGGAAATAAATAAAATATTTTGAATCTGACCACCTTCAACTACTAGTTACATTTTCTGGTGGAAAAGAAAAGGAACATTACTGCCCTCTAGTGGACAGAAAGCTTAGCAAAACAGTCTCTACTCTTAAACAAACAACATAAACAATAAAACTGTTCTATAAAGCAGATTTAGAAGTTCTGAACACACAAAAAAACCTGCATTACACACAGAGATCATGTGGAGAGCATGCATGTTTAATATTTACTGTAAATAGTCAGATTACAAACCAAGTATCAACACAATGAGTGTTCATCTGTGAATACAGTCAAAACCCTTATAAGTGACATTTGCATATTAATAACATAAATATAAAGTCATGATACAACAAATTATTTCCGCTCTGTGACCAGAGGCTCACCTAAGGAGAATCAGCATGTCCGTTCCTCATTAACACGCTGCCTGACTAAACAGTTCATTCACCTTTTCTACACTCGGTCAGCCACAGACCTCAGGGTCAGGCTCAGGGATGTCATGTGATCGACCAACGCAGCGCGCAGAAACGTGGAGCAGAAGGAAGATAAATAAAATGAACAGAATCCCCCAGTTTAGGTTCATTAGATCTCAGTTTTCTGGCCTCAGAAGCGTCATAATGAACACCGGTGAACCAGCTGTTATCCTCCTCTGGTGCTGGAATGATCTCCAGTGGTAAATAAACATCCAGTCCAGCACCAGTTAGGATAGTTCATTCAAAGTTCAGCCTTAAATCCAATAAAAAAACTTTGGCATGGATTAAAAATAGGTGATCTGCAGTCTGCTTTCAGTGTTTAGTCCTGTTTCTCTCCTAGAGATATGAGCTCAGCTTTAACTGTGACTCTCTTTCATCCCTTTAAAGCCAATTATTGAGCTAGTTTAGCCTCACCTTCTCTAACATAGAAAGTATTTATAGATCAGTGCTTCTATGTTCTTTTTCTATGTCTGCTTCTGTTTTCTTGAACCCCAGTCGGCCCCAGCAGAAGCTGCCCCTCTGACTCTGGTTCAGCTGGAGGTTTCTCCTCACCAATGTGAACCAGATGTTTTTAATCTTTCTGCTCTGAATGAATCCCTCTTTAGTGGTGAATAGAGGGAAACAGAAAAAAAACAGCAAAACATTTTCTGTTTTGACTAAAAGCTCTGGGGCTAAAACATATGCATGCCGCACTCTTCAGATTTCTCTTCCCTCCAGTTCACCATTCTGCTCTATGCTGAGTTGGTCTAATGCATGACACTGTGTTACTGAACCAGTGTGAGGTGTGGAAACCTTCACTGCTTCCTAATGAGACTCACTCAAATTGCTTTCATGCATAACGATCCTTCCAGATCCAGATTGCACTCTGTCCCAGGCCTTCTGGCAAACATATTCACGTATCCATAAGGAAATATGTTCAAAATGACCCACAAACCGCCTTACACTGAAAACTTACAACTTCACCGCTGAAAAGTGTTTTTTTTTTTTATTTCAATGTTTTAATAGAAAAAAGGAAAACGGAGTCAGCAGTGAACCGTGATGATTTCACATCAGGACATCCTGACGACCGTCTGTGGGCAGAAATGATGTGTGTCCTCTGAGCAGGAGCTGAATCAACGCCCTCGGCTCGTGATCCTCCTGTTTCAGACTTTTGTCACGTTGAAGTTTTTCCTGTGAAGCTTTAAAGCCAACCAAACAGAAAATAAAAAATAAACTACAAAAAAAACCAGGAGAATCCAGTTCTTAAAAAGCATACACTTAGATAACAGGAACAACATTAGTACTGTAATTAATATTGTTTATATTCTTCTAACGGCTATCGTTATCAAACACTAATAAGCAGCCGGTCACAAGGGTTCAGGCCGACAGCCTGATCTGAAGAAAACAAAACTAAAAACAAAAGAGAAGTGACATGCAGATGCTCTCTTCATCCTCCTCGTCATCGTTGGCACCATGGATGCAGTAAAGTTTTCACATTATTTCGTCCTTCTGTCGGCTCAGTTTGGAGGAGCTCTGCTTGCTCCTCGGACTGTTTTGGCACACGGTCCGCTTGGCTTCAGGAGAACTGGTTGGAGGATGGATGGTGTCAGGGTGCAGCCATGTTGCAGTGTGTACTCCATGTACAGTAAACAGTGTGAGTGTGTCCGCTTGTGTTGGTTTTAAAAAAGAGGAGCAACTCCTCTCATATTTACAGAAATAAAATGTTTACTGAGGTGCATGAAGGAAAAACAAAAACCAAGTCCTCTGTGGCTCTGAGGGACTCCCACAGTCACGACCTGTGATGTCATCAGAGCCTAGTCACTAACCGAATGGTTGCAAAGATGCTTTCCCCCCCCTAGATTTCAAAACAACAATAATAATAAAAGATTGAACTCTTCCAGTAAAGTTCAGAATGTACAATAAACTACATCAAATATCATTTTCCATTTTTACGTCTTTATATCTTTCTACTAAAAGCATCAGGACTGTGGTACATTTGCACTGCTCTTCCTCTTCTCATCACTCATTCAATATAGTATCATCTTAAATGCATAAAGTCGATAAAATAAACTCTGTTCTAAAATACTCTACTCTGGTTTCCTGTAGCCTGGTCTGATGGTTGGTCCTGGTTCCCTGGGCTCAGCAAAGCAGGACCCAGACCAGCTACAGGCTCCACCCCCATATAAACCTATCAGCTGATGGGAGGCTTTCTGGTGCAGCAGGGGTTGGCTGAAGGAGAGGCTAAGGACCTGTACAGATTCACAGACATGAAGTCCTAACTTGCAGGTAAGGAAAGGAGGGAGACTTCTGGTGAGAATCGGAGCAATTACAATTAGAAATAGTCCGGCTCTGTCTGCAGAACCAGACTCTTGCTCTCTGGAGGTTCTGGTTATGAGTGAGGACCACGTTTACAGGTTAGAAATCCTCCATCTTTCTTTTTCTGTGAGTCCAGACACCCAGAGGAAGGTGAGAACGTCACGGTGGCTGAAGGTAAGGATGGGAAGCTGTCCAGCTTTTCCCTGAGCTGCTGAAGGCTCCTACCATTGGGAGGCGGTCGCTAGTGAACAGCCTCTGCCGTGTTTTATATGAGGCGTGTCCAGGGATCCACCTGGGGAGTGTTGCTAGAGACGGCCCCGGCTAAACGCTGAAACAAAGATCCTCATAATCAGAACCTGTGTGTAGAACGGGTCAGACTCCTACTGGGCCCATATGTGCCAAAGATTTTCTTAGTGGCATTCATGGACAGAAACTTATAGAAAGACTGGGGTCAAACGTTTATCCTTGTTCTAATAGTGGGATTGGACACGGACAGACTTCCTGCCCTGCAGCGGTTTCTGTGTTCTAGAGAGGAAACTTAAAGTGGTAACGTCTGACTGGTTAGGAATGATGGAGAAGTATGGAGGCAGGAGGGAGGTCTGCTGCGATGAGCTGGAAGGTAAATCTCTGTCTATGTAAAGGCCTTCACCCAGAGAATCCAAACATGACAGTAAGAAAGGTCCTTAGCTTCATCCTCCTCTGCTCCCCATCCTTTCATCAAATCCTCTTTCTTCCCCCATATTGGGGTTTTTCAGGCGTGTCAAACTGGGAAATGATGAGTCAGAACCTGTTGGAGGACCTGTACATCCCTTTAGGCCTGGGGGGGAATGTAGCTCTATGGCTAACCACAGATTAGCCACCAAGCTTCAACAGGTCTTATTTGATTAAAACAGAGTTCTTCATACAGTTAGAATAGAAATTCAGATAAAGTAATGATCCTTGGAAAATGTTTACATGTTTGGTTTCAAACCACAAAAATGTCCTTTTGAAGTAACTGAAAGGATGGATGTTAGTCTGCAGAATCAAGAATGAAATGCTAGAACCTCACCAACAAGAATTATCTTTACATTTCGTTTAAATTTCTAATAATATTGAATTGGACTTAGTTGTTTCTATATGTGGTTTAAAATGAGGATTTACAAGCAAACAGAAGAGAAAAACCGGAACAATCACATCATTATCACAACACGTGGTGATTTTATCAGGACATCAGTTTTTGTTCATGGCACTTCAGCACATTTCAAAGAAGTTCCTGCTTGTATCCCCGCGCTTCCTGATCCCTGATAGCTGTTGTTATTGCATGAACATCGGAAACACTGGTGTTTTCTGTACAAGAGACGCCTCCATGGCAAAAATCTACAAAACAAGTGATATCGGATTTTAAAAAACGGTCCTCTGTGCTTGATTGTTTGCCATGGGTTGGTGCAGAAACAGCCGTCCCTCCCTCCGATCCTCCTGGGATTCCCTATACAAATGTTTATCAGAAGCCAGGAAGGACATCTGCCTAGTTCTTGCAGACCAGACGTAAAGAAGTGAAGAGTTTCAAATGACTAAAATCCCGAATAAAAAGTGGAGCAGGTCGCCCGTCGCCACGGGAAATATGTCTTGTCTTTTTCTTAAAGAGGGAAACCCTCCGCTTCCCTTACAGCAGGGATCGATGAAAGCGCATTGACTGGCTGTAAGGCACTGACTTGTGAGAGGTCATGAGAGGTCAGTCATACTGAGGCTCATGGGTAATCCTGGGCGAAGGTAAGCCACTGGAACACGGCCGTTCTCACTCGTTGACCCAGTGATAGACAGACGAGCTTTGGAGCGCATAGCATCTGTGAATTTCATCTGTTGAGAGACAGAAATAAAAACATTTCACATAATGAAGGCGTTGCAACAGGTGGACGGCTGAAGGTGGAAGTTAGTCTGCTGCAGATGAGATGAAAGCCTGAGTTCTTTTAATCAAAGTTAAAAACCCATGAATTTACAGCTGCCTTTGACTGTTAAACTGTTAACTGAGGTTTCATTAGATTAAGTTTGTGGACCAGCTGTTTTATTTCTTTTACCACCTCCTTTTATTATGTTTTGATCTTATTTATCGTTTAATTTTCTTTCTCTGTTATTGTTTAATTCACATCATTTTCATCATTCTGCTTCATTCTCTCTCTGTTCTCCTATTCTGCAGAATCTGTTAGTTCAATCTCTAACCTTCTGCTCTCTCTGCTTTTCCTCAGAGTAGCTTTGCCTCGTCTGTTCCTGTTTGGCTGTGACGTCATCCTGGAAAAAAACATCAGCTGTGCTGCTTCTATCAACACCCTTGTTAATAGATGTTGGAGATCGGCCTGTTTTCCAGTGTGGTCCTGTTTCTCTGACCGTGACTGAGTGGATGTGCTCTCTTCGTCCTCTGGCATGGGAGCTGCCTTGGAGCTCGTCTGCCTGGCTGTGTGTTTCCTGGACGGGGCCGCCTTTTACAGCTGCTTTTTGTATCTCTGCTTCTGTCTCCTTGAACCCCAGTCGGCCTCGGCAGATGGCCGCTCACACTGAGCCTGGTTCTGCTGGAGGTTTCTTCCTGTTAAAAGGGAGTTTTTCCTCTCCACTGTCGCTACAAGCATGCTTAGTGTGGGGGATTGTATTTGAGTCAATGAGTCAATGCAATCAACTGGTTTTCCTTAGATAGAAAACTTTGTATCAATTTGACTGTATGATCTGGTTGAACTGTAAAGTGCCTTGAGATGACATGTGTTGTGAATTTGGCTCTATATAAATAAACTGAATTGAATTGAATAAAGCACTTTAAATTATTTTTGTAAGGAACTATGCAATGTAAATTAAATCTCATTGCCTTGCTTTGCCTTCAGAACTAATTTTTGGTTTTGATAAAAATGTCATCTTCTGAAGCTGATTTTCTGTGTACAATTCTATTCAGTTTATTTCTATAGCTCCAATTCACAACACACGTCATCTCAAGGTACTTTCCAGTTCACCAGATCATCCAGTCAGATTGATTCAAAGTTTTCTATCTAAGGAAAACCAGTTGATTGCATTGACTCATTGACTCTTCAGCAATCCCTCACACTAAGCATGCCTGTAGCGACAGTGGAGAGGAAAACTCCTTTTTAACAGGAAGAAACCTCCAGCAGAACCAGGCTCAGTGTGAGCGGCCATCTACTGAGGCCGACTGGGGTTCAAGGAGACAGAAGCAGAGATAGAAAAAGCAAGCAGAGATACAAAAAGCAGTGTACAGTGTTCAAGAGGTGCAAACACACTGGAAATACATACAAAAGTAACAAACAAAAAAAATTATGCAAACACAAAAATGAGGCAAACAATCAATACAATCAGTTGGGTTTCCTTAGACGAATAAATTGTTAACCAATGATTGAAATGCCTTAGCAAAGTGCCTTGAGATAACATGTGATGTGAATTGGAGCTAAATAGATACACTGAAGTTGTCTGGCAAGAAAAACAAAAATTAGACTAGCATACAAAGGAAAAAATACTGTAATAACAGAGAATACAGAGAAACGCAGGGCAACTGCAAACATATAAATGATGCTAATCCATCATGCTGGGGGTGCTGGTGCCTATCTCCATCAACCTATGGGCGAGAGGCGGGGTCCACCCTGGACAGGTCACCACTCCATCGCAGGACAATACAGAGACAAACAACCATTCACACTCACACCTAAGGAGAATCTAGAGAAGCCAATTAACCTAACAGTCATGGTTTTGGACTGCGGGAGGAAGCAGGAGTACCCGGAGAGAACCCACGCATGCTCAGGGAGAACATGCAAAATCCATGCAAAAGGACTCAGGGCTTGGAATCGAACCCAGAACCTTCTTGCTGCAAGGCAGCAGTGCTACCCACTGAGCAGCCACAAAACACATGCAAATGAAAAAATGCTGCAATCAGAGAGAATCGAGAGAAAAAATATGCAAACATTGTGTAAACAGAAATCCTGCAAATAGCAAACAATTCGGAAATTTATGAAAGCTGGAGACTAGAAGATGTGGAAGGATATTTTTCCTTGAAATCAAATATTTTGAGTGTGGCTTTTCTCTGCATAAATAGGGGTGATTGTTAGGAAGTCTTGTACCAGTCTGTAGGCTGGAATTAGACTATCTGATGTTCATGCCGTGAACGGGAGACCTGGTCTGAGTGTTTATCTGGAGAAATGTATGTCTTTGATGAACTGTGTTTTTTCTTGGGAATAACCAAATGTTTGTGTGTGAGAAAGTTCTTTATGTAGGGGTGGGATAGTTCCAAGGTAGAGTGGGTGTATTGGGAGTTTTTACAAGAAAGGCCTTTTTCTCAGCTTCCTAACTTCACAGAGAAAATTATAAACTGACATAGGACCAGACTCTTGGTAAAGACATAAATGTGATTCTCAGGCAGATTTAAAAAGGTTAAAAGAGTTTGAAAAAACAGTCAAATGAAAATGTACCTTTTCTTTGCCAGGTCTGGTCTGTGGACATTCATCCAGTCGTTTTTAGACAGATTTTGTGCCAGGCCAATTTTTTTGTGCTTCCAGTACTTATTGTATTTGCTACACAACCCTTTTGCACCCATCGGCCGCTGTACTTTAATAATAAAAAACATAAGGCCAGAGAGTGCTGTAAAAGTGATTAAAAAACCCAAGCTGTGCTAATAGTGACAAAATGTGCTTTAAAGGTAACAGTGGAGAATGTTCTTTTTCCAAGTGGATCATCTATATAAGTGGTCCTCCTAATTGTCAATAATTCTGGTGAAATGTTTAAGTAAGGCCGTCTTATGTGTTTGTCCCCATTTTTACTTACTAGTGGTGAGTCTGGCATAGTGGAAAAATGGCAAATCTTCTTATGCTTAGTGTGAGGGATTGTGTTTGAGTCAATGAGTCGATGAAACCAACTGTTTTCCTTAGATAAAAAAAAACAGTGACATGCTGTGAGCTGGCGCTACAGAAATAAACTGAATTGATCTGAATAAAAAATTTTGGAAACAACATTTCAAACATTTCAAGCAGAGAAATGGGCTCATGAATGCTTTTGCACACGTTTAATAGGCTCTCTGGAGCGGGTACAGGGTTGTGCTCGTTGGTTGTTCTCATGCAAGAGAATGTATGAGTCACTTTCTGCTCGTGCACGCTTTGTTTAAAAGTTGCTGTTTGCATCGCTCATACAAACTAACTGTGTCAGAACGTCCGCCCTAACCCCTTAATCCCTCCATCATCATATAGAGCAGGAACTATATAGTGAACTCAGTTAACTGGCCGTTTAGACGGATTATCACTGCTTTTTGCTCCGTTCATCACGTAACTTCTCCTCCACTGTGAGATGCCTGCGCCATCTTTGTTATTAGTTGCCGCTGTTGGGTAGCGACACCCTATGGTGACCAGCGGACCACTGCGACAGCAAATCCCATAATGCTTTGCAAGGAAAGTTCTCCACGCAAAACATTCTGCGAAATATCTGCCTCTTCTGACGCCTTTGTTTTCTTCTCATACACTTCCTAGACACTTTTTCTCTTACGACCCTCGGCCATTTTCAAAGTGGTGAGAAAGGTGAGCTTCAGTGACTGTCTGAAACCGTAGCTCACCACAGATATATGCCTGAAAGTGCGCAGAAAAAGATAGCTAACAGGACGACCACGTAGGACGGCCTTATGTAAGGGCCATACGCTTTCCTTTAATAGAAATTTAGAACCAGGTTGAATAGAACCAGATCTGGGAACTACATAAATAAACTGAACTGAAATCAGTTGAATTCAACCTTAAGAATGAATTAGACTTTTCCATCATCCAATAGATGCATGGATGTATTTAACTTTGCAAAGATTTCAAGTATGAAAGATGCGTTATAACGTTAATGAAGAGCTTCATCATTGTTTGCAGCATATTCCATTATATGGTTTTTTAACCAGAGGCTGTCCAAAAAGAGATTTGGACACTTTCAAAGTATTACAACAATTGAATTAAAACCTTAGACTTCTTAGAATTATTTATTTTAGTAGTTTAATTCTTAAATAAGTTTTGGAGATAAAATGATATTAATTGCAAAAAAAAAAAAAAAAAGATAAATTATTTTTTAATTGAGAAAGGAAAACATTTCTAGAATATACTGCTCTTTCCTTCTTGTTAGCTTCTCCTAAACTTAGAGTAAATTTTATTGCCATTTTATTACATAAAACGAAATTTTAATACAGCTTCCTGGCAGTGAATGCGCATCAGCTTGGTAGTGAAAATGAACATTTCCATTTATCCTTTTAACTGCTTATCAGATATAAAACTGGATACAGTATAGTGTATATAAGCACACTTATTCTTACCATAAACACAGTTCTAAATTAATTTAAATAACATGAAATGTCAAAGTTGACATTTATTTTAAAAAGCTAACGTCACTAGCTGCTGTTTGTTTTGTTGTGAAACTGATTAGAGTGCAGCTGCCTGCTAGCTAGAGTTTGGTCCTCTGCTCTCAGCTTTGCAATCTTTTACATTACAAAGCAGATTATGAATATAACATAAATCTAGTAAATGTACTGGTAGCAATATAGCTTAAATCGCTTCAGCTGCTTTCCCACTGAAATTATCGGGTGAAGGGTAGTGACATTTCACTCTGGGTAAAAAAATGAGGTTGAAGCCCCGCAGGCAGCTGTGTGGTTTTTGCCTCCCATAGCCACATGCCCGGTGAACTCATCATGATGTTATCAATGCGACAGAAATCAGGAAAGTAGACAACGGAGAACAACATGGAAGGGGGCCAGGGCATAGCCAGTGCACTGTTTCGCTATTTTGTCCACCCGGATCTCTCTTGCCAATGTGCACCATGTTTATCAAATGCAACCAAGCCCTTCATTCCCCCTTCCAACCCCACTAAGCATCACCTTTGCACCAGCAGTTAACATGCACCAGCATAAAAAGCATGAGAATGGGTATATGTATTCACATTCAGAAATGCACTAAATTAAAAGTACTTAAATCATTTGGAGCAGGTGAAGTTAAAAACAACTAGACCCCTAAAAATACTTTCACTCTATATTTATATATCATACGGAGTGAAGTAATTGTACTTATTTTGAAATCAGTTTTTTTTAAATGACATTCAATTTATAATTGAAATGTATTCCTTATTATTCCATGAGAAAATACATTATTAAATTAGTCATTTTATAATTTAACGGTATACTGTAATGTTTGAATAAATATTTAAAAAGCACTTTCCAAAAATTAATATCTACAACATTCAGTGTACATGTATTTATTTTTAATGAAACATTGTTGTTCTTCATCTATTCCAGGGATCGGTAGCCCAGACACGGGCAGCCCCTTGCTCCCCCCTGTCTGCCTTACCCTGCCTCTCCCTGCCTGCCTTACCTTGCTTCCCCCTGCCTGCCTTACCTTGCCTCCCCCTACCTGCCTTACCTTGCTTCCCCCTGTCTGCCTTACCCAGCCTCCCCCTGCCTGCCTTACCTTGCTTCCCCCCGCCTGCCTTACCTTGCTTCCCCCTGCCTGCCTTACCTTGCTTCCCCCCGCCTGAGTTACCTCTCAATCTGTGCCTTGGCTCACCAAGCACTTCCACCGAACTGGATGCCTTTGCAACCTAACTTCCTTGGTGTAGCGCTGGAAATACTCTCCTATTTAATAGATCTGGGAATAAGGGGGGATTTTATCAAAGCTCCATTTCTGCTACACTGCAATGTTTCGTAAAGTTTGTCAGCTGTTGTACCACCGATAACAAAACATGGAACTTGTTTTGCAAATGTCAAGGACTCCACTACTACTGTAAAGTGAGAACTAAACTTAGGAAATTTGATCTTGATTTTCCTCTGCTTAGAGTATAAGCTTATTTCCAAGAGACAAAATTAAAAAGAACTGTAAGAAGAAGATAGTCCCAGGAAGCTGAAGAAGCCCTGCAAAACAATGTCAGAGAATTGTGGACAGGGGTAAAGAAGACCAGAGGCTTCAAGGAAAAAAAATTATCAGACATAAACTCTGGACAAATCCAATTAACTGAATCCATTCTTCAACAATTGATTCAATTCTTCCCTCGCCCTTCAACCTGTCTGTCTCTAGAAGTCCAGTAAAGACTCAACTGGAGAGACTGAATGGTAATCACTCAGCAGGTCCTGATGATGTGAGCCCCAGTGTCCTGAAGGCCTGTGCAGAGCAGCTCTGTGGGATTCTACAGCACCTCTTCTTCCTTAGTCTGAACCTGTGGACAGGTCCAGTGATGTGGAAGACATCCTGCCTTGGTTCAATGCCAAAGAAGACTCAGCCAACAGTCCTCAGTGACTGGTGACCTGTTGCCCTGACAACCCACATCATGAAAGTCCTAGAGAGACTTCTGTTGGTTCACCTCAGCAAACTCTCAGGACCCCCTGCAGTTTGCTTATCGCCATGGAGATGGAGTAGATGATGCCATCATAAACCTGCTCTTTCTAGACGAGGCAGAGAGCACTGTGAGGATCATGTTTATTGATTTCTCCAGAACATTACTTTTTAAATCACAAATAAATCTGGCATCAGAACATATGCAATATTGCACAAACTAGAAAATAATTTTGTGTTACCCCTTATTTAGATAAACATTTGAAGTAAAACCTGCTATTTTACCTTATTTCTTATTTAATTTGTTCTCCACAGGTTAAATCTTCTCCATCATCACCTCTGGTGCCTCACCTTCCTCAGATTAATGTGTTTATGCTGTTGTCTCTACCCTACCACTGCAAAAAATCTGAATCTAGATAAGTCATTTTTTCTTAAAATAAGTGCATTTGTTCTTGGATTGAGGAGGTAAAAGAGACATTTTGCCAATGGAACAAGACAACTTACACTTAAAATAAGAAAATACAATTGCACTGTCTTATTTCAAGTGCATATTATCTAATTATCTTATTTTAAGAGTAAAATTACTCATTCCATTGGCAAACGTTCTCATTTACCTGCTCAAATTAAGGGTGAATACACTCAATTTAATAATTTTTTTACTTATTTCTAGATCGTTTTTGCTGTGCAAGACTGCTGGTTAAAACCTCCACCTTCTACCCCATGGAGAGAGGTCCTTGCTCCGTCTCTCTATCAGTTTTTGGGGCAAAACAGAGAAATGTTGATAGAAGACTTTGTAAAAGGTGTCTCATTGGGAAAGTTCCCCAACAGAACCGCTGCTGTCTATAAAGGACCAATGCAACAACAGCTGGACAGTTTTGAAGCTATTCCTCCTACCATCAATGGTGTCATCATTAGTGATGCGCCGATTCCATTTTGTGGCCCCGATACTGATACCTGGCTGTGCAGTATCGGCCGATACCGATAGCATACTAAAACCAGTTGAAATTAATGTGTGTGTATATATGAAGAATTGCATACCACCTGGATGTAAAATAATTGCCATCATGGCTTTGTCAAGCTGCTGCCTACCTTTGTGAAGCAGGAAAAAGACTAATACAAAGTGAATCCAGGAGAACTTTTTATTGCCTACCTGGAATGGGTGACAGTAGTTGAATAAACTGTTGGCTCTCAAAATGGTATCAGTGCCCTATTTGTTGGTACTCGCGGATACCAATACCACGGTTTTAGTAGTGGATCGGGGCCCTGCCTGATACTGATATCAGTATCGGTGCAACCGATAGGAGGAGCCATTAGCAAAGATTTGAACCTGGAATGGCTAAAGCCTCTGAAGGCTAGTTAAATCCGGTCTTTAAACATTAAAAAGACCATCCATAGTTACTGGACATTTTTGGTGTTTCATCTATTAGAAAGGAGAGGATGGTCACTGTTCGCCATGGCAGCAGCACCAATCTGCCCTCAGAATCCAGCTCCCATCCTGACTCCCGTTTGTATAGATACTGTACACCCTGACCATTGCAGGGCTAACAGTGGTCAGCACCCGTCAGGGCTCTAAATCCCCCCCGAGGCAGGAGCCGTCTGTGAAAACAGCACGTAGTCAAATCTGTCTGAAAATATAAAGACCTGCAAAGAAGAAGTGGTCCAAACCTCACCCACAGCAACAAAAAAAGACAGTTAGCACAGATGGTTAAAAGCTTTTTGCAAATCAACATTTTCCCAAGCGTACATCTTGATTTGAATAGCTTTTCTTTCTACCCTAATCAAAAATTTGTATTTCAACTTTCTTTTTTATTATGTATTCAGTCTATCTTTGTCTTATTTTTGTTGGTCTGTGATAATTATATGGTTGAATATTAACTGCGTTTAACGGATGTTTCTCTTTGTGTCGACCTTTAATCATTTAGTTAAAAGAGGATGATTGGCTATAAACTAAGGAAAGTGACGGAGAAAAGAAATCACAAAGGATCAGGGAGCAAGGGTAAAGAGAATAAAAGGGGGGGAGGTGAAAAAAACAATACAGGGTAAAAGAGGAGAAGGAAGAAAGGATCAAGGAACATACAGGAGAGAAAGAAGGAATAAAGTCAGAGGAATAAAGGGAGATGGAAGAAGTGAGGAAAAGCTTCAGGATAAGGAGTAAACAAACGGCAGGAAGATCACAGCCATACACAGATTTGACCTTTAATCTCTTTTTTATGCCACTGCTTCTATTATGTTTTTTCTTTATTTCTTTGCAATAAGTTTCCCATCAGGGACCAAAATACTGGAGTTCATCGTATCATAACTTTATTTATTATGGTAAATAAATCCAGGACTAACGGCAGCCATCTTCAGTGGCAAATCCAGTCCCAATGCTGTGAAGATAATCCAGAGACAAAGATTTACTGGTAGTTTAATAGAGCAGGTCTAAATTATAAAGCTCTATAGTCCAGTTTCTAGCTTTGTTTCTTAATAAAGTAATAGGGAAAACATGACAGTAGTACTGTAGACAGTACTAGTTTTCCTCTTCAAAGCAAAAATATGTATTTTTTAATCTCTTTATTCACAGTTCAACTTTGTGTCTTTTTAAAATATCTTCTAGAAAAAGGTCTAAGTTTTGCTAAAGTGCATCTGAAGATGCCCTGCTGCTCAGGGCGGGGCTGGCAGGTTAAACCTGGTCTATGGCTGTGAGGGGAGCAAAGTTTTAGCTGTCAATCATCACTCTCCTACCCGTGTTAGATCTTGACGCTCTCAATGCCGTAAACGTTGTAGCCTTCTTTATAGGTGGCGTAGTTTGGCTGGTGGCTGGGAGACAGCAGGTTGTAGTTGGGGGCATGTTGAGGAGAAGACAGAGTGTGTGTGTAGTTCCCTGTATGCTGGGGTGATGAGAAGGTGTTGGCTGCCACCTTTACAACAAAAATAAAGTCAGCGTTATTGCTTCATCGATTTCCCTTGTAGAACATTTAATCTTCAGCTGAGAGACTATTGTTAGTTTTTATTAAAGGAGAATTATAAAAAACGACCTGTTGGAAGAAAAACCTCCACATTTTCTGAAGATGTTTTCCAAATCCAAGAACCTTTTAATGTTTTAAACCCAATCTAACATTTTTAGCTCTCTGGGTTCAGGGTGAAGAACACCATGAATGGATAAAAACATCCAGAGCCACTTAGCTGAGATGACTCTAAGGCAAAACTATGGTGGCCGCGAGGATCAAACGCACTGCAAATGCATAAACACGCAGGAAACACAGCAATGAGACAAGACACATGCAAAAGGAAAATGCTGCAATGACAGAACATAGTGGCAGAGCTGTCAAAGTCTCACACAACCAGTCAGACAAACATGCATTCAGCTGACATTTGTCGATCCAAACGTTATAATAACAAAGGCCTTAGAGGCTGAAAGTGATCCGTTCACTGCCCTGTCCATCAAGGGTACAGAGTCACTTTGTATGCCTCTACCAAAAAGATCCAACTCCGTTTGATCCTGATGAAATAAAGCTATGAAGTTCAAGGGTGAATCCCAAACTGCACCCTAAGCACTAACAGTCTCACTTACAGTTGTGGAAGGCGCCTTGATTAAAGGAGGGGGGGCATAAACGAGAATGGAACGGTAACAATGACTATTTAAGGGCTGGACCGTTCACTCGCCCTACCTACTACGTGTTCTGGGATGGCCTTTAAAGTCGTAGGGAAGTCATATTTAAATGTCAAATCATTCTGGCTTAAACATGGCTTTATCAGACGATATTGTCCGAAAAGTTAGAAAATTTCTATTTAAAAAATATTTCTGTTTTAAAATCTGTGTTTTTTTCTTCATTATCTTCTGCAGGCCAGTTAGTTCTATGTCAGCCTGAACACCTAAATTCAGCCAATCATATATCAACGGTCACCTGTCAATCAAATGTTTTCGGTCATAGCATCTTGGTTCATATGTCACAGCTAATATACGCAACAGTTGAAATCAGAATCCTTTCCTTTCCCATTGAGTTGCATCCCAGTGTTCACGGGGATGGACGTCTGTGTCTTCGGCAGGCGTAGAGCTAACAGAACTGGCAGCGTTGCGAGGCAAGTGCTCAAACATGTACGGCAGGAAGCCTTCTACACCAAACCAAGCTTCTGCCGCCCTGGCGTCCTCTTCCACAACATCTTAGTCCCCGCTTTCCTCCTCTAAATAAAAAATGGATGACGGAGGAGACTCATCCACGACCTCCGAAACTAAACTCTCCTCCTCTTGCATGTTTCCTCTGTCCATAGCGTTCCTTGACAGCGTCGTTTCTAAGTCACCAATTTAGTGCTACTTGGTCCCAATGGTATTTTCCATTGGGAACCTGCTAGCACTAAGTTGCTAACTAGTTAGCAAGATGCTTCCCACAAACCGGCCACAACAAAAACTTGCTTTTGTGAACCTTTCGCCTCAACAATCCCGCCCTCTTGATAATCGACCAATCACATTCACTTTATCCACTTGTATAAAGTCGGAGACCACTCGGGAGAATTCGGAAATGCAATGGTTGGAACAGCCGCTTCCCTACCACTTTAAGGGCTGGACGATCCACTCACTCTACCCACTACATGGTCTGTGATGGCCCTTAATGTGGCGGACCCTCCATGGGAACACACAAACTGAGGGTTAGTGCTCAGGGTTAGTGTTTAGGGGCTGGTTTTGTTATCGGGCCCTTGTGTCAGAGAGCTGAGATAAACAGACGGGGCTCCATCTTCTGGTGGTACCCCTAACCAACCAGAGAGCCAGATAGTGGCCACTGATGCAGCTACTAAATGTGTGCCCACGCTGCCGACCATTCTTTAACACCTCGTGGAAAACCAACAGCTCTTGGCATGAGGCTTAAAAGCATTGCTAACACCAGCAGCACTGTTAGCAAACACATTAACACGTCTCTATTCACTTCGCAGTGACATCAGAATGCTTCCTGAGCTTTGGCTCCAGTTTTAAGGAACTCCAACAGTCAGACTGTTTTTCAAGCACAACTCAAGTTTTATCTCCCTTAAAATCAAAGATCTTCTTGCTCCTTTTGATGTTGGACTTTTCCACACTCGATCGCTTGCATTGCTTCGGCTTGTTAACTAATTGTACACAGTCTCAGTGACGTACTCCCAGTCACATGATGACATTATAAATAATATAAACACACTGCTTCCCTGTGTGAAAACATGGACAGACCTATGGAAATCAGTCAAGAGAAAAGTTGACCTTGTTGGGGACAATTTTCAGATGCCTTCAGCTGCAGGATTCATCTGTTGTAACATATCGCCTGGTCCTTTGTCCCAGAGATGAACATGTTTACATGTAAAATATTGAATCAACCTCAGAATAACAGCAACAGACCTTTTAATGATGAAGATGGCCCAAATGTGGCTCAGAGAAGAGAAGCCACTAGATGACAATTTAGCCATGAGGCTAATCTGTATTAGAAGGATAAAAGTAGGAGCTTAAGAACCAGAGATGATCTTCCCAATTGTGAAACACGGAGGTGGCAGCATCATGTTAAGAGAGCTTTGGCTGGAGGAGGTACTTTACAAAAATGTATCACGAGGAAAGATTATGTCGGAATATTGATAATGACCCTGAAAACACTTCTAGATTAATAACAAAGTAACTTATGGACACTGAGGTCAGTGTTATGCAGTTAAAATACAAACCTGACTTAAATTACACTAGTCCTGATAATAGGAATGTTCTAGCAAAGCATTGTGAGAAGCATGAAAATCAGCCACCACCCATCACTTCTAAAAACACAAACACCAAACCCAGTTCAGAAGGTTATTCTACAGAATGACAGAGGAAATGTGTGCAAAACAAATCTGTTATATATATGTAAGTATGCGGTAAAATCAATGTCAATAACAATATTTGCTGAGGTATCTGAATTTGTAAATTTAAGTTAATTAAAGTGTATAAATGTAATATTTGTATTTGTTTCATTTTAATAACTCATAAGTTTAGAAGTTATAACTTTGCAGTACCGATCACAAATGTACACAATGGATTATCGGGTCTTTTTACACAAACATCTCGATAAACTGTAAAATGGTAAAAAAAAATTAATCAACAATATATCTGAATATAATCTGTGAAATAAATGATAAAAATGAATAAAGTTGAATCATTGTCAACAGGTAATAAATAAATTAAAAACCTCAGTCTTGATCTTAAGCAAACTGTGCATACCTGTGCAGATTTATTGTATGAACTTCATCGAACCTGAGCTACCTCTTAAGTTCAACCAAAATTCTTGAAATTTAGCATGTGCTCATTTTTTATATGTTGGAACATTTTAGAAAGTCAGAACAAAAAAAATCTTAACTTTATTTTTTTTGTGCCTTATATAAGGACCACCCTAATGCACAAGTCTATAACCCTCAATGATGTCATTACACTCCTCACCAGTTGGTTGCCTTATTGCATCGGAAAGTTTAAAACAGAACCATCAATGTCAGGTTATATCTCTGCTAAAATATCGGCTCAATCCGAATACCTCAAATTGGTAAGGACAAAGACTGCTATATGGTCACCACAACAGGTCCCATTTGAATAATGAAGGCAGATAGAAAGGAGCTAGGAAGAGGAAGCATGATGCTTCCTAGGGCTGTTGGAGTTAGCGTAGGGACCTTCTGATATCCATTGCCTTCGCAGGGAGCTACCTTGCAAAGGCAAGGTTTGATACAAATACATTTTCTCTTCCTTTTTTCTGTGACACGTAATAACATTCTCACCTTCATATGTTTTGGGTTTTATAAAGGAGAGAGATTCAGATGATCACTTCATTTGAGTACCTTTGATTTTTTACAGCTCTTTTCCTAAATGTTTACAATTTGACCAGCATCCATATGGCTGAATGCTGTCTGGATTCAGCACAGCAATCAGGAGCTCTTTTCCTACCCTGGATAGAGTTCTCACTGTAGACCCCAGGAATGAAAGATTTTTTCCAAGCACTAAGCTCACTTAGCTGATTGCTCCTTCCTGTGTTTCCAAAAAGGCCAAAGTAAATAACCCAGTCCTTCTTTTCACTGTAGACAAGCCATGATCTGCTTCTCTGTTCTCCATTTTTCATTTGGATGAAATAATAGCTGCATGAATCATGACAGCAGACAAGATAGAGGAGAGCAGGAGGCGGGGTTACCAATCTACTTGCTCTGGAGAGCAGAGTTCGCTGCTTTTAGATGTTGTCTCCAAAGTCTCCAGTAGCAGAAAAAAGTCGCTAGATTTGGCGCTAGGAGCTTTTTAGAAATCAAAGTTCTAGAGGGGTCTGAAAAGTGGCTAAATATAGCGACTAAAGCGCTAAGTTAGCAACACTGCTCTTTGCATGGTTTGTTTTCAAATGGTTTGCTGCTGTCTGTTTGGACCTTTCTGAACATGTGCAGCAAATGGACTGATCCAATATGGTGGACACTGAAGGGGGGGGCTGAGACACACCTAATATTATCAGCGTTCTGATGGCTTCTTAGCGAAAGGATTTTTATCAAAAACATAATTAATGTGCACAAATGAGGAATAGTTGTATTAACCATACATGTGAACAGAGTTTTAAGGGGCGCCCAGGTAGTTGGGGCCCTTGGCAATTGCCTAGTATTGCTTAATGGTAAATCCCCCCTGGGTGCATTACTGCCACCAACTGGTAAGGAGTGTAACAGTTCTATCAGGGTTGCAGATTTGTATCGCTGGATTTGTGATTGCTACTTGCATTGTTGTAAAAGTGTAACTTCTTAACTTGTATTCTAACAGGTAATATATTTGATTTCACATATATGTACAATCAGAAACAAATAAAAATCTTACATTTATACTTTCATTGAATTGGATTGTAAATATTCAGACACCTAAGCATATGTTTTCATATCCTACCTATAGTTAGTTTATTTTTCTACTCTATGTAAATATCCAGCTTGTTTATATTTTGTTTATTTAGAGTTTTGGAGAAATTGTACACTTTCTCATTGTCTCATTGTCTACATTTGACCTCATCCAGTCAGATTGATTCAAAGTTTTCTATCTAAGGAAAACCAGCTGATTGCATCGACTCATTGACTCTTCAGCAATCCCTCACACTAAGCATGCCTGTAGCGACAGTGGAGAGGAAAAACTCCCTTTGAACAGGAAGAAACCTCCAGCAGAACCAGGCTCAGTGTGAGCGGCCATCTGCTGAGGCCGACTAGGGTTCAAGGAGCCAGAAGCAGACATAGAAAAAGAAGCATAGATACAAAAGGCAACTATAAGCTTCATCTTACAGTTGCTCTTGTGTTTGAAATAGAAAGTATTTCTGTACAACTGAGAGTTGACTGAACTCATTTTAGAACCTGGTAATGGCCAGGGGGACTCATGTATTTAGACTTTTGGGCATTTCCAACTAAAACATGGCAAAACCTTATATTTAGACAAGTCTAAATTCACAAAGCGATTAAGTACGCCTGTTTTTAACTATCTATAGTGATGTAATTATGGTGCACAAAGCATGTCTGCAAGTTGGAAGTAATTGAGGACACTTCTAAAAGGGATATACATGTCAAGTTAAAGACTGGATATGTCGTTATATTATGTAACCTCAGACAGCAATTCATTAAAGCTCTTACACCACCTGCATAGATGACACTCACTACTATTGGGGTAACATGAGTGGAAAAGCATGCTCACTAAAGGAAAGCCATTCTCAGCGTGTCCTTTTACATCAATGTTATCAACAGAGAGGCAATCAGAGCGTTGTAATATAGCTAACATCCAACAGGAAGCCGCTCGCTTGAACCACTGACTTATAATGATGCTGCTAAGACAGGATGATGTCTTCTCATCATCCTCAGTGTGTATGAATTAGGTGGATTAATAAGGCATTAAGCTGGTTAAATTAATTTAGCCAAAACACCCTCATCACTCCGTCAGGGTATAGCTACTTTCCAATTACAATGTTCATAACAATTAATGACTGTAGCTTTGAGACCAGGACACTTTGAGACAAAGGTGGTTAGTTGGATTTTATCCCATATCATTTTTACTTTGAATGAAAATCCTTCCTCTTTAAAAAAGGTTTTCATCCATAAACAGTAGCTCCAAACAGAAAAAGCCTATTATAGAAAACTGCTCTTCATTATCAGCCTGACGGACAGGAGTGTCGATCCCACACAGAGGAGGAATGGATGAAACGCAGGCCTGGGATGGAATCGGCCAGCTTCCTCTGAAGCAGCTCCGCTGTCAGGAAGCTGCTGTGGTCAGCAGCTGTGTGGATAAAGGCTGCAGAGGTCTTCCTGCTGTGTCTTGCTTCCATGGTGGCAAACCCTAGTTAAGTGTATTACTGACATGTAAAGGCCTGAGGGAGAAAGTCAGCATCTTCTGTCATTTGAAAATTGTGTTTTTTAATTCACAATTATAACAGCTTGACAGTGACGCAGTGAGTAGCACTGCTGCCTTGCAGCATAAAGGTTCTAGGTTCAATTCCTGACCTGGGGTCTTTCTGAATGGAGGTTGCATATTCTCCCTGAGCATGCGTGGGTTCTCTCTGGGTACTCCTGCTTCCTCCCACAGTCCAAAATCATGACTATTAGGTTAATTGCCTTCTCTAGATTCTCCTCAGGTGTGGGTGTGAATGGTTGTTTGTGTCTGTGTTGCCCTGCGATGGACTGGTGACCTGTCAAGGGTGGACCCCGCCTCTCGCCCATAGACAGCTGGAGATAGACACCAGCAGCCCTCACCACCCCGCTTTGGATAAGCATGATGAAAAGTGGATGGATAATTCATGATCATATTGCAAGTGCTATTGTTTGTCCACCTGGCCTGTAGCAAACCATTTCTGCTCTTATGAACAAATCCCAGGTTAGAGGGCAGCTAACTCTATCAGAAGTGAACAATAACCACAAATGTAATTCTAAAATAGAATGTAGGACTTACCCCTCTTTCACAACATAACTCAGCTATTGCCCCCCAAAGCCCCCTTTCTGGATCCTGAATAAACAAATTCCTGACCTTCACCTACCTGTCACCCTCTTATCCGACATTCTGCCTCTGAAACAGCTGGACAATTGGATTTAAAAATATCAAGGAGCTGTCAGGAGCTTCACCTGCTATACTAATATACTTCTGCATAATGGTTCCAGGGATCTGTTTAACTAAGCAGGTTAAACTCTCATTTCTAAATTAATCTAGCCTAAAGTCAGGAATTCTGAGTTTTCCTGAGGCTTTACAACAACTGCTATGAATTAGTTCAATCAACTCCAAGTAGAACCCCTCAGAGTTCAGCGTGCATAACAAGTATGAAAAGCCATTATCAGTGAAGCCCCGATTCGACGAGTCACCATGACAACAGGCAACAGGAAGTGCCTTTTTCACCCCACTGGAACTAGAGATTTAAACTAAGAAATGCAAAAAAATGGAAAATGTGTTTAAAAGACAAAGAAACAGCGCTACAGCTACAAAGGAGACGACAGTGGGGAAGGAGAAGATTGTTGCTCCAGTTAATTCAGAAGTTTATACAAAGTGGCCTATGGCAGGTCGATTTTACATTTACACTCTCCGCTCTGTTGTTCCATTTGTAGATCACTTAAATATGATTCCTGATAAAAATGACAATTCTAGACTTAACTGTAATAATATATTTAGTATTTTATACTTAATTACATTTTTGCAGCAGAAACTGAATTCCAGGGGAAAAAAAAGGTTTTTATATATTTAGAAATGGTTACACAGTTTAAGTGGCCAATCTGGGATTTATCAGCTTGACTGAATATTTATTTAAGATGTCTGAAAAACATCTCTGAACATGTCTGAAAATACAAATTAAATCTAGTAACAATAGGAGTATGTAGTATGTAGATCTAAAATTAATTGTAGACATCCATAATATTTGAGGCAGACACCCTGTCTACTTTTAAGGCTAGGCTTAAAACTTTCCTTTTTGATAAAGCTTCTAGTTAGAGTGGCTCAGGTTATCCTGAGCTATCTCTATAGTTATGCTGCTATAGGCTTAGACTGCTGGAGGACATAGGGACCCCTTTTTCATCATTCTGCTTCATTCTATCTCTATTCTCCCACTCTGCAGAGTCTGTTAGTTCAATCTCTAACGTTCTGCTCTCTCTGCTTTTTCTCATAGTAGCTTCATCTGGTCTGTTCCTGTTTGGCTGTGATGCCATCCTAGAGAGAAATGTCAGCTATGCTGCTGCCATCAACACCATTATTTATAGATGTCAGAGATTGGTCTGTTTTTCAGTGTAGTCCTGTTTCTCTGACTGTGACTAACTGGATGTGCTCTCTTCATCCTCTGAAATGGGAGCTGGCTCTGAGCTTGTCTGCCTGGCTGTGTGTTTCATGGATGGGGCGCCTTTTACAGTTGCTTTTAGTATCATTGCTCCTTTCTGTATGTCTCCTCTTCTGTCTCCTTGAACCCCAGTCGGTGTCGGCAGATGGCTGCTCACACTGAGCCTGGTTCTGGTGGAGGTTTCTTCCTGTTAAAAGTTAGTTTTTCCCTCTCCACTGTCGCTACAAGCATGCTTAGTGTGAGGGATGCATTTTAGATAGAAAACTTTGAATCAATTTGACTGGATGATCTGGTTGAATTCTAAAGTGTCTTGAGATGACATGTGTTGTGAATTGGCGCTATAGAAATAAACTGAATTGAATTGAATAGTGGATCAATGTATCTATTTAGGTGAAACCAGCTGGCAGCAGGTGAAGATGAAATCTAAAAATTTTCATATATATGGAACCTCATCGGCTCATGGGGTTCAGTTTGGTTCAGTCTTCTTTTACACGGTAAATACCAAGTGGCTGTTTGCATCCTCTTCAGATGTTATCATCCGAATAAATAACCGTTATTAGCGACTATCAGTCCCATAGGATGGCTTCAGATTGTGCCAGTAGGCTCAGTAGGTTGTTATCGCTGAATGAATTCTAACCCTGACCCTAAAGTAATTTCTTTTCGGTTTTTTAGAATTAGTGAATCTATGTATGTGCAATCTGAAAATAATTTCAATAATTCTTGTTAAAAAAACAAACAAAAAAAAATGTCTAAGGACCCATTTTAACATGTGCTAAATTGAAAGGAGAATGTGACAACAAATTTAAAGTTAAGTGTGATAATGGAGTAAAACGCGTGTGTTGATTAAAACCTGCAGGGAGAGATGATCGGTTATTTTTCTGTGGTTCAAACGTCAAAACCCAACAACAGCGTTAAAGACGTTAGTCCTCCTTCTGTATTGACATCAAACCTGGAAGTATGCCAACATTAGCCTGCTTTGCTATCACAATGCTCAAACTAGCATGCCTTGCTATTATCATGCAAACATTAGAGATTAGCATGCCTATCACCATGCTAGCATTAGTCTGCCTTGTTACCACAATGCCAATATTAGCCTGCCTTGCTGTCACCATGGCAACATTAACTTGCTTTGTTATCACCATGGTAACACCTAGCCCTCCTTGCTATCGCCATGGTAACATTAGCATGACTTACTATCACCATGATAACATTAGCCTGTTTTGCTACTACCATGCTATCCCATGCTAATATTAGCCCTCTATGCTATCATCATGTTAACATTAGTCTGCCTTGCTATCACCATGCTAACATTAGTCTGCCTTGCTATCACCATGCTAACATTAGCCCGCCTTGCTATCACCATGCTAATATTAGCCTGCCTTATTCTCTCTTCCATCTTTCTTCCACCAATTAGGGACTGGCCTTCAGACAGCTTTTAAGTGTTGCTGGTATTGTGTAACTTTCTATCTAATTTATGAGACAACATAAAACGATGGTAAACAAATCATGGCTAACTGCTAATGTTGCTAACACCACATGCAGATGAGAAAAAAAGGTGGTATAAAATGGGATCCAAATGAGCTCTAGTGAATTTTTTTTCTTCCTAAGAAAAGTAAACATGAATTTTAAGTTATTTTTAAAAGGACTGTACAGTAAAATACCAGGAATTTACATTTTAAGTTTTAGAATGTGATCATTGTGTTTTAGATGCATCTATTTTTAAAGAGCTATTTTCTACTGCAATTAGTGCAAGCTTTTTTGGATATGTCCACTGAAAAGTTCCCCTATTCTTTATATTACAAAGAACTCAAACTCAGACTGATTTTCTGATTAGACAAAAAACTGCTTTGATCTAAATAGATTTTTAGGGTAGTTCTGAAAGTTTATTTTAGTGTTATTGTTCTTTCATGGCCGATCTGTATCTAGATCCATCCATCAACCCATGAGCTTCGAAGAGAGGGAGGTGTGCTTCTGCTAACATGCAGCGCTCATTCATTCACTCTTGGCGCTAAACCAAAATGCGTGCCATCTTTTTTAAATCATGCATATTTTTTTTCTGTTGGTACGATTATGTTGTACATTATGTGGGTCTTTCACATACGGTTCAATTAAAATGCACAACAGGTTGTGATTGTTATTAAGGTGTCAATCCTAAAGGGAAGACGGATGGAGCTAAAATCCAGCCAGTTTAATGGTTTCGATCCAAACAGTTTATGAGTCCAGAACTCATCTCATCTGAGAAACTGTGCCAAAGTTTGGGACATACTTTATAAAAATATGCAATAACTCATATCCCTAAATTAGTACTATAAGGAGGTTTAAATGTTGGCTATTCCAAATTTATGATGATAGAAAATAAGTATTAAATTCATATAGTGAAATATGTTTTAAAAGAGTACCTTCATTTTCTTGGCTTCGGCGCGGCTTTTGTAGCAGAATTCAACCAGCGCCACCATCATGGCCAGACCCAGACCTCCAACCAGGATGTAGAAAACTCCCGCCACGTTGCTGAGAGACAGAGCGCTGGTCTTTTCCTAGCACCAAACACGCGTCCACCCACAAACATACACAGAAAAAACAAAAAGAAAAACAGGACAGCCAGAAAAACATGTTAGTTTGGTGCAAATATAAACTAAAGTAACTTTATTAACATTTAATCCAAGCATTGTGTGTAGTTTCTGTTTAGAATCATGGAAAAAAATAATATCTACACATAGATAGATCCTAAACACATATGGAAACCTTATATACCAAAGCAGTGAGCTAACATAGATGTGTTCTTTTAAAATTAAACGGTTAAGAATGTGTAAATCAGTGTAAAAAGTTCTACCTGCTGTGGATTTGGACACCCCCACCATCATATATACAGGCCTTATGATAATGAGACGGCTTGTTTCTATTAGCTAGTTTCACACCAGTTGATTAACTAGTTTCACAGCAGTTCATTGATTAGTTTCACGTCAGTTGATTAACTAGTTTCACACCAGTTCATTGACTAGTTTCACACCAGTTGAATAACTAGTTTCACACCAGGTCATTATCTAGTTTTACTCTAGTTCATTATTTAGTTTCAAACTATTTGATTGACTAGTTTCACACCAGTTTATTAACTAGTTTCACACGGGTTAATTAACTAGTTAAATACCAGTTCATTATCTAGTCTCACACCAATTCATTGGCTAGTTTCACATCAGTTGATCAACTAGTTTCACACCACTTGATTAACTAGTTTCACACCAAGTCATTAACTAGTTTTACTCTAGTTCATTATCTAGTTTCACACCAGTTCACTGACTAGTTTTACAGCAGTCCATTATCTAGTTTCACACAGGTTTCTTTACTAGTTTTAAACCAGTCCATTATCTAGTTTCACACGTGGTCATTAACTAGTTTCACACCAGTTCATTGTCTAGTTTCAAACCAGTTCATTAACTAGTTTCACACCACTTCATTACCTAGTTTCACACCAGTTCATTATCTAGTTTTGCACCAGTTCATTAACTAGTTTCACACCACTTCATTACCTAGTTTCACACCAGTTCATTAACTAGTTTCATACAAGTCCATTATGTAGTTTCACACGGGTTCATTAACGAGTTTCACACCACTTCATTATCTAGTTTCACACCAGTTCATTAACTACTTTCATACCAGTCCATTATCTAGTTTTACGCCAGTTCATTAACTAGTTTCACACCAGTGCATGATCTAGTCTCACACCAGTTCATTGACTAGTTTTACATCAGTTGATTAACTAGTTTCACACCAGTTCATTAACTAGTTTCACACCACTTGATTAACTATTCACACTAGGTCATTAACTAGTTTCACACCACTTGATTAACTTTTCACACCAGGTCATTAACTAGTTTTACTCTAGTTCATTATCTAGTTTCACACCAGTTCACTGACTAGTTTCACACCAGTCCATTATCTAATTTCACACAGGTTAATTTACTAGTTTCAAAACAGTCCATTATCTAGTTTCAAAACAGTTCATTATCTAGGTTCACACCACTTCATTATCTAGTTTCACACCAGTTCATTAACTAGTTTCATACCAGTCCATTATCTAGTTTTACGCCAGTTTATTAACTAGTTTCACACCAGTGCATGATCTAGTTTTACACCAGTTCATTAACTAGTTTCATAACGGTCCATTATCTAGTTTTCCACCAGTCCATTATCTAGTTTTACACCAGTTCATTATCTAGTTTTACACCAGTTCGTTAACTAGTTTCATACAAGTCCATTATCTAGTTCCACACTAGTTAATGAACAATGGATCTGTTCTCATACCGACAGATGTCACAGATGCTATGATGGAACCACATTTTTTTTTTTTTTTTTAGAGATTTGATATTTTCAATAGTTTTTTCTTTTTACCCTTTCAGACTGAGTTTATGAATGTCTTTTTACAAATCATATTCTCTTATTCTCTTCTTCCAAGCCAATATAAACACTTAAAACCAGGTTGCTAACATCCAGCAAATCAATAGAAATGCACCTTTACTCATTACTCCATATAAAACCCCACCAGCAAAAATAAAGAGAATGTGACCTGGAAAAAAATAAATAAATAAAAAAAGTTACTCTCAAAACCATTTAATGGTTGCTTTTCATGTAAAAAAGGTGTTTTTTGATTGCAACAATAATGGAACAACTCAATTTATTATATATTTTGGGTCACTCTTCTAAAATGTGGTTAAAATGTTTAGCCTATTTAGGGTTTTAGATGGCATTTCTGCCCTGGAATAAACAACTGAAATGAATGTTAAACAGCTCCAAAATGATAAGGTTAACATTCAATGTTTTGGTACCAAGATAAAGGTAAAAGATGATAAAGGTAGAATCACTATCACAGCTGTTACTATATCTGATTTACTTGTAATTAAACAAAACAAAATTTTATAAGCTACTTTCTAAATAAGCAATGAGAAAAACCAAAAAGTGCCTTTAAGAAACTTAGCAGATGCCTTAGATTGTATTATTGTAATATTTATTATGGCTGCAACTAACGATTATTTAGCAATTCGATGAATCTGTCAATTATTTTTTTAATTTATCGATTAATAATCAAATAGCAAAAGGTTCCTTAAAGAAGATTTTTTTAATGAAAATAAACCAGGTGAAATTAAAACTTTTCCACTTGAGTTCTGGATAGAGCAGATCTATTACTAAATTAGTTATTATTTCAATAACTGATTAATTATGATTAATCCAGTTGTTCCAGCGCTATTCTTTACCACTACTGCTGCAGTTTAGGACTGAATCAGGTAAGTCAATTTTGATTCACAATGGTTTTAGTCGATCAGTGTGCACAATTTTATTTATTTTTTTTGCCACAATCTCATCAAATTAAAATTAATAATAACAATAATAATAATAATAATAATGAAACTTTATTGATCTCACATTGGAGAAATGTATCTCTGCATTTAACCCATCCCATTGGGGAGCAGTGGGCTGCCATTGTGCGGTGCCCAGGGAGCATTGTGGCTCAGAGACCCAGATGGGCAGTCTGTGGGAGTGGGTTTCGAACTGACAACCTCAGGAAAGCCAAGCTCCATGCCCTAATCACTAGGCCGCCACTCCCCTCAGTTTAGTTTATTCAGCTCATCTGGTTTCCAATGTGGGAATCCTGTATTTGACAGAACCTTCTTCTCTGATATCACTGTGACCAGCGCAGCTCCTGAAGCTAACTGCTGCAAAAAGCACAGCTGTTAACCAAAGAGACAACAATGTTTAAATTTAACCTTTGTTATTCACAGGAATCGCAGCACATGACGTCACCTGACAAACTGCTTCTACATACGGGGAAAAATTAGTGTTTTTTTCCGTCTCTGCCCAAGCAGGCTGGACAGCACTACTCTAAGCTGATTTTCGGAATATCTCAAGCAAT
Source organism: Cyprinodon tularosa (assembly GCF_016077235.1). NCBI lineage: Eukaryota > Metazoa > Chordata > Actinopteri > Cyprinodontiformes > Cyprinodontidae > Cyprinodon > Cyprinodon tularosa. The sequence goes on along the minus strand of NW_024039489.1, from coordinate 204,882 downwards.
TTAATTTTAATTCACTAACATGAGTAGTTGATGAGAAGGTCGACACTCTCAGCTTCATTATCAAACACAACAATGAATGTCCTTATAAACCATATTATAATAGTGAGATTCAAATGTCAGCCACAGAAATGCATTAACGGATTCTTTTTTGCTTTAAAAGGTTTAAAACTTATTACTAATTAATAATTATTAACCAAAACAACTATTTATATTCATTTACATTTGTTTGAAATGTCCACAATTGTTTTTTGTTTGTTTACTGAAGATCAGTTTACTAAAAGTAACTTTTTTTTAGATTAATGCTTGAAATAATCAACAGAATCATTGATTACTAAAATAATCAGACGCTGCAGCCCTATTGTCAAGCATGGTGGTGGCAACATCATGATAAGGGCCTGTTTTAATGCACAGGTGCATGTAATAAAAAAGTAATACCACAAAACAGACGATGGGCCAAAATATTCAAACTGTCATCTGTGGTTTTGACCTGGTTAACATCAGTTAACCTGCAAGTGAACAACAGATTAACTGAGGCTTTTGTTCTTTTCCATCTAAAGCATATTAATCTCAGTGCTGCCCACCATTAGTTAGAACTGAAGAGACCTTTTGGATGAGAGGAGAAACGTCTTCTAGAAAACTTCACGTCCAGTTGCCTAGATGGAACTATGAAAGCCTGATTAGCTGATGTTTAACTGCTTTGTTTTCATAATGGAGGAATCTTTTTAGCCTTAGGCATCTGGGCTGTTCTTAACTCTGCAGAAGTCAGATCTAAGCCGGAGAGCAAGATTTAAATAAACGTTATTATTCCTCAGAAGAAGAATGGTCGGGTCTTCAACCAGAGTAATACCAGAACCTGGTGAAGTCAACATAGAGTGAAACCTACATTCAGACACTGTCAAAACTAATTCTAATATTAACCAAAGTTAATTAAGGAAATAGAAAAAGGCTTTTGCAAAGCTTTAAATGATGATTTAATCCATCAAAGCCAAAGTTGTCCAAACCAACCTGGACCTACAGGTATGTGAAAACAAATCAGGAATGAACCAGAAAAGCTGAATTCAGTTTCAGCAGCTAGTAAGGTCAGAGTTCATGATTCAGCAAAAATAAAAAAAATGGATCACGGGCCAAAACCAGTGCTGACTGGAATTTATTAAAAACAGCAACTAGTTTGTGTAGTTTGGTTTATTCTATATAGCTGTCACCCGAGGCATAGAGGGACTGTCAGGCTCCATTAAGTAGAGGCCATTTGGCATTCGCCACCAGATGGCGTCACATCTGTTCAGGTCTGCTCATCACACCTGGCACTGGAATTTTATTTAGGCTCAAAAAAGGACTATTACCCCCTTTCCCACTGGACAAATATCCATTTAAACCCGGGAACAATTGGCATTTGTTGGCAGTGGGAACAGCTCACCAACACGTGTCTACCCAGTTCAAACGACTCTGACCCACGTTAAAATCCTCTTGGCTCGGATCGGCATGCTGTGGGAACACCACACCAGGTGTGACCCACTAAATTACGTGATACCATTGAATGCACCATACGGACGCAAACACCTTTGCTTCTGATCTAAGAAGCAGAAAAAACTTTGTTACTATTAGTTAAACATGGAGCAGCTCTGGTGAGGGGGATTCAGAAAGAAAACAATAAAGCACACTGACTACGCCCTGGCTTCCTTCCATGTTGCTCTCCATTGTTTACTTTCCTGATTTCTGTCACACTGGTGACATCATCAGCGCTAACCCAGCATGATGGCGTCATCAGCCACACAGCTGCCAGTGAGGGGATAGACTAGCTTTTTATGCCAGTGGGAAGGAGCCCACGGTTCGACCCATGTTTGAAAAACACGCCATAACCCACTATTTTCAGTGGGACAGAGGCTTTAGAGGATGAATGATTGGCGTTTATAATCTAATTAGGATCAAATGGCTTTTAGCATTGTTTGCATTTGCCTTAAAACAGGACGTTTAAAACAACTCTTTAAAAAAGACCAGAACCGAACTCCTCTACAGACAAGTCCTGTCAGACAAATACCTGATGTTTTGTTTCCTGTTGATAGAAGGAAAAAGCTATTAGGAAGAAGGTGCAATTATTTCTTCCCTTTAGGCCAGGTTGGTTTGGATTGTTTTTTTTTATGAATAAATCCTTTGAAAATATTTTGTATTTTTACAGGTTTCTTGGTATGACATTAGAATTTGTTTGATGATGTCAAACGTTCAACCATTTGTCGCAAAAAAAAAACAAACAAAAAATAAATATAAAAGGCAATCAATACTTCTACTGCACTGAAAATAAAACATTTAACTGTTTTTTAAGGCTGTGTGAAGTGTTTCCCAAGTGTTACTTAAATAACTCCTATATAGAAGATAATGCTTCTGAACAAAAAATAATTATTTTTTTTTTTCTTGTTGAAGCATTTTCCCCTCTCCGTTGATTTTACTTTAAAATTGCTCTAAGGTAATAATGTTAGAAAATTAAATGGAAAAACAGAAAGAAAGATGTTTTAGCAATAATTTACCAGCTATATTTAATCTTATATTCTAATTTTATTACTGCTTTTCTAAAGTCATAAGAGGATGTTTTTGTTTGGTTTTGAAAAACGAAATAAGAAATAAGTAAAAATTGCAAAAAAGTGTATTTACCCTTAAGTTAAGTAGGTAAATGTGATAAGTGTAAATTTTCTTGTTCCATTGGCAAAGTGTTTCTTTTACCTCCTCAATCCAAGAACAAATGCACTTATTTTAAGAAAAAATGACTCATCTAGATTTCGATTTTTTCCAGTGTGGTTTTGATGGAAACCGTAAATAAATGTCTCTATCTCTAAAGCAACTTTTTCTTATTGTTTCTGGAGTAAAGCAACAAAGAAAGAGAATAAATCAGCTGGGATCGACCTGAAACAAGCAGAAAGGAAGCTGCTGTGTCCAGCTGCAGTGGTTTCATCTACAGACCCCCCCCCGTGTGATCACACAGCTGCACTAAGCTGCACAGAGCAAGCCTGCCATGCATTGTTAGACCTGTGAACAGTGTGTTTGACTGAGCCACAAACAGAAAACTAACCTTATTGGTGGAGTCCTTGAAGCCACACTCTCCTTTATCGTACCACCACTTGTTTTTCATCTTGTCTAGGGTCCCTTGCTCATTCAGTTTCAATACGGCAAGGTTTACTGGCACTCTTCAATGGGAATAACATAAATAACATCATTATCAATGTTATCTTATGTTATTAACGAGGCAGCAGTTCTTACCCTGTTCTCGCAGCTAATAGAGAGAGCCCACCGTGGAAGTATCTGACACTAATATCATCTTTAAGGTACAGCTGAGAGGTTTTAGGCCACATAGCTGCTAAAGCTATGGAAACCTTGATTTAGTGCATTTGTTAACTCTGGGCTCCTGTGTTTAGCCTCTGAGACAGACAGTGAGAAGTGCTGCAATGAAAGGCTGTTGCTTTTTCACCTGCAGTTCCCTGCCAGGCCAGAGCCGCTGATGCGCAGAGTTCAGACGGCTCGTCAGAACCCTCTGCATGCAGCGCCCATGTTGCTACCATCTGGTCTGAGGTCAGCTGACCCTCACCTGGATTAGAAATCAGACCTCAACCAGACAGGGTGCAACAAAACAGAAGAAGAAGCAGAGCAGAGAACAGCGCCACCCGCTGGATTGATCACAGCTCTGAGCCGATCTTTTGCTTTTTAATCTCTGCAGGTTGACATTTTTCCCTCCCCGCTAGCCGTAGCGTTTCCCCGTGGCCCTGTGACTGTGCTGCTTCTTCATGTTCCACATTTCACAGACTAACCCCCTGTTTTCCTCCCTGTCCTGCTGTGTGTGAGTGTGTGTGTGGGTGTGTGTGAGAGTGTGTATTAACCTTGCTCTCCCCTCCTCCGCTGCCGCATTCTCCCTTGTCATACCACCACTTGTTTTTCAGTTTGTCCAGCAGCCCCTGCTCGTTCAACTTTAACACCGCCAGGTTCACCGCATTTCTACATGAACACAGTGGCCGTTAGCAGTTCATTTCAGCTGTCAGTAACAATCCTCTGAAAACCTACGTTAATCAGCATCAAACATGCTAACGCTCATTACTGTCTACGGAAAACCTGCACAGAAAACAAACATGGGGAATTTAGCTTTTCTCTCAGGTTAGATTAATAGGACCAATGACGGACTACATGACATCAGATTTTAAAGCCCATTTCAGGATGTCAGAGAAAAACTGAGTGGATTGGTTTTACCCCTGGATACAACATGGAGTCATTGTTCTTAGAAAAAAAATAACACATTTATTTATATTAGCTGCTGGCACATCAGTTTTCAAGCCATGTAGAGGACAAAAAAACTACAGAGATTCTAAAAAAAATGGCTTCCTGCACAGGCGGATCTAGAGGGGCCAACAGGGGCCAGTTTCCCTGTAGAACAGGTCCTGGCCCCTGTACTGAACTATAAGGCAATTGTTCTTTGAACCAAGTGTATTTCTCTTGATTTTGTTTGGTAACACATTATTCCTAATGGATATTATCTTAATTTGGATCATCTTTATTACCTGCTCAAGGGGCTTCTATGCACAGCTTCTCTATTGCCTTAACTAAAGGCAGCTCTTTTGTTTCCTGCCTTTCTCTACTGGATGAACTGATGAATCCGGGTGTGCCTGACCACAGTAATCATGGCCAGATACACCTGGATTCATCAGTTCATCCAGTAACACCAGGAAGACCAAAGAGATGTTTCGGTCCTAGGCTGCACTCTGGACTGAGTGGAGGAAGTGGCGGAAGGAATGGTGCTGTCCAAGCTTCCATCCATCATGGAGCTGAGCTCCTTTAGTCAAACACTTTTACATGGTTTGTAGAAAGGAGCGCTACTGCAGGTCATTCATCCCTGCTGCAACCAGACTCTACAATGCAACACTACAATGGCAATAACATTTGCCATCAACACCTTTGTTTATAGATGTTCGAGATCTGCCTGTTTTTCAGTGTAGTCCTGTTTCTCTGGCTGTGACTAATTGGATGTGCTCTCTTCATCCTCTGACATGGGAGCTGGCTCGAAGCTCGTCTGACTGGCTGTGTGTTTCCTGGACGGGGCCGCCTTTTACAGTTGCCTTTTGTATCTATGTTTCTTTCTCTATTTCTGCTTCTATTTCTATGTCTGCTTCTGTCTCCTTGAACCCCAGTCGGCCTCAGCAGATGGCCGCTCACACTGAGCCTGGTTCTGCTGGAGGTTTCTTCCTGTTCAAAGGGAGTTTTTCCTCTCCACTGTCGCTACAAGCATGCTTAGTGTGAGGGATTGCTTTTGAGTCAATGAGTCGATGCAATAAACTGGTCTTCCTTAGATTGAAAAATTTTAATCAATCTGACTGGATGATCTGGTGAACTGGAAAGTTGTGAACATAGAAATAAACTGAATTGAATTAATTCACTTCATGGGGTCGAGTTTTAACATTCCAACCAGATACAGAACATCCCATCTATATAAATAGATGGATATTTATAGGGATGATTATAGATCCCTGTATAGTTATCCTACTATTAAAAAAAGAAGGAAAAAAAAGTTCTCACCAGTATATACACTATATATACTATATGTATCCCATACACCTTTTTTTTCCCTTTGGCACATTCTTCTTCTTCTTTGACTATTTGAGCTGATGTAACGAGTACATTTCTCCACTGTGAGTTCAATAAAGTCAAACAATCAATAATGAATGACAGGGCTGAAAGGGCTGCCTTAAGTTCAGACAGTAGTGGAGTTGTGCATAGAGCCCATTGATTAAGAAATTCTACTTTTTTAATCAGCTTTTGAAGCGTAACACTAAATTATTTCCAGAGATGGGAAGTAACGAAGTACAAATACTTTGTTACTGTACTCAAGTAGATTTTTCTGATATTTTTACTTTACTTTACTACTTATTTTTATGGCAACTTTTTACTTCTACTCCTTACATTTTTACACAAATATCTGTACTTTCTACTCCTTACATTTTAAAAAAATTGGCTCGTTACTTTAGTTTTGAATAATTTCAATGGAGTTACCGTTATTATTTTTCACGTCATCAATACCAAATTCAGTCTAATTGGATGGGAATCTACGTTGCATTTGACGCACCACTACAAGATGAATCGACAGATTCGGCGGTATTCATTCGCGGCAAATCATTGCTTGGTGGCGGTGGCGTTAGCATAGTAGTATGGACGACGAGATGATTGAAAATGAACACAACGGAGATCTAGTCCTATTGGCAGACATCCATTTAAAATGTAGGCAACGGCATGAAAAACGTGGTTTCTACTTTTACTTTTATACTTTAAGTAAATTTACAAGCCTGTACTTTGTTACTTTTACTTGAGTAAAGAAGTTTAATCAGTACTTCCACTTTTACCAGAGTATTTTTTAACACAAGTATCTGTACTTTTACTCAAGTACGGAAAGCGAGTACTTTTGCCATCTCTGATTATTTCTCATAATGATAAAGGGACTCTACCTGATTCAACCCTTGGACCGATTTATCATTTCACCTCTACAATTGACTTTAACAGCCTACATTGCAGCTGGAACTAAAAAGAGGCAGAGCGTTTGATGGCAGCGAAGCCTCAGACACCGTTCCTCTGGGACGGCTGCTGCTCCAGGTGGGTGAAATAATGAATAAAGCATCTTTGAATCTTTTGAATTGTTGAATTCCAGTCATGTTTCATCTTCAGTCCTGCTAAAGTAGAACCACAGTTTGCATCTGAAAGTTTCCAACTCATCCTTTATGGTTCACTTAAGATACAAAACCAGATTCTCTCACTCTGTTGTTATTTTTGTTTATTGTACTTATTACTTTTGTTCTGTGGCCTCATTTAAAAGCACGGGCTCCACCCTGGCTCTCTGGTAAATTTGGTCCAGCACCACCACTGGCCTCTTTTTGTCCAGGACAGCTGCTCCTTTGCTCTGTTTAAACAATGACTGTGTGACTTTTAACTGACAAACCTCTGAATCTCTCGTTTATTAAAGAATGTCTCCCATTAACCACCGTCTGCTAATCTGGTCAGGTGTTAACGAGGATTAAACCTTATCAGTTTAACCAAATCCTTGCCGCTGCCTCTCAGCTCTTTTTCCGCCTTCAGATCCTTGACACCTACATAATCTGAAAAAAATATGTGCCGTTGTGTTTCAGATTTCAGCAAAGCTCAGTGGTTTTTGTCTTTAATCGGAGATATTTTTAAGCCACAAAGCAAAACAACCAAATGATCCTCCAAGCCTGATTCCAGGGGTTTCCCTTCCATTAGCTCTGAACTACAGCAGCCACACTAACAGACAGCCTAACTAAGACGTATGATCAGACAGATCTCATGGACGTGTTTATTGAAACTCCTCGTCTCCATACAGTTAGTTATAATATCCACACAGAAGGATTTTTCTATGGTTTTCTATGATAATGAAATAGAGATGCAGCTGGGGACCAGATTAGGCTGATTTTGTGGGTTTGCTGATTAAAATAGAAAAAAAAGGTGAAATATTAATTTCCCCCCAGACATGGCATTTTACAAAAGCTTGTCCCACCTGATCTGAAGCCTCAGAAATTGATTTGCTCTCCACAAGCTTCTCCCTGACCTGTCTGCCATGTCCTTTAGACGCCATGATGCTGCTCAATCATTATTGATCTCTGAGGCATTCAGCGAACAGCTGGGATTATATTAAGGATGAATTAAACAGGTGGACTCTAGTTCATAATCGGGTGACTTTCAAAGGTCGATTGGATGCATATAATTTCATTTCATGCTTCCATATCAACAGGGGGATAAATGCAAAGCCAGATTTTCTTTCCTTTCATCCTAGATTTTAAGTGATTTTATTTGTTACTAGCAACTATAGTTATTATTATTGGTCTGAAAATCCCAATAAAAACACTGAGGTCTGTGGTTGGCTGAACCTGATGACATCAGATCTGACCTATGTGACCTTTGACTGAAAATAAAGAAACAGCATCCATCCATCCATGCATCCATCCATGCATCCATCCATCCATCCATCATCCATCCATCCATCCATCCATGCATCATCCATCCATCTATCATCCATCCATGCATCATCCATCCATCCATCATCCATCCATCCATGCATCATCCATCCATCTATCATCCATCCATGCATCATCCATCCATCCATCATCCATCCATCCAACATCCATTTATCATCCATCCATCCATCCATCCATCCATCCATCATCCATCCATCCACCATCCATTTATCATCCATCCATCCATCCATCCATCCATCCACCATCCATCCATCCATCCATCCATCTATCATCCATCCATCCATCCATCCATCCACCATCCATCCATCCATCCATCCATCCATCTATCATCCATCCATCCATCCATGCACCATCCATTTATCATCCATCCATCCAGCATCCATCTATCATCCATTCATCCATCCATCCATTCATCCATCTATCATCCATCCATCCATCATCCATCCATCCACCATCCATTTATCATCCATCCATCCATCTATCATCCATCCATGCATCATCCATCCATCCATCATCCATCCATCCATCCACCATCCATTTATCATCCATCCATCCATCCATCCATCCACCATCCATCTATCATCCATCCATCCATCCATCCATCCATCCATGCACCATCCATTTATCATCCATCCATCCATCCATCCAGCATCCATCTATCATCCATTCATCCATCCATCCATCCATCTATCATCCATCCATCCATCCATCCAGCATCCATCTATCATCCATCCATCCATCCATCCATCCATCCATCCATCCATCCATCCATCCATCTATCATCCATCCATCCATCCATGCACCATCCATCTATCATCCATCCATCCATCCATCTATCATCCATTCATCCATCCATCTATCATCCATCCATCCATCCATGCACAATCAATCCATCATCCATCCATCCATCTATCCATCTATCATCCATCCATCCATCCATCCATCCATCCATCTATCATCCATCCATCCATCCATCCATCCATCCATCCATCCATCCATCCATCCATCCATCCATCCATCGATTCATCCATCTATCATCCATCCATCCATCTATCATCCATCCATCCATCCATCCATCCAGCATCCATCTATCATCCATCCATCCACCATCCATTTATCATCCATCCATCCATCCATCCATCCAGCATCCATCTATCATCCATCCATCCATCCATCCATCCATCCATCCACCATCCATCTATCATCCATCCATCCAGCATCCATCTATCATCCATCCATCCACCATCCATTTATCATTCATCCATCCATCCATCCATCCATTCAGCATCCATCCATCTATCATCCATCCATCCATCCATCCATCCATCTATCATCCATCCATCCATCTATCATCCATCCATCTATCATCCATCCATCCATCCAGCATCCATCTATCATCCATCCATCCACCATCCATTTATCATCCATCCATCCATCCATCCATCCATCCAGCATCCATCTATCATCCATCCATCCATCCATGCACCATCCATTTATCATTCATCCATCCATCCAGCATCCATCTATCATCCATCCATCCATCCATCCATCCATCATCCATCCACCATCCACCTATCATCCATCCATCCATCTATCTATGATCCATCCATCCATCCATCCATCCATCCATCCGTCCATCCATCCATCCATCCATCCATCCATCATCATCCATCCATCCATCATCCATCCACCATCAATCAATCATCCATCCATCCATCCATCCATCCATCCATCCATCCATCCATCCATCCATCTATCATCCATCCAACTATCCATCCATCCGTCCATCCATCCATCATCCATCCATCCACCATCCATCCATCCATCCATCCATCCATCCACCATCCATCCATCCATCATCCATCCATCATCCATC